>NC_092113.1:39931507-40224007 GCF_045679555.1 Salvelinus alpinus | reverse complement strand
ATGGGTAGCAATGTCATCATACCAAGGTTAGGGTACATTTTTATTCCATTCAGTCAATTCAGGAAGTAAACCTCATAGAAAAGCATGGAGGATTGATTGGAATTAGAATTTCTGTTTATTTCCGGAGTTTACTGAATTTAAATGGTATTTCCCCCAACCCTGTATCATACCTCCTAACCTTCCCATAAAGGAACCCTGATTCTAGTGACAGAAGAATGAACATAGAGATTTAGAATGATAATAACAACATAGAATCTTCAAAAGAAGATAGCAACACTGTACATTAGCTGTAGTAGTAACTACTTACTATGTACACATTATGTCCCATAATCAAACTGTAGCAAATGTGGACACAACACCATCAAGTCCAGCATCAGATGGAATACTCAGACATCCTAAATAACATGGCATCTATCTGCCGTTCTCACCATAGGACTTCACACCGGTGCTTGTCCTACAGACTAAGACTTTAGTGTTCCCACCTCTGAGGCCTATGAGGCCCCCCCCAAAAAAGGCCTACAGTACACATGAGTGGCCGGTGTCTGCTACAGCTCAGGCACTGTCCAGCACTGTTCTGTTTACCCTGCAGCAGTTCTCTGCTAGGTTGATGTCATTGTACAGATTCAGACGCTGCTGCTCCAAGAACTCAGAGGTCTCCTCGATAATCTGTCCAGGGATGTGGAAGTCAACAGGCGTGTGTTCCTGGACCAGCGTGTTCTCCTGACAAGGTCCATCTTGAAGAGGGCCCCTCTCCCCCGCCTCCTCCACCTCCTCTGGCCTGCTGGCCCTGCTGTGTGCCTGGGTGGAGGGTTCCAGATTGCACCCTGTCCCCTGGAGGAATTGTAGGAAGTTCTCCTCGATAGAGGCCTCTCGGCTGGCCAGCTGATCCCCGTTGCCCGGCCCCGCCCGCTTAAAAATACAGGCTAGGCTTCGGCCCAGCTCCGTGCGGATCTGCCGGTTCAGACAGCCGTAGAAAAAGGGGTTAGAGGTGAAGCAGAAGTAACCGATCCAGGTCACGACTTCCTCCAGCTGGTCTGAAGCCAGGGAGGCCTGGGGGGTAGAGACCAGGGCGGCGTACAGGTGAAAGGAGAAGTAAGGCAGCCAGCAGCATAGGAATTGGCCTCCAACCGCCACCAGGACTGCCGCGGCTTTACCCCCGTGGAAGGTCCTCTGACTGGGGGTGCGGAGTGGAGGACATGGGCCCCCAGGGCCACCTCCGGGGCCTCCCAGGCTGGCAGCCATGGTGGATTGGCTACTGAGGGACTCGGAGCGGTGAGGGCGGGGCCCAGGTGTGTCCATCCCGGTAGGTAAGGGGCCATGCTGCATGGCTGCCACCCTGGCTACTTTAAACATGTTACAGTACACAACAAGGATGATCAGCACTGGACACAGGAAGTAGACAAAGGTAAAGAAGAGCATGAATATTAACCGTGTGGTCCCTCCTCCTCCGGTCCAGTGCAGGGAGCAACGTCTCTGACTTGGAGGACCCGGGATCATGGGAGCCCCTAGTCCCCCTCCGAGCCCGACTCCTACCCCCTGGCTCCCCTGGAGCACCCAGCCCAGGAGCGGCATTGCCGAGGTGACAATAGCTTTGATCCAGATCCCGACCAACACCGTCACAACCACCCCCACGGTCATCTTGACCTCATGGCGCATGGGGTGGACAATATAATAGTACCTTTCCACGTTGATGGCAGAGATAGACAAGATGGCGGCACTGACCAGACCCACGCTAAGACAGAGGTAGCTCCGGCACAATGCCTCGTCGTGCGCCAAAACCCGGTCCGGCAGCATGCCCAGAGGCATCAGAACCAGAGCCGCCAGCAGGTCAACCAGACACAGGTGGAAAACGAAGGCGAACTTCCTCAGCTGCGGCGTCTTGGTGATGACAGCCATGACGGCTAGGTTGCCTACGACCGCTAAGAGGTCCATGAGAAGCATCGCACACAGGGCCAGGGACTGGGCCAGGGCCAGGGGGGCTCCGCTGGCGCCGGTGCCCACGGGAAGACTCACGTTAGAGGCATTGGGGTGCAGCGAAGCTGGGAAGGCTGGGAGCCAGGGACCTGAATGAAAGAATGAATGCATTGTATTACACATATTTAAAATACATATAGAGTTGCCTATAAATACATACAAAATTATCAAAGCTCATGAACACATTAAAGTCCAGAGTACTGTCTTTAACCAAGTTAAGTTAAAGTCAGTACTCAGGCAGCAAAATTAGGATAACTGTCCCAAAACTCCCTGGTTTTCCAGAAAACCTGATTTGAGGATTCCAGATTTCCTGATTATTAATCTTCTAAAAAAGAGAAAGTTACCAGAATTTTACAACCTTAGTTGATACCGACCTGGAAGTCCGGAGAGAGAGGACTGGGAAGAGTTCCAGGGGGAGGTGGAGTTGTCAACAGGAGGCTCCATGAGAGGATGAGAGAGAAGGAAGGAGTGAGACCAGGGAGACTCACAGGCCCATCACCCATCCTCCCCTGCTTCGGGCTGGTTGCTGAGGAACCCGGGGACTGGGAGGGTTTGGGGGGTGGGTTGGGGCTGAGGAACCCGGGGGGGGGGGTTGGGGGGTGGGTTGGGCCTGAGGAACCAGGGGACTGGGGGGGTTTGGGGGGTGGGTTGGGGCTGAGAAACAGAGTGGGTTGGGGATGAGGAACAGAGGCTCAGGTGGAGGGGGTACTGTCTATCAGGGCAGGTAGAGCTGGACAGGTCATGGACAGGTCACCCTGGACAGGTGGAGGTCTGGCAAAATCCCACTATCATTCTAGAGATAAAGTCTGGTCGTGCAACTGGTAACCCGACTAGATGGTGGAAGTCTGGACCGTGGATGAGATAGGCCTTTGGAGTGGTAGGAGAAGGGATGGGCCTCTGGAGTGGTAGGAGAAGGGATGGGATGGACCTCTGGAGTGGTAGGAGAAGAGATGGGATGGGCCTCTGGAGTGGTAGGAGAAGGGATGGGATGGGCCTCTGGAGTGGTAGGAGAAGGGATGGGCCTCTGGAGTGGTAGGAGAAGGGATGGGATGGACCTCTGGAGTGGTAGGAGAAGAGATGGGATGGGCCTCTGGAGTGGTAGGAGAAGGGATGGGATGGGCCTCTGGAGTGGTAGGAGAAGGGATGGGCCTCTGGAGTGGTAGGAGAAGGGATGGGATGGACCTCTGGAGTGGTAGGAGAAGAGATGGGATGGGCCTCTGGAGTGGTAGGAGAAGGGATGGGATGGGCCTCTGGAGTGGTAGGAGAAGGGATGGGATGGGATGGGATGGGCCTCTGGAGTGGTAGGAGAAGGGATGGGATGGGCCCTCTGGAGTGGTAGGAGAAGGGATGGGATGGGCCTCTGGAGTGGTAGGAGAAGGGATGGGATGGGATGGGATGGGCCTCTGGAGTGGTAGGAGAAGGGATGGGATGGGCCTCTGGAGTGGTAGGAGAAGGGATGGGATGGGCCCTCTGGAGTGGTAGGAGAAGGGATGGGATGGACCCTCTGGAGTGGTAGGAGAAGGGATGGGATGGGCCTCTGGAGTGGTAGGAGAAGGGATGGGATGGACCCTCTGGAGTGGTAGGAGAAGGGATGGGATGGGCCTCTGGAGTGGTAGGAGAAGGCGTCACTCGATGACGATCCAGATGAAGGTACAACACTTTATCTTTCTCCTCCCACAGAATGATGCATTCTTAATGCTGTTGAGAGGTTTCTGGTTTCTGGTTGGAAACAAAGGAGAAGAAACATTACTGGTAAAAAATAACAGGCATTTAAACGCAGGTATTAAAAAACACAGCTGTTATGAACTGCGAGGTAAAGCCTTTGTTGAAATCAAGTATGTCTGCATATGCATGAAGAAAGAGCTTCACTATAATAAAGTTTTGAATGTGATTCACATCACTGTCTGACCTACTTCAAATAATGTAATTTAAACATTACAAAGCTACATCAACATCAACAGCCTTCTAAGAAATCAAAGAGAAGGATTCTCCTACGAAGCAGGGTTAAAATACAGCTTCCTCCTTTTCTGTGTGTAATTATAAATTGTAGAACAAGACATTCTAACACTCAAATTCAAACACTTGCATTTTAAAACTTTAAAACTCAACATTTTAACACTCGTTGTGTTTTTGTAGATCATGTATAACATATATATAAACATGTTATTATGGCTGTCACAGTAGTAATCCTCATCTGGTGCAGGGGTTCATTTCACCCCTGTGTTTATAATTAGGCCACAGACCACAGTCTTCATGTACAGTCACATATATACAGCCATTTCTTAATTTGTCACATAATGTGACATCTGCGTTTTCTAAAGCTTGTTTTTCCAGAACAGCCAGCCCTGCCGGGGAGAAGCTAAAAGCACGGAGGATGCAGCCCCACCATATGTCTTCAGAGACAGAACATACGTAGTGTTAAAGAGAATGTGTCAGCTGTGCTCATATAACTGAATTCAGGATTTACAGTCATGTGAAATGAAGCAGAAATGAAAGTGGTATCTGTAAAAGTAGGAAATATAGAGAGATTACTGAGTCACTGCAAAGACAGGAGCATCTATCCATGGGAGTTATGTGGATTCAATCTAGGCTATTTGGAAATGTCAGGCCACACTATCTAGTATCACAGAATCAGTAAGCAAATGTTTATGTACTATAAATACAAACTGTGTCATTCTGGGTTATTAAAGCTAATACTATTAAAGTGGGCCAAGGAGTAGTGAAACATGAAACATGGTGTTGTGATGCTAGTCTAGGAGGAGTAGCTGTAATGAAACATGGTGTTGTGATGCTAGTCTAGGAGGAGTAGCTGTAATGAAACATGGTGTTGTGATGCTAGTCTAGGAGGAGTAGCTGTAATGAAACATGGTGTTGTGATGCTAGTCTAGGAGGAGTAGCTGTAATGAAACATGGTGTTGTGATGCTAGTCTAGGGGGAGTAGCTGTAATGAAACATGGTGTTGTGATGCTAGTCTAGGGGGAGTAGCTGTAATGAACATGGCGTTGTAATGCTAGTCTAGGAGGAGTAGCTGTAATGAAACATGGTGTTGTGATGCTAGTCTAGGAGGAGTAGCTGTAATGAAACATGGTGTTGTGATGCTAGTCTAGGGGGAGTAGCTGTAATGAAACATGGTGTTGTGATGCTAGTCTAGGAGGAGTAGCTGTAATGAAACATGGTGTTGTAATGCTAGTCTAGGAGGAGTAGCTGTAATGAAACATGGTGTTGTAATGCTAGTCTAGGAGGAGTAGCTGTAATGAAACATGGTGTTGTAATGCTAGTCTAGGAGGAGTATCTGTAATGAAACATGGTGTTGTGATGCTAGTCTAGGAGGAGTAGCTGTAATGAAACATGGTGTTGTAATGCTAGTCTAGGAGGAGTAGCTGTAATGAAACATGGTGTTGTGATGCTAGTCTAGGAGGAGTAGCTGTAATGAAACATGGTGTTGTGATGCTAGTCTAGGGGGAGTAGCTGTAATGAAACATGGCGTTGAAATGCTAGTCTAGGAGGAGTAGCTGTAATGAAACATGGTGTTGTGATGCTAGTCTAGGAGGAGTAGCTGTAATGAAACATGGTGTTGTGATGCTAGTCTAGGGGGAGTAGCTGTAATGAAACATGGCGTTGAAATGCTAGTCTAGGAGGAGTATCTGTAATGAAACATGGTGTTGTGATGCTAGTCTAGGAGGAGTAGCTGTAATGAAACATGGTGTTGTGATGCTAGTCTAGGAGGAGTAGCTGTAATGAAACGTGTTGTGATGCTAGTCTAGGAGGAGTAGCTGTAATGAAACATGGTGTTGTGATGCTAGTCTAGGAGGAGTATCTGTAATGAAACATGGTGTTGTAATGCTAGTCTAGGAGGAGTAGCTGTAATGAAACATGGTGTTGTGATGCTAGTCTAGGAGGAGTAGCTGTAATGAAACATGGTGTTGTGATGCTAGTCTAGGAGGAGTAGCTGTAATGAAACATGGTGTTGTGATGCTAGTCTAGGGGGAGTAGCTGTAATGAAACATGGTGTTGTGAGGCTAGTCTAGGAGGAGTAGCTGTAATGAAACATGGTGTTGTGATGCTAGTCTAGGGAGAGTAGTTGTAATGAAACATGGTGTTGTGATGCTAGTCTAGGAGGAGTATCTGTAATGAAACATGGTGTTGTGATGCTAGTCTAGGAGGAGTAGCTGTAATGAAACCTGGTGTTGTGATGCTAGTCTAGGAGGAGTAGCTGTAATGAAACCTGGTGTTGTGATGCTAGTCTAGGAGGAGTAGCTGTAATGAAACATGGTGTTGTGATGCTAGTCTAGGAGGAGTAGCTGTAATGAAACATGGTGTTGTGATGCTAGTCTAGGGGGAGTAGCTGTAATGAAACATGGCGTTGAAATGCTAGTCTAGGAGGAGTATCTGTAATGAAACATGGTGTTGTGATGCTAGTCTAGGAGGAGTAGCTGTAATGAAACATGGTGTTGTGATGCTAGTCTAGGAGGAGTAGCTGTAATGAAACGTGTTGTGATGCTAGTCTAGGAGGAGTAGCTGTAATGAAACATGGTGTTGTGATGCTAGTCTAGGAGGAGTATCTGTAATGAAACATGGTGTTGTAATGCTAGTCTAGGAGGAGTAGCTGTAATGAAACATGGTGTTGTGATGCTAGTCTAGGAGGAGTAGCTGTAATGAAACATGGTGTTGTGATGCTAGTCTAGGAGGAGTAGCTGTAATGAAACATGGTGTTGTGATGCTAGTCTAGGGGGAGTAGCTGTAATGAAACATGGTGTTGTGAGGCTAGTCTAGGAGGAGTAGCTGTAATGAAACATGGTGTTGTGATGCTAGTCTAGGGAGAGTAGTTGTAATGAAACATGGTGTTGTGATGCTAGTCTAGGAGGAGTATCTGTAATGAAACATGGTGTTGTGATGCTAGTCTAGGAGGAGTAGCTGTAATGAAACCTGGTGTTGTGATGCTAGTCTAGGAGGAGTAGCTGTAATGAAACCTGGTGTTGTGATGCTAGTCTAGGAGGAGTAGCTGTAATGAAACATGGTGTTGTGATGCTAGTCTAGGAGGAGTAGCTGTAATGAAACATGGTGTTGTGATGCTAGTCTAGGGGGAGTAGCTGTAATGAAACATGGCGTTGAAATGCTAGTCTAGGAGGAGTAGCTGTAATGAAACATGGTGTTGTGATGCTAGTCTAGGAGGAGTAGCTGTAATGAAACATGGTGTTGTGATGCTAGTCTAGGGGGAGTAGCTGTAATGAAACATGGTGTTGTGATGCTAGTCTAGGAGGAGTAGCTGTAATGAAACATGGTGTTGTAATGCTAGTCTAGGAGGAGTATCTGTAATGAAACATGGTGTTGTGATACTAGTCTAGGAGGAGTAGCTGTAATGAAACATGGTGTTGTGATGCTAGTCTAGGAGGAGTAGCTGTAATGAAACGTGTTGTGATGCTAGTCTAGGAGGAGTAGCTGTAATGAAACATGGTGTTGTGATGCTAGTCTAGGAGGAGTATCTGTAATGAAACATGGTGTTGTAATGCTAGTCTAGGAGGAGTAGCTGTAATGAAACATGGTGTTGTGATGCTAGTCTAGGAGGAGTAGCTGTAATGAAACATGGTGTTGTGATGCTAGTCTAGGAGGAGTAGCTGTAATGAAACATGGTGTTGTGATGCTAGTCTAGGGGGAGTAGCTGTAATGAAACATGGTGTTGTGAGGCTAGTCTAGGAGGAGTAGCTGTAATGAAACATGGTGTTGTGATGCTAGTCTAGGGAGAGTAGTTGTAATGAAACCTGGTGTTGTGATGCTAGTCTAGGAGGAGTTGCTGTAATGAAACATGGTGTTGTGATGCTAGTCTAGGAGGAGTAGCTGTAATGAAACCTGGTGTTGTGATGCTAGTCTAGGAGGAGTATCTGTAATGAAACATGGTGTTGTGATGCTAGTCTAGGGGGAGTATCTGTAATGAAACATGGTGTTGTGATGCTAGTCTAGGGAGAGTAGCTGTAATGAAACATGGTGTTGTGATGCTAGTCTAGGAGGAGTAGCTGTAATGAAACATGGTGTTGTAATGCTATTCTAGGGGGAGTATCTGTAATGAAACATGGTGTTGTAATGCTAGTCTAGGAGGAGTAGCTGTAATGAAACGTGTTGTGATGCTAGTCTAGGGGGAGTAGCTGTAATGAAACATGGCGTTGTGATGCTAGTCTAGGAGGAGTATCAGTAATGAAACATGGTGTTGTGATGCTAGTCTAGGAGGAGTAGCTGTAATGAAACATGGTGTTGTGATGCTAGTCTAGGGGGAGTATCTGTAATGAAACCTGGTGTTGTGATGCTAGTCTAGGGGGAGTAGCTGTAATGAAACCTGGTGTTGTGATGCTAGTCTAGGGGGAGTAGCTGTAATGAAACGTGTTGTGATGCTAGTCTAGGAGGAGTAGCTGTAATGAAACATGGCGTTGTAATGCTAGTCTAGGAGGAGTAGCTGTAATGAAACATGGTGTTGTGATGCTAGTCTAGGAGGAGTAGCTGTAATGAAACATGGCGTTGTAATGCTAGTCTAAGAGGAGTATCTGTAATGAAACATGGTGTTGTGATGCTAGTCTAGGGAGAGTAGCTGTAATGAAACATGGTGTTGTGATGCTAGTCTAGGGAGAGTAGCTGTAATGAAACATGGCGTTGTAATGCTAGTCTAAGAGGAGTAGCTGTAATGAAACCTGGTGTTGTGATGCTAGTCTAGGAGGAGTAGCTGTAATGAAACATGGTGTTGTAATGCTAGTCTAGGAGGAGTAGCTGTAAGAAACATGGCGTTGTAATGCTAGTCTAGGAGGAGTATCTGTAATGAAACATGGTGTTGTGATGCTAGTCTAGGAGGAGTAGCTGTAATGAAACATGGTGTTGTGATGCTAGTCTAGGAGGAGTAGCTGTAATGAAACATGGTGTTGTGATGCTAGTCTAGGAGGAGTATCTGTAATGAAACATGGTGTTGTGATGCTAGTCTAGGAGGAGTAGCTGTAATGAAACATGGTGTTGTGATGCTAGTCTAGGAGGAGTAGCTGTAATGAAACATGGTGTTGTGATGCTAGTCTAGGGGGAGTAGCTGTAATGAAACATGGTGTTGTGATGCTAGTCTAGGGGGAGTAGCTGTAATGAAACATGGTGTTGTGATGCTAGTCTAGGAGGAGTAGCTGTAATGAAACATGGCGTTGTAATGCTAGTCTAGGAGGAGTAGCTGTAATGAAACATGGTGTTGTGATGCTAGTCTAGGAGGAGTAGCTGTAATGAAACATGGTGTTGTGATGCTAGTCTAGGGAGAGTAGCTGTAATGAAACATGGTGTTGTGATGCTAGTCTAGGGAGAGTAGCTGTAATGAAACATGGTGTTGTGATGCTAGTCTAGGGGGAGTAGCTGTAATAAAACATGGTGTTGTGATGCTAGTCTAGGAGGAGTAGCTGTAATGAAACATGGCGTTGTGATGCTAGTCTAGGGGGAGTAGCTGTAATGAAACATGGTGTTGTGATGCTAGTCTAGGAGGAGTAGCTGTAATGAAACATGGTGTTGTAATGCTAGTCTAGGAGGAGTATCTGTAATGAAACATGGTGTTGTAATGCTAGTCTAGGAGGAGTAGCTGTAATGAAACATGGTGTTGTGATGCTAGTCTAGGAGGAGTAGCTGTAATGAAACATGGCGTTGTAATGCTAGTCTAGGGGGAGTAGCTGTAATGAAACATGGTGTTGTGATGCTAGTCTAGGGACAGTATCAGTAATGAAACATGGTGTTGTAATGCTAGTCTAGGAGGAGTAGCTGTAATGAAACATGGTGTTGTGATGCTAGTCTAGGAGGAGTAGCTGTAATGAAACATGGCGTTGTAATGCTAGTCTAGGGGGAGTAGCTGTAATGAAACATGGTGTTGTGATGCTAGTCTAGGGGGAGTAGCTGTAATGAAACGTGTTGTGATGCTAGTCTAGGAGGAGTAGCTGTAATGAAACATGGCGTTGTGATGCTAGTCTAGGAGGAGTAGCTGTAATGAAACATGGTGTTGTGATGCTAGTCTAGGAGGAGTAGCTGTAATGAAACATGGTGTTGTGATGCTAGTCTAGGGGGAGTAGCTGTAATGAAACGTGTTGTGATGCTAGTCTAGGAGGAGTAGCTGTAATGAAACATGGCGTTGTGATGCTAGTCTAGGAGGAGTAGCTGTAATGAAACATGGTGTTGTGATGCTAGTCTAGGGGGAGTAGCTGTAATGAAACATGGTGTTGTGATGCTAGTCTAGGGAGAGTAGCTGTAATGAAACATGGTGTTGTGATGCTAGTCTAGGGGGAGTATCTGTAATGAAACATGGTGTTGTGATGCTAGTCTAGGGGGAGTAGCTGTAATGAAACATGGTGTTGTAATGCTAGTCTAGGAGGAGTATCTGTAATGAAACATGGTGTTGTAATGCTAGTCTAGGAGGAGTAGCTGTAATGAAACATGGTGTTGTGATGCTAGTCTAGGAGGAGTAGCTGTAATGAAACATGGCGTTGTAATGCTAGTCTAGGGGGAGTAGCTGTAATGAAACGTGGTGTTGTGATGCTAGTCTAGGAGGAGTATCAGTAATGAAACATGGTGTTGTAATGCTAGTCTAGGAGGAGTAGCTGTAATGAAACATGGTGTTGTGATGCTAGTCTAGGAAGAGTAGCTGTAATGAAACATGGCGTTGTAATGCTAGTCTAGGGGGAGTAGCTGTAATGAAACGTGGTGTTGTGATGCTAGTCTAGGAGGAGTATCAGTAATGAAACATGGTGTTGTGATGCTAGTCTAGGAGGAGTAGCTGTAATGAAACATGGTGTTGTGATGCTAGTCTAGGAGGAGTATCAGTAATGAAACATGGTGTTGTGATGCTAGTCTAGGGAGAGTAGCTGTAATGAAACATGGTGTTGTGATGCTAGTCTAGGGGGAGTAGCTGTAATGAAACATGGTGTTGTGATGCTAGTCTAGGGAGAGTAGCTGTAATGAAACATGGTGTTGTGATGCTAGTCTAGGAGGAGTAGCTGTAATGAAACATGGTGTTGTGATGCTAGTCTAGGGGGAGTAGCTGTAATGAAACGTGTTGTGATGCTAGTCTAGGAGGAGTAGCTGTAATGAAACATGGCGTTGTGATGCTAGTCTAGGAGGAGTAGCTGTAATGAAACATGGTGTTGTGATGCTAGTCTAGGAGGAGTAGCTGTAATGAAACATGGTGTTGTGATGCTAGTCTAGGGGGAGTAGCTGTAATGAAACGTGGTGTTGTGATGCTAGTCTAGGAGGAGTATCAGTAATGAAACATGGTGTTGTGATGCTAGTCTAGGAGGAGTAGCTGTAATGAAACATGGTGTTGTGATGCTAGTCTAGGAGGAGTATCAGTAATGAAACATGGTGTTGTGATGCTAGTCTAGGGAGAGTAGCTGTAATGAAACATGGTGTTGTGATGCTAGTCTAGGGGGAGTAGCTGTAATGAAACATGGTGTTGTGATGCTAGTCTAGGGAGAGTAGCTGTAATGAAACATGGTGTTGTGATGCTAGTCTAGGAGGAGTAGCTGTAATGAAACATGGTGTTGTGATGCTAGTCTAGGGGGAGTAGCTGTAATGAAACGTGTTGTGATGCTAGTCTAGGAGGAGTAGCTGTAATGAAACATGGCGTTGTGATGCTAGTCTAGGAGGAGTAGCTGTAATGAAACATGGTGTTGCGATGCTAGTCTAGGAGGAGTAGCTGTAATGAAACATGGTGTTGTGATGCTAGTCTAGGGGGAGTAGCTGTAATGAAACGTGTTGTGATGCTAGTCTAGGAGGAGTAGCTGTAATGAAACATGGCGTTGTGATGCTAGTCTAGGAGGAGTAGCTGTAATGAAACATGGTGTTGTGATGCTAGTCTAGGGGGAGTAGCTGTAATGAAACATGGTGTTGTGATGCTAGTCTAGGGAGAGTAGCTGTAATGAAACATGGTGTTGTGATGCTAGTCTAGGGGGAGTATCTGTAATGAAACATGGTGTTGTGATGCTAGTCTAGGGGGAGTAGCTGTAATGAAACATGGTGTTGTAATGCTAGTCTAGGAGGAGTAGCTGTAATGAAACATGGCGTTGTAATGCTAGTCTAGGAGGAGTAGCTGTAATGAAACATGGTGTTGTGATGCTAGTCTAGGAGGAGTAGCTGTAATGAAACCTGGTGTTGTGATGCTAGTCTAGGGGGAGTAGCTGTAATGAAACATGGTGTTGTGATGATAGTCTAGGGAGAGTAGCTGTAATGAAACATGGTGTTGTGATGCTAGTCTAGGGAGAGTAGCTGTAATGAAACATGGTGTTGTGATGCTAGTCTAGGGGGAGTATCTGTAATGAAACATGGCGTTGTAATGCTAGTCTAGGGAGAGTAGCTGTAATGAAACATGGTGTTGTGATGCTAGTCTAGGGGGAGTAGCTGTAATGAAACCTGGTGTTGTGATGCTAGTCTAGGAGAAGTAGCTGTAATGAAACATGGTGTTGTGATGCTAGTCTAGGGAGAGTAGCTGTAATGAAACATGGTGTTGTGATGCTAGTCTAGGGAGAGTAGCTGTAATGAAACATGGTGTTGTGATGCTAGTCTAGGAGGAGTAGCTGTAATGAAACATGGTGTTGTGATGCTAGTCTAGGGGGAGTAGCTGTAATGAAACATGGTGTTGTAATGCTAGTCTAGGGGGAGTACCTGTAATGAAACATGGTGTTGTGATGCTAGTCTAGGAGGAGTAGCTGTAATGAAACATGGTGTTGTGATGCTAGTCTAGGAGGAGTAGCTGTAATGAAACATGGTGTTGTGATGCTAGTCTAGGGGGAGTAGCTGTAATGAAACATGGTGTTGTAATGCTAGTCTAGGAGGAGTAGCTGTAATGAAACATGGTGTTGTGATGCTAGTCTAGGAGGAGTAGCTGTAATGAAACATGGTGTTGTGATGCTAGTCTAGGAGGAGTAGCTGTAATGAAACATGGTGTTGTGATGCTAGTCTAGGGAGAGTAGCTGTAATGAAACATGGTGTTGTGATGCTAGTCTAGGAGGAGTATCTGTAATGAAACATGGTGTTGTGATGCTAGTCTAGGAGGAGTAGCTGTAATGAAACATGGTGTTGTGATGCTAGTCTAGGGGGAGTAGCTGTAATGAAACATGGTGTTGTAATGCTAGTCTAGGGGGAGTAGCTGTAATGAAACATGGTGTTGTGATGCTAGTGTAGGGGGAGTAGCTGTAATGAAACATGGTGTTGTGATGCTAGTGTAGGGGGAGTAGCTGTAATGAAACATGGTGTTGTGATGCTAGTCTAGGAGGAGTAGCTGTAATTAAACATGGTGTTGTGATGCTAGTCTAGGAGGAGTAGCTGTAATGAAACATGGTGTTGTGATGCTAGTCTAGGATGAGTAGCTGTAATGAAACATGGTGTTGTGATGCTAGTCTAGGAGGAGTAGCTGTAATGAAACATGGTGTTGTGATGCTAGTCTAGGAGGAGTAGCTGTAATGAAACATGGTGTTGTGATGCTAGTCTAGGAGGAGTAGCTGTAATGAAACATGGTGTTGTGATGCTAGTCTAGGAGGAGTAGCTGTAATGAAACATGGTGTTGTGATGCTAGTCTAGGGAGAGTAGCTGTAATGAAACATGGTGTTGTGATGCTAGTCTAGGAGGAGTAGCTGTAATGAAACATGGTGTTGTGATGCTAGTCTAGGAGGAGTAGCTGTAATGAAACATGGTGTTGTGATGCTAGTCTAGGAGGAGTAGCTGTAATGAAACATGGTGTTGTGATGCTAGTCTAGAAGGAGTAGCTGTAATGAAACATGGCGTTGTGATGCTAGTCTAGGAGGAGTAGCTGTAATGAAACATGGTGTTGTGATGCTAGTCTAGGGGGAGTAGCTGTAATGAAACATGGTGTTGTGATGCTAGTCTAGGGAGAGTAGCTGTAATGAAACATGGTGTTGTAATGCTAGTCTAGGGGGAGTAGCTGTAATGAAACATGGTGTTGTAATGCTAGTCTAGGGGGAGTAGCTGTAATGAAACATGGTGTTGTGATGCTAGTGTAGGGGGAGTAGCTGTAATGAAACATGGTGTTGTGATGCTAGTGTAGGGGGAGTAGCTGTAATGAAACATGGTGTTGTGATGCTAGTCTAGGAGGAGTAGCTGTAATTAAACATGGTGTTGTGATGCTAGTCTAGGAGGAGTAGCTGTAATGAAACATGGTGTTGTGATGCTAGTCTAGGATGAGTAGCTGTAATGAAACATGGTGTTGTGATGCTAGTCTAGGAGGAGTAGCTGTAATGAAACATGGTGTTGTGATGCTAGTCTAGGAGGAGTAGCTGTAATGAAACATGGTGTTGTGATGCTAGTCTAGGAGGAGTAGCTGTAATGAAACATGGTGTTGTGATGCTAGTCTAGGAGGAGTAGCTGTAATGAAACATGGTGTTGTGATGCTAGTCTAGGGAGAGTAGCTGTAATGAAACATGGTGTTGTGATGCTAGTCTAGGAGGAGTAGCTGTAATGAAACATGGTGTTGTGATGCTAGTCTAGGAGGAGTAGCTGTAATGAAACATGGTGTTGTGATGCTAGTCTAGGAGGAGTAGCTGTAATGAAACATGGCGTTGTGATGCTAGTCTAGGAGGAGTAGCTGTAATGAAACATGGTGTTGTGATGCTAGTCTAGGGGGAGTAGCTGTAATGAAACATGGTGTTGTGATGCTAGTCTAGGGAGAGTAGCTGTAATGAAACATGGTGTTGTGATGCTAGTCTAGGGGGAGTAGCTGTAATGAAACATGGTGTTGTAATGCTAGTCTAGGGGGAGTAGCTGTAATGAAACATGGTGTTGTGATGCTAGTGTAGGGGGAGTAGCTGTAATGAAACATGGTGTTGTGATGCTAGTGTAGGGGGAGTAGCTGTAATGAAACATGGTGTTGTGATGCTAGTCTAGGAGGAGTAGCTGTAATTAAACATGGTGTTGTGATGCTAGTCTAGGAGGAGTAGCTGTAATGAAACATGGTGTTGTGATGCTAGTCTAGGATGAGTAGCTGTAATGAAACATGGTGTTGTGATGCTAGTCTAGGAGGAGTAGCTGTAATGAAACATGGTGTTGTGATGCTAGTCTAGGAGGAGTAGCTGTAATGAAACATGGTGTTGTGATGCTAGTCTAGGAGGAGTAGCTGTAATGAAACATGGTGTTGTGATGCTAGTCTAGGAGGAGTAGCTGTAATGAAACATGGTGTTGTGATGCTAGTCTAGGGAGAGTAGCTGTAATGAAACATGGTGTTGTGATGCTAGTCTAGGAGGAGTAGCTGTAATGAAACATGGTGTTGTGATGCTAGTCTAGGAGGAGTAGCTGTAATGAAACATGGTGTTGTGATGCTAGTCTAGGAGGAGTAGCTGTAATGAAACATGGTGTTGTGATGCTAGTCTAGGAGGAGTAGCTGTAATGAAACATGGCGTTGTGATGCTAGTCTAGGAGGAGTAGCTGTAATGAAACATGGTGTTGTGATGCTAGTCTAGGGGGAGTAGCTGTAATGAAACATGGTGTTGTGATGCTAGTCTAGGGAGAGTAGCTGTAATGAAACATGGTGTTGTAATGCTAGTCTAGGGGGAGTAGCTGTAATGAAACATGGTGTTGTGATGCTAGTCTAGGAGGAGTAGCTGTAATGAAACATGGTGTTGTGATGCTAGTCTAGGGGGAGTAGCTGTAATGAAACATGGTGTTGTGATGCTAGTCTAGGAGGAGTAGCTGTAATGAAACATGGTGTTGTGATGCTAGTCTAGGGGGAGTAGCTGTAATGAAACATGGTGTTGTGATGCTAGTCTAGGAGGAGTAGCTGTAATGAAACATGGTGTTGTGATGCTAGTCTAGGAGGAGTAGCTGTAATGAAACATGGTGTTGTGATGCTAGTCTAGGGGGAGTAGCTGTAATGAAACATGGTGTTGTGATGCTAGTCTAGGGAGAGTAGCTGTAATGAAACATGGTGTTGTGATGCTAGTCTAGGAGGACGACTGTTGTCAAAGCCCTTTCTTTCTCTCCAGCCCTCTGAGGGTGTATGTGTGTTCTTATGTGTGTGTGGGTTTGTGTGTGTGTGGCAAACCGTGAGGCCTGTTCTGATGTTTACTGTCAACCCCACACACACCATCACAGTGATGGAACACACACAGCATCACGAGAACGAAAACAACCAACCCCACAGGCTGTTGCTACTTGTTCACACCTGCATATGCAATTCTTCCATGTCGCAAGTTGTGACGAACAAAAAACTTTGTTTCACTTATATAGCTGATTCTTTTCCAGCTCGTCACCAATGGCACGCATTCACATCACGGACGGATCACTGACCGCGGATGTATCTCAATTGTCATGGGGCTCTTGTCGAAAGTAGTACCTATACAGGAATATGGTGCCATTTTGGCTCCTGAGGTCTGTGTGTCAGTACAACCTTCCACCGGATCATTTTGTAAACAATTAACGTTGTCTTTCTTAGCTGTGATGTCTTACTGTAGTCTAATGGATGAGCAACCTGCTAGACACACTATCCTATCAGCATCACCTATCAGCATAACCTATCAGCATAACCTATCAGCATAACCTATCAGCATCACCTATCAGCATCACATATCAGCATCACCTATCAGCATCACCTATCAGCATAACCTATCAGCATAACTTATCAGCATCACCTATCAGCATCACCTATCAGCATCACCTGTCAGCAGCACCTATCAGCATCACCTATCAGCATCACCTATCAGCATCACCTATCGGCATAACCTATCAGCATAACCTATCAGCATAACTTATCAGCATCACCTATCAGCATCACCTATCAGCATCACCTATCAGCATCACCTATCAGCATCACCTATCAGCATAACCTATCAGCATCAACAGGTTTACAGCCTGTAAAAAACAGAGGCTTCTTCAGAAAATGACACTCTACGCTCTTAAATAAAATAAAATAAATGAAAAGTGCTTTCTTGATCCTAAAAGGGATCTTCGGCTGTCCCGATTGGACAGTTATCATCGACTAAATTCAGCCGCGGGAAGATTTTTTCTTGATCGGATGGTCAGGGGGCCGGAACATAATTACAAATCATTTGTAGGCTGCAAATTGATCGATGCCCAATCCAGATATAACATTTGACTAAAACATAACAATTTCAAACCTTGCATACAATTGTATACAATCACATACACTGAGTGTACAAAACATTGAGTTGCACCTCCCCCTTTTGCCCTCAGAACAGACTCAATTATTCAGGGCATGGACTCTACAAGGTGTCGAAAGAGTTCCACAGGGATGCTGGCCCATGTTGACTCCAATGCTTCCCACAGTTGTGTCAAGTTGGCTGGATGTCCTTTGGGTGGTGGACCATTCTTGATACACAAGGGAAACTGTTGAGTGTGAAAAACCCAGCAGCATTGCAGTTCTTGACACAAACCGGTGCCTCTGGCACCAACTACCATACCCTGCTCAAATGCACTTACATATTTTGTCTTGCCCATTCACCCTCTGAATGGCACACATACACATGGCATACATGTAGAACCCTTTTGAGTTCCACGTAGAACCCCTTTTCACAGAGGGTTCTACATGGAACCCAAAAGAGTTCTACCTAGTTAAATAAAGGTTAAATAAAATAAAAATAAAAAAGAGTTCTACCTAGTTAAATAAAGGTTAAATAAATAAAAATAAAAAAGAGTTCTACCTAGTTAAATAAAGGTTAAATAAAGAAAAATAAAAAAGAGTTCTACCTAGTTAAATAAAGGTTAAATAAAATAAAATAAAAAGAGTTCTACCTAGTTAAATAAAGGTTAAATAAAATAAAATAAAAAAGAGTTCTACCTAGTTAAATAAAGGTTAAATAAAATAAAATAAAAAGAGATCTACCTAGTTAAATAAAGGTTAAATAAAATAAAATAAAAAGAGTTCTACCTAGTTAAATAAAGGTTAAATAAAGAAAAATAAAAAAGAGTTCTACCTAGTTAAATAAAGGTTAAATAAAGAAAAATAAAAAAGAGTTCTACCTAGTTAAATAAAGGTTAAATAAAGAAAAATAAAAAAGAGTTCTACCTAGTTAAATAAAGGTTAAATAAAGAAAAATAAAAAAGAGTTCTACCTAGTTAAATAAAGGTTAAATAAATAAAAATAAAAAGAGTTCTACCTAGTTAAATAAAGGTTAAATAAAGAAAAATAAAAAAGAGTTCTACCTAGTTAAAAAAAGGTTAAATAAAGAAAAATAAAAAAGAGTTCTACCTAGTTAAATAAAGGTTAAATAAAATAAAATAAAAAAGAGTTCTACCTAGTTAAATAAAGGTTAAATAAAGAAAAGAAAAAAAAGAGTTCTACCTAGTTAAATAAAGGTTAAATAAAGAAAAATAAAAAAGAGTTCTACCTAGTTAAAAAAAGGTTAAATAAAATAAAATAAAAAAGAGTTCTACCTAGTTAAATAAAGGTTAAATAAAGAAAAATAAAAAAGAGTTCTACCTAGTTAAATAAAGGTTAAATAAAGAAAAATAAAAAAGAGTTCTACCTAGTTAAATAGAGGTTAAATAAAGAAAAAGAAAAAATAGTTCTACTTAGTTAAATAAAGGATAAATAAAAATAAATAAAAAGAGTTCTACCTAGTTAAATAAAGGTTAAATAAATAAAAATAAAAAAGAGTTCTACCTAGTTAAATAAAGGTTAAATACATAAATATAAAAAAGAGTTCTACCTAGTTAAATAAAGGTTAAATAAATAAAAATAAAAAAGAGTTCTACCTAGTTAAATAAAGGTTAAATAAAATAAAATAAAAAAGAGTTCTACCTAGTTAAATAAAGGTTAAATAAAGAAAAATAAAAAAGAGTTCTACCTAGTTAAATAAAGGTTAAATAAAATAAAATAAAAAAGAGTTCTACCTAGTTAAATAAAGGTTAAATAAAGAAAAGAAAAAAAAGAGTTCTACCTAGTTAAATAAAGGTTAAATAAAAAAAATAAAAAGAGTTCTACCTAGTTAAATAAAGGTTAAATAAAATAAAATAAAAAAGAGTTCTACCTAGTTAAATAAAGGTTAAATAAAATAAAATAAAAAAGAGTTCTACCTAGTTAAATAAAGGTTAAATAAATAAAAATAAAAAAGAGTTCTACCTAGTTAAATAAAGGTTAAATAAAATAAAATAAAGAAGAGTCTACCTAGTTAAATAAAGGTTAAATAAAATAAAATAAAAAAGAGTTCTACCTAGTTAAATAAAGGTTAAATAAAATAAAATAAAAAAGAGATCTACCTAGTTAAATAAAGGTTAAATAAAATAAAATAAAAAGAGTTCTACCTAGTTAAATAAAGGTTAAATAAAGAAAAATCAAAAGAGTTCTACCTAGTTAAATAAAGGTTAAATAAAATAAAATAAAAAGAGTTCTACCTAGTTAAATAAAGGTTAAATAAAGAAAAATCAAAAGAGTTCTACCTAGTTAAATAAAGGTTAAATAAAGAAAAATAAAAAGAGTTCTACCTAGTTAAATAAAGGTTAAATAAAGAAAAATAAAAAAGAGTTCTACCTAGTTAAAAAAAGGTTAAATAAAGAAAAATAAAAAAGAGTTCTACCTAGTTAAATAAAGGTTAAATAAAGAAAAAAGAGTTCTACCTAGTTAAATAAAGGTTAAATAAATAAAAATAAAAAAGAGTTCTACCTAGTTAAATAAAGGTTAAATAAATAAATATAAAAAAGAGTTCTACCTAGTTAAATAAAGGTTAAATAAAAAAAATAAAAAAAGAGTTCTACCTAGTTAAATAAAGGTTAAATAAAATAAAATAAAAAAGAGTTCTACCTAGTTAAATAAAGGTTAAATAAAAAAAATTAAAAAGAGTTCTACCTAGTTAAATAAAGGTTAAATAAAATAAAATAAAGAAGAGTTCTACCCAGTTAAATAAAGGTTAAATAAATAAAAATAAAAAAGAGTTCTACCTAGTTAAATAAAGGTTAAATAAAGAAAAATAAAAAAGAGTTCTACCTAGTTAAATAAAGGTTAAATAAATAAAAATAAAAAAGAGTTCTACCTAGTTAAATAAAGGTTAAATAAAATAAAATAAAGAAGAGTTCTACCTAGTTAAATAAAGGTTAAATAAAATAAAATAAAAAAGAGTTCTACCTAGTTAAATAAAGGTTAAATAAAATAAAATAAAAAAGAGATCTACCTAGTTAAATAAAGGTTAAATAAAATAAAATAAAAAGAGTTCTACCTAGTTAAATAAAGGTTAAATAAAGAAAAATCAAAAGAGTTCTACCTAGTTAAATAAAGGTTAAATAAAATAAAAAAGAGTTCTACCTAGTTAAATAAAGGTTAAATAAAATAAAAAAGAGTTCTACCTAGTTAAATAAAGGTTAAATAAAATAAAATAAAAAAGAGTTCTACCTAGTTAAATAAAGGTTAAATAAAATAAAATAAAAAAGAGTTCTACCTAGTTAAATAAAGGTTAAATAAAATAAAATAAAAAAGAGTTCTACCTAGTTAAATAAAGGTTAAATAAAGAAAAATAAAAAAGAGTTCTACCTAGTTAAATAAAGGTTAAATTAAATTAAATAAAAAAAGAGTTCTACCTAGTTAAATAAAGGTTAAATAAAATAAAAAAGAGTTCTACCTAGTTAAATAAAGGTTAAATAAAATAAAAAAGAGTTCTACCTGGAACCAAAAAGAGTTCTCCTACAGCAGGGGTTATCAAACGTTTAGTCCTTTGTCCATCTTGATATAAAACAAATGTGTGACCCCACCATGTAAAAAAAGTTTTTTTGGACTGATTTGTAATAATATTTAAATCTGAAGGAAGTATGGTTCGAAATGCATCAGAAAGGCGTTGGGAAGTAAGTTCAGGAAAACATCAATAATTGATCTATGTGTTCGTGAGAGTCTTTTCTTTCAGAAACCGCATCTCAGTGCAAGAGACATCACTACAGTCCCTGGTTTGAATCCAGGCTGTATCACATCCGGCCATGATTGGGAGTCCCATAGGGTGGGGCACAATTGACCCAACCCTTGTTTCTAAGAGTCTTCACACTACTGAATTTAAAATGGTTAAAATTGTGATTGTGTGTCACTGGCCTAAACACATTACCCCATAATGTCAAAGTGGAAATATATATATATTTTTTTACAAATAAATTACAAATAAAAGCTGAAATGTCTTGAGTCAATAAGTATTCAACTCCTCTGTTATTGCAAGTCTAAATAAGTTCAAGACTAAAAATGTGCTTAACAAGTCACATAATAAGTTGCATATTACAGTGTGCCATTACAGTGCTTAACATGATTTTTGAATGACTACCTCATCTCTGTACACTACACACACAATTATCTGTAAGGTCCCTCAGTCAAGCAGTGAATTTCAAAAAGATTCAAACACAAAGACCAGGGAGGTTTTCCAATGCCTTGTAGACGGTGCCTATTGGTAGATGGGTAAAAAAAAAAAAAAAGCTGACATTGAATATCCCTTTGAGCGTAATGAAGTTATTCATTACACTTTGGATGGTGTATCAATACACCCAGTCACTATAAAGATACAGGAATCCTTCCTAACTCAGTTGCCGGAGAGGAAGGAAAGCACTCAGGGATTTCACCATGAGGCCAATGGTGACTTTAAAACAGTTTAAGAGTTGAATGGCTGTGATAGGAGAAAACTGAGGATGGATCAACAACATTGTAGTCACTCCACAATTACTGACCTAACTGACAGAGTGAAAACTAGGAAGCCTGTACAGAATAAAACATATTTCAAAACATGCATCCTGTTTGAATCAAGACACTGAAGTAATAGTGCAGAAAATGTGGCAAATCTGGGGCAAATCCAATACAACACGTTATATATTATATACTGTATATTATACACATTATATACATTACATATTTTCAAGCATAGAATTTTGAAAATAATTATTGAAAAATTTTGCAAAATCCAGGTGTGTAAAGCTCTTAAAGACTTAACCAGAAAGACTAGCAGCTGTAGGTGTTGCCAAAGGTGATTCTAACATGTATTGACTCACGTGGTTGAATACTTCTCTAATCAAGATATATTACTGTTTTATTTTCATAAAACATTTTACAAATCCATGTTGACGTTACAGAGTATTTTGTGTAGATCAAACAAAAAGACAATTTAATCAATTTTAGTCCCACTGTGTAACTAACACAACAAACATTTGGAAAAAGTCAAGGGGTGTGAATACTTTTTGAAAGCACTGTATAGAAGTAGCAATATCATTTAGTAAAAGATGGTTGTTTCTCTATACACATCTTGTATAGAACAGAATCTCCCATTTTTAATAAGATCAGGAGTACTGTAAAATTAAAAGTTAAAATAGTATTGAAACACTACCTCACTGTCCCAGCAAGGAGCTCCAAGCATTCATGTGAAAGAAATAAGAATTTGCCTTCAGGCCATAGCTAATTGAGAACCATATGACCCTCCCATCGCATGACTATCTGTGTGTTTACTGCTAGAAGGAGAACTAAACAATAGTGGTTTATTGTTTTAACAACAACTCAGCTTGTTTGTCCATTGAGAGAGATCTACAAGTAAACTCTAAATGGTTTCACCGTCCCAATGTTTAAATTATTATTATTATTATTTTTTACCTTTATTTAACTAGGCAAGTCATTTAAGAACAAATTCTTATTTTACAATGACGGTCTACCCCGGGCTACCCCGGTCTACCCCGGGCAAACACTCCCCTAACCCAGACATTTATTTAAAATTTAACCAGGCAAGTCAGTTAAGAACAAATTGTTATTTAAAATGACAGCCTACTGTGGAACAGTGGGGTTAACTGCCTTGTTCAGGGGGAGAACGACAGATTTTTACCTTGTCAGCTCGGGATTCAATCCAGCAACCTTTCGGTTACTGACTCAATGCTCTAACCACTAGGCTACCTGCCGCCCCAAAAGGAGTAGAGGTTTGAGAAGCATATGAGAACCATAGGTAGAATGTAGAGATTAATGTTAAAGTTGGATGCCCATAACACATTTATCTACCCTACTGTATAGATATATAAATGGTCCCTCAGCTAGCAGGCTAGAACTGCCCTGTCCACCACCTTTACACCCCCATGTCAACCTCCTCTCCTCTCTCTGATCACACCTGACTCCTAATACAGTATGTCTCACTCCAATTGTCTTCTTTTTTTAACTTCTTCTGACCCCCTGCTCTCTCAGTGACTCCTCTCCCATGCACAGACAGTCTCCTGACCCCCTGATGTCTCAGTGACTCCTCTCCCATGCACAGACAGTCTCCTGACCCCCTGATGTCTCAGTGACTCCTCTCCCATGCACAGACAGTCTCCTGACCCTCTGCTCTCTCAGTGACTCCTCTGCCATGCACAGACACAGTCTAGCATTCAGCGGATATGTTGTTTGTCACGAGAGGAGAGGTAAGTAGCCTAGCACTCAAGCACTGGTAAGTATAAATGTCGTCATGACCTATAGTCACGTTGTGATACAGACTCTACAGACTTGGTAGTATGCAGACTTGTAAAATGTCTAATGCTAAAGCAGAGAGTGAGAACGAGAGGATGACATACCTTTAATAGTTAGTGTGGAGACGGGCTGTTCCTTCCTCTCCAGGTTCACTGTCTGCTTGGATCATGTAAGTGGACCGATTTGGCTGGATCTCTCCCTCACACAAACACTCACTCACAGACTACAGCGCGTCAGAGAGAGAGAGAGAGAGAGAGAGAGAGAGAGAGAGAGAGAGAGAGAGAGAGAGAGAGAGAGAGAGAGAGAGAGAGAGAGAGAGAGAGAGAGAGAGAGAGAGAGAGAGAGAGAGAGAGAGAGAGAGAGAGAGAGAGAGAGAGAGAGAGAGAGAGAGAGAGAGAGAGAGAGAGAGAGAGAAACAGACGCTCCTGTGTCTCCTCCTCACCTGGCTCTTTGATCTCATCTTTCCCTGGGTGACCCACCCACCCCCACAACACACACTCCACTCCCCTCAGTTCTTGTCTTGTTCAGGTGTCCATGGCAGAGCAACAGCAGAATGGAAGAAAAAGCGAGAGCAGGACAGTGTGCTCCTCTCCTCTTGTCCTCCTGCTTCTGATGCACAATGCAAACACATTCACATTCACACTCCACACACACACACACACACACACACACACACACACACACACACACACACACACACACACACACACACACACACACACACACACACACACACACACACACACACACACACACACACACACACACACACACACACACACACACACACAAAACCACACTCACACACATGCACTCACTCCGGCATGCGTTCAGGGCTCAGGGTAACTGCAGAGCAGCGCGGAGCAGTGAGGCTGTGAGGGGAGGCAGGCAGGCAGCACCCAGCCTCGGTGCTTCTCCACTGGGTCTTAGTGCTCACATTCCTGTTCTGGCTGGATGGATGACTGGCTCCTTCTAGATGTTTCCCTATCTCTCTCTATCTGCCTGAATGTCCAAAACAAACTCCTAGCCCCTAGCCCCTACCCACTACCCACCGGGCACAGACGTCAATTCAACATCTATTCCACACCAGGGTGTGCCCAGTGGGTAAGCTCTTGTGTATATCTGAAACGATGGGTGATTGATGATAGGAAGCAATATGGTCCAAATTCCACCTAGCCTATCAAAAGGCAAGGTTAATTAGTTTCCATATTGCTTCAACCCTGTTTATACCCGGTGCTAACATGCACCTTTTGTCCTGATCTTGTCCACATTCTAATTATGCCCACTTCTTCAGACAGGCGTAGAAGATTAAAATACACATTGTGATCAGATTGTGATCAGATCCCTCTGCCCACCTCGGGATGTGGTCAGGCACGCATTGTGTCTGGTTATCAATCACCTATAAAAAGATCTGGATGGTCAAACCATCGACTTACGGCTTCAGTAGGTGTCTTAAAAGTAAAGAATGTCTGTCACATAATTTGACCAGCTAATCTGGTCACAATGCGGAGACAGAAGAAGGATAAGAGACATTTTTAATACAATGTGAAGATGTGACAAACCTTGAGCAGATAGTGATTGGATCATATTGATCATATCATGAAACTCACATTTTAGCGCATGGTGTAAATAAGGCTATTGATACAGTATACATGAGAGGGTGGAGGAGAGAGGCTATAGGGGTTGAATTGGGATTATTGTGTTTGGATGAGTTCCAAATAGCACCCTATTTCCTATGTAGTGCACTACTGTTGACCAGGGACAAAAGACAATGAAGGGAATAGGGTGTCTTTTGGGACACAGGCTTTTTCTCTAGCCTTAGTAAAGGTCACCTCAGAGCAAAAAAAATCACCTGTATGTTTCTCTTTTATCGCTCTCAATAGCTCTAATTCTCTCTCTATCGCCTTACGGGGGCTTGTTGGCAAGAACTCTCCCTCTACTTCATTACAATCCCAGGAAAGCCCTCTGAAAATCTCCCTGCTTCATTACAACCCCAGGAAAGCCCTCAGAAGAGCTCCCTGCTTCATTACAATCCCAGGAAAGCCCTCTGAAGATCTCCCTGGTTCATTACAATCCCAGGAAAGCCCTCTGAAAACCTCCCTGGTTCATTACAATCCTTCTCATGAGAATTATTGATTACATTTTACATTTTAGTCATTTAGCAGACGCTCTTATCCAGAGCGACTTACAGTAGAGTGCATACATTTTATTACATTTTTTCATACTGAGACAAGGATATCCCTACCGGCCAAGAGCAGACGCTCTTATCCAGAGCAACTTACAGTAGAGTGCATACATTTTTATTACATTTTTTTTATTTTTTTTACATACTGAGACAAGGATATCCCTACCGGCCAAACCCTCCCTAACCCGGACGACGCTATGCCAATTGTGCGTCGCCCCACAGATCTCCCGGTTGCGGCCGGCTGCGACAGAGCCTGGGCGCGAACCCAGCCCAGCCTGGGCGCGAACCCAGAGACTCTGGTGGCGCAGCTAGCACTGCAATGCAGTGCCCTAGACCACTGCGCCACCCGGGAGATCTGATGAAGGGAGAATTATTGATCTGATGAAGGGATGATTAGTGATCTGATGAAGGGAGGATTAGTGATCTGATGAGGGGAGGATTTGTGGTCTGATGTGGGGAGGATTATTGATCTGATGGGGGGAGGATTAGTGATCTGATGGGGGGAGGATTAGTGATCTGATGAAGGGAGGATTAGTGATCTGATGGGGGGAGGATTAGTGATCTGATGGGGGGAGGATTAGTGATCTGATGAAGGGAGGATTAGTGATCTGATGGGGGGAGGATTAGTGATCTGATGAAGGGAGGATTAGTGATCTGATGAAGGGAGGATTATTGATCTGATGAGGGGAGGATTAGTGATCTGATGAAGGGAGGATTAGTGATCTGATGAAGGGAGGATTATTGATCTGATGAGGGGAGGATTAGTGATCTGATGAAGGGAGGATTAGTGATCTGATGAAGGGAGGATTATTGATCTGATGGGGGGAGGATTAGTGATCTGATGAAGGGAGGATTAGTGATCTGATGAAGGGAGGATTAGTGATCTGATGAAGGGAGGATTAGTGATCTGATGAAGGGAGGATTAGTGATCTGATGAAGGGAGGATTAGTGATCTGATGAAGGGAGGATTATTGATCTGATGGGGGGAGGATTAGTGATCTGATGAAGGGAGGATTAGTGATCTGATGGGGGGAGGATTAGTGATCTGATGAAGGGAGGATTAGTGATCTGATGAAGGGAGGATTATTGATCTGATGAAGGGAGGATTAGTGATCTGATGAAGGGAGGATTAGTGATCTGATGGGGGGAGGATTAGTGATCTGATGAAGGGAGGATTTGTGATCTGATGAAGGGAGGATTATTGATCTGACGAAGGGAGGATTTGTAATCTGATGGGGGAGGCCAAAACGACAATGGTTAATAGTAATGAGATGAGATTATCGTTGACTAAACCCAGTACATAGCACATAGTCTACAGACCATAGTAGTAGATTGGCTACAGTACATATATTTGGCTCTTTAATTCATTATTTCATGCAGAACAATAAAAGTGAAAGTGAGATTAACATTTACTAAATCCCAGACTGCCGTACTGTACAGTACAGTACTATACGGTTATTCTTTAAAAGTGCTTTCCTCACCATCTTAAATAAGCATGCCCCATTCCAAAAAATTGGAACCTGGAACAGATATAGCCCTTGGTTCACTCCAGACTTGACTGCCCTTTACCAGCACAAAAACATCCTGTGGCGCACTGCATTAGCATCGAATAGCCCCCGCGATATGCAACTTTTCAGGGAAGTTAGGACCTTATTAAATAGGTCTCTTTCTCCTGCTCAGGTACCGGTAATACACCGGTATAATAACACAGGCAGTTAGGAAAGAAAAGCCTAGCTTTTTCAAACAGAAATTTGCATCCTGTACCACAAACTCCAAAAAGTTCTGAGACACTGTAAAGTCCATGGAGAATAAGAGCACCTCCTCCCAGCTGCCCACTGCACTGAGGCTAGGAAACACTGTCACAACCGAAGCACGGCTGGCCATGCTTTACACCTGACTACCCCTACCCCGGTCAACAGCCCTGTACCCCCCACAGCAACTTGCTCAAGCCTCCCCCATTTCTTCTTCATCCAAATCCAGATAGCTGATGTTCTGAAAGAGCTGCAAAATCTGGACCCCTACAAATCACCCGGGCTAGACAATCTGGACCCTCTCTTTCTAAAATGATCCGCCGATATTGTTACAACCCCTATTACTAGCCTGTTCAACCTCTCTTTCATATCGTCTGATCCCCAAAGATTGGAAAGCTCCCGTGGTCATCCCCCTTTTCAAAGGGGGAGACGTTCTAGACCCAAACTGCTACAGACCTATATCTATCCTACCCTGCCTTTCTAGGGTCTTCGAAAGCCAAGTTAATAAACAAATTACCAACCATTTCGAATCTCACCGTACCTTCTTCATTATGCAATCTGGTTTCCGAGCTGGTCGTGGGTGCACCTCAGCCACGCTCAAGGTCCTAAACAATATCATAACTGCCATCGATAAGAGACAATACTGTGCAGCTGTATTCACTGACCTGGCCAAGGCTTTTGACTCCGTCAATCACCACATTCTATCTTATTCAAGGCAGTTAACCCACTGTTCCTAGGCCGTCATTGAAAATAAGAATTTGTTCTTAACTGACTTGCCTAGTTAAATAAAGGTAAAATAAATTTTAAAAATTAGAATTATCGGCAAACTCAAAAGCCTTGGTTTCTCAAATGACTGGTTCACCAACTACTTCTCAGACAGAATTCAGCGTGTCAAATCGGAGGGCCAGTTGTCCAGACCTCTGGCAGTCTCTATGGGTGTGCCACAGGGATCAATTCTCGGGTCGACTCTCTTCTCTGTATACATCAATGATGTCGCTCTCGCTGCTGGTGATTCTCTGATCCACCTCTACGCAGACGACACCATTCTGTATACCTCTGGCCCTTCTTTGGACACTGTTAACAAACCTCCAGACGAGCTTCAATGCCATACAACTCTCCTTCCGTGGCCTCCAAGTGCTCTTAAATACAAGTAAAACTAAATGCATGCTCTTCAAACGATCGCTGCCCGCATCTGCCCGCCCGTCCAGCATCACTACTGTGGACGGTTCTGACTTAGAATATGTGGACAATTACAAATACCTAGGTGTCTGGTTAGACTGTAAACTCTCCTTCCAGACTCACATTAAGCATCTCCAATCCAAAATGAAATCTAGAATTGGCTTCCTATTTTGCAACAAAGCATCCTTCACTCGTGCTCCAAAACATACCCTCGTAAAACTTACTATCCTACCGATCCTTGACTTCGGCGATGTCATTTACAAAATAGCCCCAACACTCTACTCAGCAAATTGGATGCAGTCTATCACAGTGCAACCCGTTTTGTCACCAAAGCCCCATATACTACCCACCACTGCGACCTGTATGCTCTTGTTGGCTGGCCCTCACTTCATATTCGTCACCAAACCCACTGGCTCCAGGTCATCTATAAGTCTTTGCTAGGTAAAGCGCCACCTGATCTCAGCTCACTGGTCACCATAGCAGCACCCACCCGTAGCACGCGCTCCAGCAGGTATATTTCACTGGTCACCCCCAAAGCCAACACCTCTTTTGGCCGCCTTTCCTCCCAGTTCTCTGCTGCCAATGACTGGAACGAATTGCAAAAATCACTGAAGCTGGAGACTCATATCTCCCTCACTAACTTTAAGCACCAGCTGTCAGAGCAGCTCACAGATCACTGCACCTGTACATAGCCCATCTGTAAATAGCCCATCCAACTACCTCATCCCCATACTGTTATTTATATTTTTGCTCCTTTGCACCCCAGTATCTCTACATGCACATTCATCTTCTGCACATCTATCACTCCAGTGTTTAATTGCTAAATTGGCATCATTTAGCCACAATGGCCTATTTATTGCCTTACCTCCCTTATATTACCTCATTTTCTCACACTGTATATAGATTTTTTCTATTGTGTTATTGACTGTACGTTTGTTTATTCCATGTGTAATTCTGTGTTGTTGTTTGTGTCGCACTGCTTTGCTTTGTCTTGTCCAGGTCGCAGTTGTAAATGAGAACTTGTTCTCAACTTGCCTACCTGGTTAAATAAAGGTGAAATATATATATTTTTTAAATACAAACATACCATGTTTTTCTCTCTCAATTCATTATTTCACACAGAGGGGATTTTATTTAACTTCATGAGGAGATTTTTTGTCAGGTATTACATTACTGACAACATACAACTACGGCACGCAGAACTGACCGGGATATTATGTGGTACATTGCCGTTATAAACATCTAAACAAACTGTCATTACATTGCCTCTCAGCCATTGGGTGAAGGACATCATCTGAATAACATGTATAACACATCATACATACAGTATACTCCATGATTCCATATGTGTTATTTCCTAGTTTTGATGTCTTCACTATTATTATACAATGTAGAATATAGTACAAATAAAGAAAACCCTTGAATGAGTAGGTGTGTCTAAACTTTTGACTGCTCCTGTGTATACAGCTGAAGTCGGAAGTTTACATACACTTAGGTTGGAGTCATTAAAACTCGTTTTTCAACCACTCCACAAATTTCTTGTTAACAATCTATAGTTTTGGCAAGTCGGTTAGGACATCTACTTTGTGCATGACACAAGTAATTTAACCAACAATTGTTTACAGACAGATTATTTCACTTATAATTCACTGTATCACAATTCCAGTGGGTCAGAAGTTTACATACACTAAGTTGACTGTGCCTTCAAACAACTTGGAAAATACCAGAAAATGATGTCATGGCTTCTAATAGGCTAATTGACATCATTTGAGTCAATTGGAGGTGTACCTGTGGAGGTATTTCAAGGCCTACCTTCAAGCCTATTTTGATTTTCCCATCATGAGAAAATCAAAAAATGAGAAAATCAAAAGAAATCAGCCAAGACCTCAGGAAAAAATTGTGGACCTCCACAAGTCTGGTTCGTCCTTGGGAGCAATTTCCAAACGCCTGAAGATACCACGTTCATCTGTACAAACAATAGTACGTAAGTATAAACACCATGGGACCACGCAGCCATCATACCGCTCAGGAAGGAGGCGTGTTCTGTCTCCTAGAGATGAACGTACTTTGATGTGAAAGTGCTAATCAATCTCAGAACAACAGCAAAGGACCTTGTGAAGATGCTGGAGGAAACAGGTACAAAGTATCTATATCCACAGTAAAACGAGTCCTATATCAACATAACCTGAAAGGCCGCTCAGAAAGGAAGAAGCCAGCAAGGAAGCCAGCAAGGAAGCCAGCAAGGAAGAAGCCACAGTTTTTTTTACTACGGTTTGCAACTGCACATGGGGACAAAGATCATACTTTTTGGAGAAATGTCCTCTGGTCTGATGAAACAAAAATAGAACTGTTTGGCCATAATGACCATCGTTATGTTTGGAGGAAAAAGGGGGAGGCTTGCAAGCCGAAGAACCCCATCCCAACCGTGAAGCACGGGGGTGGTAGCATCATGTTGTGGGGGTGCTTTGCTGCAGGAGGGACTGGTGCACTTCACAAAATAGATGGCATCATGAGGCAGGAAATTATGTGGATATATTGAAGCAACATCTCAAGACATCAGTCAGGAAGTTAAAGCTTGGTCGCAAATGGGTCTTCCAAATGGACAATGAGTCCAAGCATACTTCCAAAGTTGTGGCAAAATGGCTTAAGGACAACAAACTCCAGGTATTGGAGTGGCCATCACAAAGCCCTGACCTCAAGCGTATCGAACATTTGTGGGCAGAACTGATAAAGCGTGTGCGAGGAAGGAGGCCTACAAACCTGACTCAGTTACACCAGCTCTGTCAGGAGGAATGGGCCAAAATTCACCCAACTTCTTGTGGCAAGCTTGTGGAAGGCTACCTGAAACGTTTGACCCAAGTTAAACAATTTATAGGCAATGCTACCAAATACTAACTGAGTGTATGTAAACGTCTGACCCACTGGGAATGTGATGAAAGAAACAAAAGCTGAAATAAATATCATTCTCTCTACTATTATTCTGACATTCTTAAAATATTTATTTCACATTCTTAAAATAAAGTGGTGATCCTAACTGACCTAAAACAGGGAATTTTTATTAGGATTAAAAGTCAGGAATTGTGAAAAACTGAGTTTAGATGTATTTGGCTAAGGTGTATGTAAACTTCCGCCTTCAACTGTATACTGTTGGAGCTAGGAACACAAGCATTTCGCTACACCCACAGTACCATCTGCTAAATATGTGTATGTGACCAATAACATGTGATGTGATTTGATATAGAAAAATCCTATGGTATACTGGATGGCGTATCCCATGTGTCTTTATTATGACATTACATCCCTGGGATTGGATTCTCTCCACAATACATTCATCCCATCCCTACCTATCCCTCCTGATGGAATTGAAAAGGATACTTCCTAATGTAGACACATGTGATGCCTTAACCCTAATCTACATTTGACGGTATGTTGTCCTGCTCATCCCTTGTAATCCCAAGCGGCTAGACTCATCAATAAAGGGCTGCTCTCTTGCTGGCCGTGAAACAACACACACATACACACTGATTAAGACATGAACCCTGTGGCTTGCCCTCAATGGCCAGTCAATTACTTAATCAATCAGTTACATTATTAATCATGTTTGTCACTGCTTTCTGTAAACTAATCAATATATGATTCAGAGACGTTGTGTGTGTGTGTGTGTGTGTGTGTGTGTGTGTGTGTGTGTGTGTGTGTGTGTGTGTGTGTGTGTGTGTGTGTGTGTGTGTGTGTGTGTGTGTGTGTGTGTGTGTGTGTGTGTGTGTGTGTGTGTGTGTGTGTGTGTGTGTGTGTGTGTTTTGTTTGTGTGTGTTTTGTGTGTGGAGGTGTTTAACTATACTTTTGGGGATCAGAATTAGTGTTAGGGTTATAATTACGTTTAGGGTTAGGGTGTAGGAGATAGGGATAGGGGTTTGGGGTTAGGGAAAATAGGATTTATTTAGTGTGTGTATGCGTGTGTGCGTGTACTTGTGTGGTCCTGTGACTGAGCGTGTGTGCCTGTTGGGTCTGAGGTGTCTAGTAATGACAGAAATAGCAGATACTTGCTCACTCCATCCGATCCAATCACAGAGGAGGAACATACAATGATTACCATGGCAACCTGGGCCTCACCCCCATTCGCTCTCTCTCACTCTCTTTATCTCTCTCTCTCTCAGTCCCTCTCTCTCTCTCGCCCCCCCTTTCTCTCTCTCTCTCTCTCTCTCTCTCTCTCTCTCTCTCTCTCTCTCCCTCTCTTTTATCTCACTCTCTCTCCCTCTCCCTCTATTTCTCTCTCCCTCTCTTCTCTCTCTCTTTCTCTCGCTCTCGCTCTCTCTTTCTCTCTCTCTCTCTCTCTCTCTCTCTCTCTCTCTCTCTCTCTCCCCCTTTCCCTTTCTATATCTCCCTCCCCCTCTCTCTCTCTCTCTCTCTCTCTCTCTCTCTCTCTCTCACCCCCCCTTTCTCTCTCTCTCTCTCTCCCTGTCTTTTATCTCACTCTCTCTCCCTCTCCCTCTCCCTCTCTCTCTCTCTCTCTCTCTCTCTCTCTCTCTCTCTCTCTCTCTCTCTCTCTCTCTCTCTCTCTCTCTCTCTCTCTCTCTCACTCTCTCGCTCTCTTGCTCTCTCTAACTCTCTCTCTCTCTCTCTCTCTCTCTCTCTCGCTCTCTTGCTCTCTCTAACTCTCTCTCTCTCTCGCTCTCTCGCTCTCTCTTTCTCTCTGCCTTTATGTACGACCAGTCATGAAAGGGACAGAGCCATATATAGAGCCATCATATCTATATATAAACTGGGGGGTTCGAGCCCTGAATGCTGATTGGCTGACAGCCGTGGTATATCAGACCGTATACCACGGGTTTGACAAAACATTTATTTTTACTGAGCTAATTACGTTGGCAACCAGTTTATAATAGCAATAAGGCACCTGTGATATATTGCCAATATACAACGGCTAAAGGCTGTATCCAGGCACTCCGTGTTGCGTCGTGCTTAAGAATACCCCTTAGCCGTGGTATATTGACCATATACCAAACCCCCTTATTGCTAAAATAGAGCTCCTTAAAGGGACAGAGCCATACATAGAGCCATCATATCTATATAGAGCTCCTTAAAGGGACAGAGACATATATATAGCCATCATATCTATATAGAGCTCCTTAAAGGGACAGAGCCATACATAGAGCCATCATATCTATATAGAGCTCCTTAAAGGGACAGAGACATACATAGAGCCATCATATCTATATAGAGCTCCTTAAAGGGACAGAGACATATATATAGCCATCATATCTATATAGAGCTCCTTAAAGGGACAGGGCCATATATAGAGCCATCATATCTATATAGAGCTCCTTAAAGGGACAGAGACATACATAGAGCCATCATATCTATATAGAGCTCCTTAAAGGGACAGAGACATACATAGAGCCATCATATCTATATATAGCTCCTTAAAGGGACAGAGACATATATATAGCCATCATATCTATATAAAGCTCCTTAAAGGGACAGAGCCATACATAGAGCCATCATATCTATATAGAGCTCCTTAAAGGGACAGAGACATATATAGCCATCATATCTATATAGAGCTCCTTAAAGGGACAGGGCCATATATAGAGCCATCATATCTATATAGAGCTCCTTAAAGGGACAGAGACATATATAGAGCCATCATATCTATATAGAGCTCCTTAAAAGGACAGAGACATACATAGAGCCATCATATCTATATAGAGCTCCTTAAAGGGACAGAGCCATATATATATATAGCCATCATATCTATATAGAGCTCCTTAAAGGGACAGGGCCATATATAGAGCCATCATATCTATATAGAGCTTCTTAAAGGGACAGAGCCATACATAGAACCATCATATCTATATAGAGCTCCTTAAAGGGACAGAGCCATATATATATATAGCCATCATATCGATATAGAGCTCCTTAAAGGGACAGAGACATATATAGAGCCATCATATCTATATAGAGCTCCTTAAAGGGACAGAGCCATACATAGAACCATCATATCTATATAGAGCTCCTTAAAGGGACAGAGCCATATATATATATAGCCATCATATCGATATAGAGCTCCTTAAAGGGACAGAGACATACATAGAGCCATCATATCGATATAGAGCTCCTTAAAGGGACAGAGACATATATATAGCCATCATATCTATATAGAGCTCCTTAAAGGGACAGAGACATACATAGAGCCATCATATCGATATAGAGCTCCTTAAAGGGACAGAGACATATATAGAGCCATCATATCTATATAGAGCTCCTTAAAGGGACAGTGCACCACTATTTCTGCATTTAAATACTTTTGCCAGAGTTACAAAACAGCTAATATTATCATTGGCAACTGGTTGCCCTAACCTGATTAGATTCTCTGTCATCAACAACCACTGGGTACGTTACTGTAGTAGTGTGACCATATGCCTGTATGATCATGTCAATTCCACTGTAATGTCAAATGTCACCACTAGAGGGTACTCTTAGATCTCTGAAGTAATGACAAAGCCCTGGCAGAGTGAGTAGAGCAGCAATGGGAGAGAGAAAGAGACAGGGCTGAGAGTGTCATTTCTTTCTAGGCAGTAACTGGAAACACCAACTCCTAACCACTGGTTTTCTAATTCTCAGTCAATTCTCAGTCAATTCCTTTTGTCAAGGCACAATCCAGTCAATCTTGGGAGATAAAAGATGGATGAAGCAAAGAATATTTGTGTTTTGATATACAGTTCCTTGGAAAAATATTCAGACCCATTGGATTTCTTCACATTTTATTGTGTCACAAAGTGGGATTAAAATGGAAAAGTGGATGAAAATTGATTTAAAAAAAAAAGATAACTAAAATATAGTTGTTGCATAAGTATTCAGGCCGTTTGTGTAGGCAAGACTAAATTACATAGTTCAGGAGTAAAATGTGGCTTAACAAATCACATAAGTTAGATGGACTCACTCTGTATGAAATACTAGGGTTTGATATGATTTTTTAATGACTTCCTCTGTCCCCCATACATACAACATCTGTAAGGTCCATCAGTCAAGTATTGAATTTCAAACACAGATTCAACTACAAAGACCAGGGAGATTTGCGAATTCCTCATAAAGAAGGGCTGTGATTGGTAGATGGGTAACAATAACAAATCAGACATTGAATATCTCTTTAAGCATGGTCAAGTTAATAATTATGCTGTGGATTACATATTAAACCACCCAGACACATCAAATATACAGTCGTCCTTCTGAACTGAGCTGCAGGACAGAAATTGAACTGCTCAGGGATGTTATCATCAAATCAAATCAAATCAAATCAAATTTTATTAGTCACATACACATGGTTAGCAGATGTTAATGCGAGTGTAGCGAAATGCTTGTGCTTCTAGTTCCGACAATGCAGTAATAACCAACAAGTAATCTAACCTAACAATTCCACAACTACTACCTTACACACACACACAAGTGTAAAGGGATAAAGAATATGTACATAAAGATATATGAATGAGTGGTGGTACAGAACGGCATGGCAGATGCAGTAGATGGTATAGAGTACGGTATATACATATGAGATGAGTACTGTAGGGTATGTAAACATAAAGTGGCATAGTTTAAAGTGGCTAGTGGTACATGTATTACATAAAGATGGCAAGATGCAGTAGATGATATAGAGTACAGTATATACATATGAGATGGGTAATGTAGGGTATGTAAACATTATATTAAGTGGCATTGTTTAAAGTGGCTAGTGGTACATTTTTACATAATTTCCATCAATTCCCATTTTTAAAGCGGCTGGAGTTGAGTCAGTATGTTGGCAGCGGCCGCTAAATGTTAGTGGTGGCTGTTTAACAGTCTGATGGCCTTGAGATAGAAGCTGTTTTTCAGTCTCTCGGTCCCTGCTTTGATGCACCTGTACTGACCTCGCCTTCTGGATGATAGCGGGGTGAACAGGCAGTGGCTTGGGTGGTTGTTGTCCTTGATGATCTTTATGGCCTTCCTGTGACATCGGGTGGTGTAGGTGTCCTGGAGGGCAGGTAGTTTGCCCCCGGTGATGCGTTCTGCAGACCTCACTACCCTCTGGAGAGCCTTACGGTTGTGGGCGGAGCAGTTGCCGTACCAGGCGGTGATACAGCCCGACAGGATGCTCTCGATTGTGCATCTGTAGAAGTTTGTGAGTGCTTTTGGTGACAAGCCGAATTTCTTCAGCCTCCTGAGGTTGAAGAGGCGCTGCTGCGCCTTCTTCACAACGCTGTCTGTGTGGGTGGACCAATTCAGTTTGTCCGTGATGTGTACACCGAGGAACTTAAAACTTTCCACCTTCTCCACTACTGACCCGTCGATGTGGATAGGGGGGTGCTCCCTCTGCTGTTTCCTGAAGTCCACAATCATCTCCTTTGTTTTGTTGACGTTGAGTGTGAGGTTATTTTCCTGACACCACACTCCGAGGGCCCTCACCTCCTCCCTGTAGGCCGTCTCGTCGTTGTTGGTAATCAAGCCTACCACTGTAGTGTCATCCGCAAACTTGATGATTGAGTTGGAGGCGTGCATGGCCACGCAGTCGTGGGTGAACAGGGAGTACAGGAGAGGGCTCAGAACGCACCCTTGTGGGGCCCCAGTGTTGAGGATCAGCGGGGTGGAGATGTTGTTACCTACCCTCACCACCTGGGGGCGGCCCGTCAGGAAGTCCAGGACCCAGTTGCACAGGGCGGGGTCGAGACCCAGGGTCTCGAGCTTGATGACGAGTTTGGAGGGTACTATGGTGTTAAATGCTGAGCTGTAATCGATGAACAGCATTCTCACATGGGTATTCCTCTTGTCCAGATGGGTTAGGGCAGTGTGCAGTGTGGTTGCGATTGCGTCGTCTGTGGACCTATTGGGTCGGTAAGCAAATTGGAGTGGGTCTAGGGTGTCCGGTAGGGTGGAGGTGATATGGTCCTTGACTAGTCTCTCAAAGCACTTCATGATGACGGAAGTGAGTGCTACGGGGCGGTAGTCGTTTAGCTCAGTTACCTTAGCTTTCTTGGGAACGGGAACAATGGTGGCCCTCTTGAAGCATGTGGGAACAGCAGACTGGGATAAGGATTGATTGAATATGTCCGTAAACACACCAGCCAGCTGGTCTGCGCATGCTCTGAGGACGCGGCTGGGAATGCCGTCTGGGCCTGCAGCCTTGCGAGGGTTAACACGTTTAAATGTTTTACTCACCTCGGCTGCAGTGAAGGAGAGCCCGCAGGTTTTGGTAGGGGGCCGTGTCAGTGGCACTGTATTGTCCTCAAAGCGGGCAAAAAAGTTGTTTAGCCTGTCTGGGAGCAAGACATCCTGGTCCGCGACGGGGCTGGTTTTCTTTTTGTAATCCGTGATTGACTGTAGACCCTGCCACATACCTCTTGTGTCTGAGCTGTTGAATTGCGACTCGATTTTGTCTCTGTACCATGAGGCCATTAGTGATTTTAAAACAGCTACTGAGTTCATTGGCTGTGATGTGAGGAAACTGAGGATGGTTCAACATTGTAGTGACTCCCAGTAATGACCAAAATGACAGAGTGAAAAGAAGAATACAAATATACAGAATAATGTACATTTTTGGCCTATGTGCAAAGCCTTATGTTTGGGGAAAATCTGACACAACACATCACTGAGTAACTGCCTCCTTATTTTCAAGCATGGTGGTGGCTGCATCATGTTATGGGTATGCTTGTCATCGGCAAGGACTAGGGAGTTTTTCAGCTTGAAAAGAAACGGGATAGAGCTGAGCACAGGCAAAATCCTAGAGGAAAACCTGCTTCAGTCTGCTTTACACCATAGACCGGGAGAGGAATTCACCTTTCAGCAGGACAATCACCTAAAACACAAGGCCTGATCTACACTGGAGTTGGTTACCAAGACGACAGTGAACGTTCCTGAGTGGCCATTACAGTTTTGACATAAATCTGCTTGAAAATTCATGGCAAGACTTGAAAATAGTTGTCTAGCAATGAATCAACAGCCATTTTGACAGAGCAAATATTGTACAATCTAGGTGTTCCAACCGCTTAGAGACTTACCCAGAAAGACACACAACTGTAGTCAATGCCAAAGGTGTTTATAAAATGTATTGACTCAGGGAACTGAATAGTTACGCAAAGACTATATTTTAGTTATAACATTTGTATCTATCATCTTTAAACTTCCACTTTGACATTACAGAGTATTAAATATGTAGATTGTTGACAACAACAAAAAACACGATTACAATTTTAATCCCACTCTGTAAAATATGAAGAAATCCAAGAGGTATGAATACGTTTGCATGTCTACATGTACTTTTATGTTTGTTCTTTTTTAAATTAATGACGTGACGTCTGTTAGCTTTAAGGCCTTGTAGCAACTGATAATGTAATAACTGCCAATATACATTATATATAATATATATATATATAATATATATTATATTAGTGACAATGTAATGGCTGCTAATAATGTATAATGTTATAAACGCAGATAATGTAATACATTGTCAATAATGTAATAAATATGCTGAACGAATAACGCGCATTATGTAATAATTCTTATGATGCATTGAAAATTACATTATGAAGTGGGCACATTTTTTATTTTTTTAATCAATAGTGTAGTAATTTTTTATTTTTTTTTAAATGTAAAGAAAACTAAATTCACTCTCTTTTTTTTGTGCATATTCATGTGTCATGCTTCAGTAATAGCTGGCTACACACCAAAACACATTCCTGAATCCTAGCTAAACTTGACTTTACCAGTGTCATGACGTTGGCCTGGGGGTAGGTTTATGACAGTCATAAATACCTCTTTCCCCCCTCCCCCGTTCCTCTTCCCTACTGATGTGACATAAGAAAACCCCTTGGTTAACATAGAGATTGTGGGAACATCAGAAGTTGGGGGGAAATGAACTATATTCTGGTAATCCGACCAACTGAACATATGCGGTGGTACTTAAGGTATATTATGTCAGTTCGGTTGCCCTCTGACACATTCTCATCAATGATAGAATGACATAAACTCTACTGTGGAAAGTCTAAACATCAGAGGTATCGGATTCACATGGAATTGTTGTTTAATTCAAATGCTTGAATATGAAATTATTTGTGAAGAGATGAAATGTAATTTTAGCTTCCAAATGAGAGATTTGGGTTTTCATAAGTTTGGGCCTCTGCTCAACCAGTGGCCCGCCCCTGTGAAGAGACATGGGTAATAAACTTTTCAGACACACCCCTCTCCCTCCACTATATAAAGCCATTGACAAAAATATAACTTTCTGTTCCGGGTACATTAGGATGACGATCCGATGTCAGAATGGTTCAGATAATAACTACAGAACGAAGCCAACATCAGCATGAACTTTGGTTGTGAATGGTATGAACTTTGAACTCGTATTCACTACAGAAGTGATACCTCCTAGCCGTTGAGTTAGCAACAGCTGCTACAAACGCAGGTTAGGAAGGACAGTCAGAGTATCCCGTCTACTACACAACGACGTTACTACGACAGTGACCACCAGAGACATTCTTCAAAGGACAGAGGACTCGGTTTGGCAAGCCGGTCTTCCATCTACCACCAACCTACTGAAGCGCAGCTCAGAGTAAATATTTATTGCATTTTCCTTTTCCAAATGGGCGGTAATTTAGAATGCATAAGATACTGTATTTACGATAGCACAGCTTCGCCTCTGTTCCAGTTTCCCGCTCTTTCACTAAAATCCAGCCCCCTTTCCTTTGTGTAACAAGCTGTCATATCTGTTCCGCCCGCTAGGGACGTTTTCCTTTATGACGGCAATTTGTAATCAAGTTATGATTTAATTGTGTATGTGTGATTCTGTGTGATTAGTTAGGTATTTAGTAAATAAATAATTAAACCCAATTGTGTATTGCTGATTCAACTTGTTAGCCAGGATTCTTGCAGATAACCAAGAATTTACAACTTTCAGAATATGAGACTGAAGTAAGATGACGATTAATATTGACTGCTATGGATGTAAAATATTACTAAATCTTTAAGAGTTTATTCGGAAGATAACAGCTCTATAAATATTATTTTGTGGTGTCCCTCTCTAGTTAATTACATTTACATGATTAGTTCAATCAGGTGATATTAATTACGGAGAAATTATTTTATAGAATAGCATGTCATAGCAATTAATCTGGCATAGCCAAAGACACGACACCAGTAATATCAATACTTTCAATTGACACAACTGACCACCCAATACACATCCACAACCCCTACCCTCAAATGCTTCACCTCCTAAGATGCTGCTTTAGCAATAAACTAAAAAGTTATCCATTTGAGGAGCGTTTCCCAAGTGTGTGACAATGCAAAAATGTGATTTCCCTGTGTTTTATATATATTTACACTCTATGAGGTTGGAATAATCCCGTGAAATCGTGAAGATTGTGATAATGCCCTTTTGATAAGAGCTGTTTGAAAAGACCACCTGAAATGTCAGCCTGTTTTGGTGGGATGGAGTTTTGGCCTGTCTGGTGACATCAGTTAGTTAATAGACCAATAAGAAAGAGTTCCAAACCTCTCTGCCAATAATGGCTAGTTTCAGTTTTCCCCTCCCCACTCAGACCACTCCCAGAGTCCCAGCAAAACACGCACGCTCGCAGGCAGGCACGCACGCACGCACGCACGCACGCACGCACGCACACACACACACACACACACACACACACACACACACACACACACACACGTATAACAATTGCCATAAACAATCAAAAACAAACGGATTCGTTAAGCTTCAATCCCCAAGGCCTTAGCAGTCTACTTCAAAACAATTCCTTCTAATGCCAACTCCTCTCACAGGGCGCATCCCAAATGGCACCCTATTCCCTTCACTGTGCACTATTTCTGGTCAAGAGTAGTGTACTAAATAGGGAATAGGGTGCCATTTGGGACGGGACCCCACAGAAAATCATAGTTCATTGAGTCTCTCTGGGTCTGTGTGTCTTACTGCTGCTCATGTTTATTCATACGGTTCATACTGTTGATCATGTTTATTCATACGGTTCATACTGTTGATCATGTTTATTCATACGGTTCATACTGTTGATCATGTTTATTCATACGGTTCATACTGTTGATCGTGTTTATTCATACGGTTCATACTGTTGATCATGTTTATTCATACGGTTCATACTGTTGATCATGTTTATTCATACGGTTCATACTGTTGATCATGTTTATTCATACGGTTCATACTGTTGATCATGTTTATTCATACGGTTCATACTGTTGATCATGTTTATTCATACGGTTCATACTGTTGATCGTGTTTATTCATACGGTTCATACTGTTGATCATGTTTATTCATACGGTTCATACTGTTGATCGTGTTTATTCATACGGTTCATACTGTTGATCATGTTTATTCATACGGTTCATACTGTTGATCGTGTTTATTCATACGGTTCATACTGTTGATCGTGTTTATTCATACGGTTCATACTGTTGATCATGTTTATTCATACGGTTCATACTGTTTATACTTATGAGGTTTACCAGGCAATACACAGAGAGCATTAATGAAACAGGAGAAATAATAACTGGATCTACCGCACACTCAGAAAGGTAATAAAGGTCCCCAATCCAAAATTAACCAACCAATCAGCCAATCAATCCATCATCAAGCAAGCAACCAATCAATCAATTCCTTATCAAGCAACCAACCAATCAAACAATCCATCAACAAGCAAGCAACCAATCAATCAATTCATTATCAACACAACCAATCAATCAATCCATCATCAACACAACCAATCAATCAATCCATCAACAAGCAACCAATCAATAATTTTGTCAATCAATCAATCCATCCATCATCAAGCAGCACATCTTTACAATGCATGATATGGTGTAGTGTCAGGTACACATTGCCTTTGGAAAGTATTTTCTGCCTTATTCTAAAATGGATTAAATAAATGAAAAATCTCAGCAATCTACACAAAATACCCCGTAATGACTAAGTGAAACAAAAATGTGTCGATATTTTAGCAAATGTATTAAAAATTAAAAACAGAAATACCTTATTTACATAAGTATTCAGACTATGAGAATCAACATTGATCTCAGGTGCATCCTGTTTCCATTGATCATCCTTGAGAGTCCCCCTGTGGTAAATTCAATTGATTGGACATGATTTGGAGAAGACCCTTGCTTATATTTGCCATGCAATGCAGCTGAAGTAATATAGCTAGCTAACTATTTACTGTATCTCTCAGTCCCTCCATGTAACGCTCGTTGTCGTGAGGAAGAGTGGACCAAAGCGCAGCGTGGAAAGTGTTCATGATCTTTATTTTCAAGACTCACTCAAACAAAAATAACGAATACAAAAAACGAAAGCTAACAGTTCCGTCAGGCACAGATACTAAACGGAAAACAATACCCCACAAAACCCAAACGGAAAATGACAACTTATATATATGATCCCCAATCAGAGACAACGATAGACAGCTGCCTCTGATTGGGAACCACACTAGGCAAAAACAACAAAGAAATAGACAACATAGAATGCCCACCCCAAATCACACCCTGACCTAACCAAATAGAGAAATAAAACGTCTCTCTAAGGTCAGGGCGTGACACTCCATAGTCTTCAGTAGATATTAAGCATTCAGAAATACACCTTCTTCTTTCTATATGAAACTGGCTTTATACTCAGACAAACACATTATATAAAAGTTGAAGACAACAGACTGAGACAACTGACAGAAACAGACTGACTGTAGCACAGACAGGAAGAGACTGACTGTAGCACCAGAAAGGAAGAGACTGTCCCTGGTACAAATATCTGGCTACAGTCGGAGACGTACAGCCACTGTTACTGTAAACCGTCCCTGGTACAGATATCTGGTTACAGTCAGAGGAATACAGCTACTGTTACTGTAAACCGTCCCCGGTACAGATATCTGGCTACAGTCAGAGACATACAGCTACTGTTACTGTAAACCGTCCCCGGTACAGATATCTGGCTACAGTCAGAGACATACAGCTACTGTTACTGTAAACCGTCCCCGGTACAGATATCTGGCTACAGTCAGAGACACACAGCTACTGTTACTGTAAACCGTCCCCGGTACAGATATCTGGCTACAGTCAGAGACATACAGCTACTGTTACTGTAAACCGTCCCCGGTACAGATATCTGGTTACAGTCAGAGGAATACAGCTAATGTTACTGTAAACCGTCCCCGGTGCCGATATCTGGCTACAGTCAGAGACACACAGCTACTGTTACTGTAAACCATCCCTGGTGACGATATCTGGCTACAGTCAGAGACACACAGCTACTGTTACTGTAAACCGTCCCTGGTGACGATATCTGGCTACAGTCAGAGACACACAGCTACTGTTACTGTAAACCATCCCTGGTGACGATATCTGGCTACAGTCAGAGACACACAGCTACTGTTACTGTAAACCATCCCTGGTACAAATATCTGGCTACAGTCAGAGACACACAGCTACTGTTACTGTGAATGATTCATGCATCCAGTACAATACATTCAGAGAGGCACAGGCACAATGTTCATATCAAAAGATGATGCATATGGTGGAAAAAAGGCTTTTGGATATCGCAGATTCACAACAATGATCTGTTTCAGTGAAATATTGACGAGGCTGGAATACTGAGGAACGTGAACCTTGCTTGGTTAAACAAGACTTCACTCTGTGTTTAACCAGGCTAGAACGAACCATAGCCACTGCAACAAACCTTGTGTTTCATTACAATGATCAAAGCAAATACATGTAGCTTGACTTGAGACACACAAACCACCTGTCTGAGTGGCAGTGACTGCTTCCAAATGTAACTATAGGACAGCCCCATAATGACAAATATACACAATGATAACAAACAAATCCAGACTGCATCAACGGTGTCACTCTGTGTCACGACTCCCACCGAAGGTGGCTCCTCTCCCTGTTCGGGCGGCGCTCGGCGGTCGTCGTCGCCGGTCTACTAGCTGCCACCGATCCCCTTTTCCTTTTCTGTTTGTTATGTCTTATTGGTTGCACCTGTTTCGTGTTTGAGTTTTGATTCAGGACTATTTAAACCTGTTAGGCCCGCCTGCTTTTGTACGGGCTTGTTTTCTGTTAGCCGAGGTTTGTTGCGTGTTATGTTCCCTGTCTGTTTGTGCCCAGTTTTGGGTTGGACACTTTTTATTATCGCCTGTTGTTATGGACGTTTATTTTGGATACCGCAATAAAGGTTTCCCCCATTATCCTCTGCTCTCTGCGCTTGACTCCGCACCCACCACTCCAGGCTCTGTGACACTCTGTTGGGCCGAAGAATGGAGTGTAGGAGGGATAAGCCCTGTCTACACACACAGGGAAACACACACAGGGAAACACACACAGGGAAACACACACAGGGAAACACACACACAGGGAAACACACAGGGAAACACACACAGAGAAACACACACAGGGAAACACACACAGAGAAACACACAGGGAAACACACACAGGGAAACACACACAGGGAAACACACACAGGGAAACACACACAGAGAAACACACACAGGGAAACACACAGGGAAACACACACAGGGAAACACACACAGGGAAACACACACAGGGAAACACACACAGGTAAACACACACAGGGAAACACAGAGGGAAACACACACAGTGAAAAACACAGAGAAACACACAGGGAAACACACACAGGGAAACACACAGGGAAACACACACAGGGAAACACACACAGGGAAACACAGAGGGAAACACACACAGGGAAACACAGAGGGAAACACACACAGGGAAACACACACAGGGAAACACACACAAGGAAACACAGAGGGAAACACACACAGGGAAACACACACAGGGAAACACACACAGGGAAACACACACAGGGAAACACACACAGAGAAACACACACAGGGAAACACACACAGGGAAACACCCACAGGGAAACACACACAGGGAAACACCCACAGGGAAACACACACAGGGAAACACCCACAGGGAAACACACACAGGGAAACACCCACAGGGAAACACACACAGGGAAACACACACAGGGAAACACCCACAGGGAAACACACACAGGGAAACACCCACAGGGAAGCACACACAGAGAAATACACACGCAGGAAAACACACCCACGCACCCAATCACACACACGCAAGCAATCACGCACAACCCCCCCCACGCACACACATACACACACTAACACAAACACAGTGAGGCAGAGGGAAGCCTTATCAAACTATGTAATTAGCATTCAGACATCAGTAGCCCTGTCGTTGTCATGACAAAGGTACTCACGATATTGTAATCAGTCCGTTTTGTTTTGGCCAAGACATGGACAATGGTGGACGTCTCGTCTGCTTGGAAACCAGGTTATTTTGGGCTCAACAGCCAGCCACACTAGAAAGAGCCTGAATACAATTTACATCTATGAATTAAATTTGAAGAAAGAGGTAGTACCTCCCCGTTTCACTCTGTTTCAAAACACTTTCTTCCTACTGAACATGACCCAGCTCTCTCCTGTCATTAGGAATATAGCATGCTTGCTACAACATGATGATGTATATTAATGGAATATAGCATGCTAGCTACAACATGATGATGTATATTAATGGAATATAGCATGCTAGCTACAACATGATGATGTATATTAATGGAATATAGCATGCTAGCTACAACATGATGATGTATATTAATGGAATATAGCATGCTAGCTACAACATGATGATGTATATTAATGGAATATAGCATGCTAGCTACAACATGATGATGTATATTAATGGAATATAGCATGCTAGCTACAACATGATGATGTATATTAATGGAATATAGCATGCTAGCTACAACATGATGATGTATATTAATGGAATATAGCATGCTAGCTATAACATGATGATGTATATTAATGGAATATAGCATGCTAGCTACACCATGATGATGTATATTAATGGAATATAGCATGCTAGCTACAACATGATGATGTATATTAATGGAATATAGCATGCTAGCTATAACATGATGATGTATATTAATGGAATATAGCATGCTAGCTACAACATGATGATGTATATTAATGGAATATAGCATGCTAGCTACAACATGATGATGTATATTAATGGAATATAGCATGCTAGCTACAACATGATGATGTATATTAATGGAATATAGCATGCTAGCTATAACATGATGATGTATATTAATGGAATATAGCATGCTAGCTACAACATGATGATGTATATTAATGGAATATAGCATGCTAGCTACAACATGATGATGTATATTAATGGAATATAGCATGCTAGCTATAACATGATGATGTATATTAATGGAATATAGCATGCTAGCTACAACATGATGATGTATATTAATGGAATATAGCATGCTAGCTACAACATGATGATGTATAGTAATGGAATATAGCATGCTAGCTATAACATGATGATGTATAGTAATGGAATATAGCATGCTAGCTATAACATGATGATGTATAGTAATGGAATATAGCATGCTAGCTACAACATGAGGCAAATGGTGGTACATGAGACATGTACCACCATTTGTGATGGACCATTCACTGTGACAGGGACCAGCGTGATTAACCATTCACTGTGACAGGAGACGTATAGTGGAGAACACAGACTTGTCTCACAATGTATATTAATGAACCTGGGCTAGCAGATGGAGACAGGTGGTTCTGTAATGAGCTGTCCTAATGACTGACTGTATTTACCTACTATACAAGCCATTCACTGTGACAGAGACCAGCATGATGAACGGTACCACTGTGACAGGGACCAGCATGATGAACGGTACCACTGTGACAGGGACCAGCGTGATTAACCATTCACTGTGACAGGAGACGTATAGTGGAGAACACAGACTTGTGGAAAATAATGTTGACATACAGTATGTGTCTGTTTTCAGTATGTAAGGCTTTGAAAGAATCTAAGATTATGAATCCATCATAAATATTATTTCCATTACATTGGTGTATTGTGTAAACACAGCATGCAACAATTTCCCAATTTTGACTGAATACAGTTCATACACGAACGTCAATCAATTAAATACGTTTATTATGGATTTCACAAGACTGGGAATACAGATAAGCATCTGTTGGTGGATCAGAAAACCAGTCAGTATCTGGTGTGAGCACCATTTGCCTCATGCAGAGCGACACATCCCCTTCACATGGAGTTGATCAGGCTGTTGATTGAGGCCTGTGGAATGTTGTCCCGCTCCTCAACAATGGCTGTGAGAAGTTGCTGGAAATTGGCAAGACCTGGAACACGCTGTCCTACACGTCTCGATCCAGACCATCCCAAACATGCTCAATGGGTTTGAAGCCATGGAAGAACTGTGCCATTTTCAGCTTCTAGGAATTGTGTACAGATCCTTGCAACATGGGGCTGTGCATTATCATGCTGAAATGGCACGACAATGGGCCTCAGGGTCTCGTCACCGTATCTCTGTCCATTCATAAAATGCAATTGTATTCGTTGTTCGTAGCTTATGCCTGCCCATACCATAACCCCATCGCCACCATGGGGCACAATGTTGACATCAGCAAACCGCTAGCCCACACAGCACCATACAGTCTGTGTACAGTTCAAACTGGGATTCATTCATGAAGAGCACACGTTTCCAGTGTACCTGTCGCCATCGAAGGTAAGCATTTTCCCACTGAAGTCGGTTACGACTCCGAACTGCAGTCAGGTCAAGACCCTGGTGAGGACGACGAGCACGCAGGTGAGCTTTCATGAGACGGTTTCTGACAGTTTGTGCAGAAATACTTTGGTTGTGCAAACCCACAGTTTCATCAGCTGTCCGGGTGGCTGGTCTCAGACGATCCCGCAGGTGAAGAAGCTGGACTTAGAGGTCCTGGGCTGGTGTGGTTACACGTGGTCTGCGGTTGTGAGGCCGGTTGGACGTACTGTCAAATTCGCTAAAATGACTTTCGGAGGCGGCTTATGGTAGAGAAATTAACATTAATGTCTCTGGCAACAGTTCTGGTGGACATTCCTGCAGTCAGCATGCCTATTCATTGTGTTGTCTGACAAAACTGCACATTTTAGAGTGGCCTTTTATTGTCCCCAGCACAAGGTGCAACTGTGTAATGATCATGCTTGTTTAATCAGCTTCTTGATATGCCACACAGGTGGATGTCAGGTGGATGGATTATTTTGGCAAAGGAGAAATGCTCACTAACAGGGATGGAAACATTTTAGAGAAACAAGCTTTCTGTGCTTCTGGAATATTTTATTTGAGCTCATGAAACACAGGGGCCAACACTTTACATGTTGCGTTTATATATATATATATATTTTCAGTATAATATCTAATCTCTTAGTGACTGGCCTCTAAAAAACATAGCAACAATAAATTTAAAAAATACCACTGTTTCTTCTTCCTCACAATGATTATAATTCTCCATGTTAGATCATATGAACGCATGACTTAACACGGGTGAAGTCTTCGTACCGTGGTTGACCTATTCATAATTAAATCAAGTATCAAGTGAACCACAATGATCTTCTATTCCACTATTGTGCTCTGTTGCTATCTCATTATGACTAAATAACTATCTGACCTAACTATGAGGAAGTAGAATAGAAGTCACATTTCCTGGTTCCCACTCTGTCTGGTCTGTGGGCTGTAAGGTGACGCTTGTTGATAACATGTTGCTCCTCTTCAGTATGACTCACCGGTAACGATTATGCATGACCTGCTGGTAGCAAACATAATAGAGAGTTTGGCCAACTCTGAAGACGTCTGTCTATCTGTCGGGCGGTCGGCCTGTCTGTCGGTCGGTCGGTCGGTCGGTCGGTCGGCCGGTCTGTCTGTCTGTCTGTCTGTCTGTCTGTCTGTCTGTCTGTCTGTCTGTCTGTCTGTCTGTCTGTCTGTCTGTCTGTCTGTCTGTCTGTCTGTCTGTCTGTCTGTCTGTCTGTCTGTCTGTCTGTCTGTCTGTCTGTCTGTCTGTCTGTCTGTCGGTCTGTCTGTCGGCCTGTCGGTCGGCCTGTCGGTCGGGGTGGAGGGGTATATACATAGAAATAGAATTACTAGAATAGACATTCCCATCCAAGTCTATGTTCTATGATGGGTGGACTGACGGCCATATTGAACGTACCCATGTCAGGAAGTAATATAAAGTCATTCCATCTCTACGGGTATAGCTATCGTGTGTACGCACTAACGTCAACAGAAGACGCTCACGCTAGTCTCCTCCTATCAGTAAATAGAAATGTGAGTCAGTCTACAGGGCTCATGTTCATGACTGGATTATGTCATATGTATGAACTATTTTATTTTCCAAAAACGTGTTCATTTCTATTTTATATCCTTTCATGAAATGTTTAAAATGCTGCACGTCTCATATTCTCTGTATCTCAACCAGTCAATGTCTTCCTGAGTACTGATACTGTCCAACATGATATCCTCTTCCACCATTACCGTACCACAGGAAGGAACAGTGTCTTCTTACACTACTCTGTCAGGCTTTCACAGTATGTACTGTATATTTAAGTGCTACAAAATAAATGCTGGAACGGTCCTGTCTATTGTCAATTGTCCTTGTTGATACCAAGGCGATGTGTTTAACACTCCCCTCATTGGTCAGTTTGGTCAGTTTGGGGAACTGTGATTGGCTTTCTGTCCAAGTTCCCACCTCCAGGAAGTATTCACAGTTTCATCCAATCACACCACATACATCACTGATCCATCCAATCATGTCACAGCGTACACCGAGCTCTCCGGTAGGTACCATCTCAGACAACTATGGGGTGTCAGAGAAGACCAAATTAATAGACTCAGCCACAGACTTCTTCCTCCTTCCCTTCCCCAGTAACCCTCCCTCTTCATCCATCTCTCCCTGGTCCCCCTCCATATCGCTGGGGTTCACCTTCCCGTTCTGCCCTAGCTCCTTGGGGTCGATGAAAGCCACGTGCCTTGAGTCAGGGTTGTTGGCCAGGTCTTCATGGCTGAGCATGGAGGAGTGGAAGGAGTCCTGGTGGTTGTTCTTGGGGCAGCAGAAGCATCGGCAGGGGGTCAGGAACAGGTAGATGAGCACTAGGACCACGCTGGTCACGCAGCCCACCACGGTGGTGTAGGCCGTATTCAGGTTCTCGCCGTTTCCCTTCTCCGTGAAGTTATGCACCTTAGGGAATTTATAGGAATGAAGTTGAATTTAATTTAGATTTTGCAGAAGCTCTAAATTGAATTGTATAGAATAGATTTGAATTTAATTGAATTTACAGTGGCAAGAAAAGGTATGTGAACCCTTTGGAATTACCTGGATTTCTGCATAAATTGGTCATAAAATTTTATCTGATCTTCATCTAGGTCACAACAACAGACAAACACAGTCTGCTTAAACTAATAACACACAAACAATTATACGTTTTCATGTCTTTATTGAACACACCGTGTAAACATTCACAGTGCAGGGTGGGAAAAGTATGTGGACCCTTGGATTTAATAACTGGTTGACCCCACTTTGGCAGCAATAACCTCAACCAAACGTTTTCTGTAGTTGTAGATCAGACCTGCACAACGGTCAGGAGGAATTTTGGACTATTCCTCTTTACAAAACTGTTTCAGTTCAGCAATATTCTTGGGATGTCTGGTGTGAACTGCTCTCTTGAGGTCATGCCGCAGCATCTCAATCGGGTTGAGGCCAGGACTCTGACTGGGCCACTCCAGAAGGCATATTATCTTCTGTTGATGCCATTCTGTTGTTGATTTACTTTTGTGTTTTGGGTCGTTGTCCTGTGTTATCACCCAACTTCTGTTGAGCTTCAATTGGTGGACAGATAGCCTAACATTCTCCTGCAAAATGTCTTGATAAACTTGGGAATTCATTTTTCCGTCGATGACAGCAAGCTGTCCAGGCCCTGAGGCAGCAAAGCAGCCCCAAACCATGATGCTCCCTCCACCATACTTTACAGTGGGGATGAGGTTTTGATGTTGGTGTGCTGTGCCTTTTTTTCTCCACACATAGTGTTGTGTGTTCCTTCCAAACAACTCAACTGTAGTTTCATCTGTTCACAGAATATTTTACCAGAAGCGCTGTGGAACATCCAGGTGCTCTTTTGCAAACTTCAGGACAGCAAACTGCTGTCCTTTTTTTTTGGACAGCAGCGGATTCTTCCGTGGTGTCCTCCCATGAACACCGTTATCGTTTAGTGTTTTACGTATCGTAGACTCGTCAACAGAGATGTTAGCATGTTCCAGAGATTTCTGCAAGTCTTTAGCTGACACTAGGTTTCTTCTTAACCTCATTGAGCATTCTGCGCTGTGCTCTTGCAGTCATCTTTGCAGGAAGGCCACTCCTGGGGAGAGTAGCAACAGTGCTGAACTTTCTCCATTTATAGACAATTTGTCTTACCGTGGACTGATGAACATCAAGACTTTTAGAGATACTTTTGTAACCCTTCCAGCTTTATGCAAGTCAACAATTCTTGATCTTAGGTCTTCTGAGATCTCTTTTGTTCGAGGCATGGTTCACATCAGGCAATGCTTCTTGTGAATAGCAAACTTACATTTTGTGAGTGCTTTTTATAGGGCAAGGCAGCTCTAACCAACATCTCCAATGTCGTCTCATTGATTGGACTCCAGGTTAGCTGACTCCTGACTCCAATTAGCTTTTGGAGAAGTCATTAGCCTAGTGGTTCACATACTTTTCCCAACCTATACTGTGAATGTTTAAATGATGTATCCAATATAGACAAGAAAAATACTATAATTTGTGTGTTATTAGTTTAAGCACACTATGTTTGTCTATTGTTGTGACTTAGATGAAGATCAGATAAAATTTGATGGCCAATTTATGAGGAAATCCAGGTAATTCCAAAGGGTTCACATGACTGTTTCTTACCACTGTACCTTTATTGATCACCAAGGGGAAATAAAGACGTCACAGGATTACTGTACGTACAACATCACAACACACAGCGAACACATTACAGAACAGTAAACACCTTGAGCAGCACGTAGAGCGTCTCGTTGAGGGCTTCGCTCACAGCATAGCACGTATACGTCCCAGAGTCGTCCGGCTTCACCGGGCCGATCTGGAGACTACCGTCAGGAAGCACCTTGGCTGTCTGATTAAACCCCTCCGTCACCATTACATCACCAGGCATCACCCAGGTCTTAGACAGATCTCTGTGTTTAGTATCACAGCGCAAGATCAGAGTCTGTTCCAGCCAAGCTTCCTGGTCCGCCTCGTGGAACGTACTACAGTTCATATAGTCTCTGTTCAGGTCGAAGACCTTCACCTTGCTTTTCTGGGGCCCGGGGAGATAGCAGCTGTACTCATCTTTAAAGTCCAGGGCTGAGTTGAGCCGGAGGATGTGCCAGTGGGCCAGGAGACTATAAAGGCTACAGTCACAGATCAGAGGGTTGTTGTGGAAGTAGAGACCGTTTTTTATCCAGGCAGGCAGCACCTGCAGCTCCGCGATGGGGGGGACCTAATAATACAGACATTATGAGAAACAATCATAATAATAATACAGACATTATGAGAAACAATCATAATAATAATACAGACATTATGAGAAACAATTACATTTGTAACGCACGGGGGACCTAATACTAATAATATCAAATCAAATGTATTTATATAGTCCTTCTTACATCAGCTGATATATCAAAGTGCTGTACAGAAACCCAGCCTAAAAGCCCAAACAGCAAGCAATGCAGGTGTAGAAGCACGGTGGCTAGGAAAAACTCAATATATATAGCACACTTTAGAATTCAGGTAATCTCAAGGTGTTTCACACCTCACAGGCACAAAAATAAAATCCTGAAGTCATAACAGAAATAAAATCATAAAATCATAACAGGAATAAAATCCTAAAGTCATAACAGAAATAAAATCCTAAAGTCATAACAGAAATAAAATCCTAAAATCATAACAGTGCTGTGGTAAACCACACTGCAGTCTGCAAGGTCAACATCATGGTTAGGTCAAGTAAACACAACAAAGGTATAAAAAAGCATTATAGACACACGCACGCACGCACGCACGCACACACGCACACACACACACACACACACACACACACACACACACACACACACACACACACACACACACACACTGTCTTATACCTTGATCCTGTTGGAGGAGATGTCCATCAGGCTGAGTTTCTCCAGGCGGTTCTTGTCTTTGACCAGTTCCAGGGGGAAGCGTGAGATCATGTTCTGGGACAGGTAGAGTTTCTGCAGGCTGTGGAGACCCTGGAAGGCTGAGCGGTCAATCTGAGATATACGGTTGTTGTACAGCAACAGCACCTGGGAATATGGAGAAATGAACCATGTGTGTTTTTTAAACCTGTGTTGTGTAGTCGCTTGCAAATACCAGTTAATGTGTGTGACGTTACAATAATGAAACAGTAATAGCAAGTGAAATAGATAATTAACTAAAGTGAAATAAACAATCAAAAATGAACAGTAAACATTACACACACAAGTTTCAAAGGGATAGACACATTTTAAATGTTATATTATGTCTACGTACAGTATTATAATTATGTGCAAATAGTTAAAAAATCTATCTGTCTCTCTCAATCTCCCTCTCTCTCTGTCTACCTCTTTCTCAGTCTCTCTCTAATCCCTCCTTCTCTCTCTCTCTCTCTCTCTCTCTCTCTCTCTCTCTCTCTCTCTCTCTCTCTCTCTCTCTCTCTCTCTCTCTCTCTCTCTCTCTCTCTCTCTCTCTCTCTCTCTCTCTCTCTCTGTCTCTCTATAATCTCTCTCAATCTCCCTCTCTCTCTGTCTACCTCTTTCTCAGTCTCTCTAATCCCTCCTTCTCTCTCTCTCTCTGTCTCTCTCTAATCTCTCCCTCTCTCTCTCTCTCTCTCTCTCTCTCTCTCTCTCTCTCTCTCTCTCTCTCTCTCTCTCTCTCTCTCTCTCTCTCTCTCTCCCTCTGTCTCTCACCTCCAGCTGCCCCAGCGGTTCGAAGATGAACTCGTCCAGCTGTCGCAGGTTGTTGGAGGACAGGTCCAGGTAGCGCAGGTGTTTGACGTAGACGAAGGCCTCGGAGGAGAGGAAGTGAAGGCCGTTGTGACTGAGTAGGAGGTTGTGGAGTTTGGTGAGTTTCACCGTGGTCCACTCAGCCCTCAGTCGGGAGACGTCGTTGTAGCTGAGGTCCAGGACGGCCGTGTAGAGAGGCAGGCCAGTCGGCACCGTTGTCAGGTTCATCTTGGAACAGCTCACGATGTTACTGGCACAGATGCAGGTCTTGTGGCAGTTGAGGGTTGAGGCTACCGCCCCAGACGGGAACCAGAGGAGGGCCAGGGAGAGGAAGAGGTACAAGGCCCATCGAACCTGGATCCTCCTCAGGCTGAGAGAGGGAGAGGCAGAGGGGGAGGGCTCCGGCAGGGCGCCTGCTTTGCGTGGAGGCATCATGCTAGGAGACGGTCGGTGTGTTGTTATTAAAGGAGCAGAACTTCCTGTATTATGGGTCTCATTCTACACAGCATGGAGCAGCAGCTGGTGGAATCCCAGGCATCGCTTAATTGAGGTCTGAAAGAAAAGCAAACAGACTATTGTTGTTGGAAACAGAGACATGGCTGTTGGACAGGAGAGGATATCGTCATGGTTACATGCCTGATAGAGTGGTAGTATATCCCCTAAAATACATTCAGGCACACACACAATCACTATGAGAAACAATTACATTTGCATGCATTCAGATTCAGATTATAATTATTATTATTTATTTTTTAAATTTGATTAGTTTCTACAGCCTTCCATTTGCTCCGAAACAGATAATAATACAGAACGTTTGCTACCTTAACGTCAGATCAGATTTAGCCATCCTCCAATCATTCTCTGAAATAGAAATCCCATCCGCTACCAAATCAGACACGTCTGTTTATAATTTGCACCTCGTTTTAGTCCGTACAGTAATAGTCTCTCCAACGTAAGGACAACAAACGGGATGCAGAGAGACAGAGAGGAGAAATCCTTCCTCGCCTATAGTCCAGCTTCAAACAAAACACAGCTCTGCGCCCAAATCTCCATAGAAGATTACGCAAGCATAAAATTATGCAAGGATAAAATTATGCAAGGATAAGATTACGTAAAGATCAAAGAACACATGCCCTTGGACCGGCGTCACTAACCCAACCTGAATTAATGAATGACTGGAATAACTAGGCTATGGGTCCAGGTATGATATTTTTTTTAAAGGTACAGATGTCGGATCGTAACTTGATCACTCTTTTGTCGCAGATATTTTTCATGATGCTTCAGGAAATTCAAATGAACCTCATTAGTGGCTGAAAATGAGCAGTTCTCTTTTTATCCATGCGGGGGCAGTCAAGTCTTTGGGATCAGGGCTTAAAGGTAACCACGTGTAACATATGGATTTGCATTAGTATACGTGTCAAAAGTCCCAATGCAAAGTTACACCTCTCTTTTCTATTTTTCTAGTTATTAATATTGAGGACTCAGCAAGCCAGCCTATTCCCTATAATGTAAACTCCAACATAAATAACTTAAAATGTATAACTTCAAATTAAACCAAATCGTTTGCACTCATAAATACTGTTTTAAATTGTATTTTTTAGCCAGCTTACAAGCAAATACTTTATGAATTTATTGTCACAAATCAACTTGCAAGGTTGCTAACCAACTAGCCTGCTGACGTTAGACCTACTAGCATGTTAACGTTAACCCTACCAGCCTGCTAACGTTACGCATGAGTCAGCCAGTTGCTATCAACACCTAGTTTAAAGCTACAATAAACTAAACCACTATTTATTTTTGGAAATAAATAGCGACCTCTAACCAGTTATCAAAGAATGTTAGCTATCTATATTAAGTTATATTAGCCAGCAAGCTAGCCAAAAAGTTACCCCCGTAGCCTAATTCACAGAGTACATGCAGAAAACTGGACAAAACAAAAAGGAGAACAGATGAGGTACTACGCAATTAGAGCAAGCGGGTACCATTTTCTCTTTGTGGGTCATTTAGAAGATATCTGGAAATAAGTTAATACATTTGTAATAACCCAAAAACATAACTATGTTTGTAGTTAGGTTAGATTACTTGTTGGTTATTACTGCATTGTCGGAACTAGAAGCACAAGCATTTCGCTACACTCGCATTAACATCTGCTAACCATGTGTATGTGACAAATAAAATTTGATTTGATTTGATTTGAGTTATAGGTAACCGGTTTGTGACTACAACTAAGTAGTCTTTTGACCACTACAGACGGAGTCATCTATGATATCTTTAAAAGAGGAAGCTAAATATTTTAAGCAGATGTTTGAATGCCGATTACTGTAAGGAATTCTTTCCAAATAATAAAAAAAAAAAAATGAAAACTAACAAACATACAAATAGATCAGGCCAAATTACAGATGAATAACTTTTGGAGGTTATTAAATCCTTTCAGTCTGGAAAACCCCCAGGGCTTGATGACATAACAGTAGAGGTATATCAGGCCTTATATACTAAAATCTCCATTGTTAGCTTGTTTTAACTACTCCTATAGAAATGGTAATCTGTCAGGTACTCAGCAGGAAGGTCTGATTTCTCTATTATTAAAACAAGACCCAGATGGCAAATATAAAGAACCAGTCCATATAAAAAAAAACAGTAAATAGTGGCTACTTCTTAAAGAGTTTTGAATTGTAAAGAGGAGTTAAACAAGGGTGTCCGCTGTCACCACATCTATTTGAAATGCTAGCTATTTAAATCCGATAATAACATTAGAGTATAAGAAATCCAAGGCTTAAAAACAAAAGTGTCCATGTATGTTGATGACTCAAGTATTATATTAAGTCTGCAAGCTAGGTTCCTGCAATGTCTCGGCTGTGATTTGGAATCCCATAGGGCGCCACACAATTGGTCCCGCATCGTCCGGGTCCGGGGTAGGCCGTCATTGAAAATAAGAATTTGCTCTTAACTGACTTGCCTAGTTAAATAAAGGTTATATTTTTTTTAAAGAAATTAGACTCTCTGGGCTAAAATCTTTACAATATTACGTATTGGATCTTTCAAAATGTTACTTTTACATTACCCTGTAGTTTACCTATAAAATGGGCTGACGGTGAGTATACAAAATATATAAATCAGCTCTCCACAATGAATTTCAATAGAAAACTTGCGCAGGTGTTTGCATATACACACACACTTGCATTCAAACGTACACACGCGCACACACACACACACACACACACACACACACACACACACACACACACACACACACACACACACACACACACACACACACACACACACACACACACACACACACACACACACACACACACACACACACACACACACACACACACACACACACATACACACACACACACGTAAATAGTGCCATACATGCACTCAAACATATTCAGTTGGCCTTGCTGGTATGATCTTTGTTGTCCCTGATGTCTTTTCTTTTTGCATTGTTGTTTTCTGTTGTTGTTTTCTGTTGTTGTTTTCTGTTGTTGTGTTCTGTTTTCTGTTGTTGTTTTCTGTTGTTGTGTTCTGTTTTCTGTTGTTGCTTTCTGTTGTTGTGTTCTGTTTTCTGTTGTTGTTTTCTGTTGTTGTGTTCTGTTTTCTGTTGTTGTTTTCTGTTGTTGTGTTCTGTTTTCTGTTGTTGCTTTCTGTTTTCTGTTGTTGTTTTCTGTTGTTGTTTTCTGTTGTTGTTTTCTATTTTCTGTTGTTATTTTCTGTTGTTGTTTTCTGTTTTCTGTTGTTGTTTTCTATTTTCTGTTGTTGTTTTCTGTTGTTGTTTTCTGTTGTTGTTTTCTATTTTCTGTTGTTATTTTCTGTTGTTGTTTTCTGTTTTCTGTTGTTGTTTTCTATTTTCTGTTGTTGTTTTCTGCTGTTGTTTTCTGTTGTTGTTTTCTGTTTTCTGTTGTTGTTTTCTATTTTCTGTTGTTGTTCTCCGTTGTTGTTTTCTGTTGTTGTTTTCTTTTGTTGTTTTCTGTTGTTGTTTTCTGTTTTCTGTTGTTGCTTTCTGTTGTTGTTTTCTGTTTTCTGTTGTTGTTTTCTATTTTCTGTTGTTGTTCTGCGTTGTTGTTTTCTGTTGTCCGCTCTGATGTCCTGTCGTGTTCTAAAGGATGGGTGATCAATTGTGATCGATTCACTTTCCATAATATGAATCAACTGTGGCCATATGTACAGCTACAGTAGCGAGACTCAAGGGTACAGAATGAGCATCTGCATCTTCTGATTGGCTGTGGTGAGAGAGACATATAACGACGAAATGCAAATCACCCAGTCGGTCAATCATTCTCAAGGTGACGGGTGAATGCCTGCTGTTGCAGTCATACAATCTCTCTGTTTGTTTATATATTTTTTAAACTTGTGACCACACAGCAGGACTGAGAGGTTATTGCAGACTATTCTCAAAGCTGATTCCTACCAACAATGCATACACTCCATATTAAATGTGATTCTACACCTTATGTAGGATGTACCTACATAGGGACTTCATAACACATACATCACAGTCGTAATTATTACATAAACATTTCTTGTATTGTATCCCTAATTTATATCCTGTTGATCTCAGTTAGTATTTACGCTGTGATGACTGGCCCTGTTAATCTCAGTTAGTATTTACACTGTGATGACTGGCCCTGTTGATCTCAGTTAGTATTTACCCTGTGATGACTGGCCCTGTTGATCTCAGTTAGTATTTACCCTGTGATGACTGGCCCTGTTGATCTCAGTTAGTATTTACCCTGTGATGACTGGCCCTGTTGATCTCAGTTAGTATTTACTCTGTGATGACTGGCCCTGTTGATCTCAGTTGGTATTTACCCTGTGATGACAGGCCCTGTTGATCTCAGTAAGTATTTACCCTGTGATGACTGGCCCTGTTGATCTCAGTAAGTATTTACCCTGTGATGACTGGCCCTGTTGATCTCAGTAAGTATTTACCCTGTGATGACTGGCCCTGTTGATCTCAGTTGGTATTTACCCTGTGATGACTGGCCCTGTTGATCTCAGTAAGTATTTACCCTGTGATGACTGGCCCTGTTGATCTCAGTTGGTATTTACCCTGTGATGACTGGCCCTGTTGATCTCAGTAAGTATTTACCCTGTGATGACTGGCCCTGTGTGTCTTTGAGGGGATTTGTAGCTTAGTCCTTTCCAGCAGTGCTCTGTGTTGAGGATGACAACACACACACACACACACACACACACACACACACACACACACACACACACACACACACACACACACACACACACACACACACACACACACACACACACACACACACACACACACACACACACACAAGAGGGAGGCAGGGAGGGATGGAGGCCGTCAGACAGACAGGCAGACAGGCAGGGAGGGAGGGAGGGAGGGAGGGAGGGAGGGAGGCAGGCAGGCAGGCAGGCAGGCAGGCAGGGAGGCAGGCACAGTCACAACACAGTTACAACACAGCCACAACACAGTCACAACACAGCCACAACACAGTTACAACAAAGTCACAACACAGCCACAACACAGTTACAACACAGTGACAACACAGTCACAACACAGTTACAACACAGTTACAACACCGCCACAACACAGTTACAACACAGCCACAACACAGTCACAACACAGTTACAACACAGTCACAACACGGTCACAACACAGTTACAACACAGTTACAACACAGTCACAACACAGCCACAACACGGCCACAACACAGTTACAACACAGTCACAACACAGCCACAACACAGTCACAACACAGTTACAACACAGCCACAACACAGTCACAACACGGCCACAACACAGTTACAACACAGCCACAACACAGTCACAACACAGCCACAACACAGCCACAACACAGTCACAACACAGTCACAACACAGCCACAACACAGTCACAACACAGTTACAACACAGTCACAACACAGCCACAACACGGTCACAACACAGTCACAACACAGCCACAACACAGCCACAACACAGCCACAACACAGTCACAACACAGTCACAACACAGCCACAACACAGTCACAACACAGTTACAACACAGTCACAACACAGCCACAACACGGTCACAACACAGTTACAACACTGCCACTGCCACAACACAGTCACAACACACCCACAACACAGCCACAACACAGTCACAACACAGCCACAACACAGCCACAACACAGTTACAACACAGTCACAACACAGTTACAACACAGTTACAACACAGTTACAACACAGTCACAACACAGTCACAACACAGTCACAACACAGCCACAACACGGTCACAACACAGTTACAACACAGTCACAACACAGTTACAACACAGTTACAACACAGTCACAACACAGTTACAACACTGCCACAACACAGCCACAACACAGTCACAACACAGCCACAACACAGTTAGAATCACATTCACTGGATGGAGGCACCGAGCCACCGAGCAGGGACACCTGGTAATCTTATCCAGGAAGGTTGGTTCGTCCACCACCAGCTTTGATGAGCTTGTTGAATTCTTAATGCTGTTATACTGGGCCTTATTTGACAAGGCTATGGATGCTGGATTGGGTCGCATCGACTCTAAAAAACAGTTTAGTCTCCGCAGGGATGCCCCTGAGATATTTGCTGTCCACAGGCCTGTTGTGCTGAACTTCTGAATTCTGATTCTGTCGCTGTCCGCCACAGGGGTGCTGACTATTTTTCCATATAGCTCAAAGTGATTAATGTTCAGTTCGACTCTCTGTTACCTGCTATGATGAGGACAGCGTTGCCTAGTAACCAACAGTACAGCGGTGGTCCACTTCACTTCCCTTTGCTCTTCATGTACCAGATAACGATGAAACTACTACTACACAAACCATTTAGTTTGTTATCCCCTAGCAAGTCCCTTCTCTCATCGCTTAGCAACAGGCTGAAGTAGAGTGGTTCTACCCATGTGTGTGTTGACAACAGAGACCGTGCACTACACCGAGCCAAGGACAGACCCCAACAGGTGGTCATGTGATACGCTGTCAAAGAGTGGGGACATCGCATATCGATGTAGTCAGCTGGAATTTACATAAACTAGGTAGACGGGTTGTCTCCTACATGAACAATGTTCCAGCATACAGTGCTGTTGCCAAAGGTCTGGGATTTTGATGAGACAAGCATAAAGGCCTTAGCATCCTGAGTTGTTTACAAGTACTCTTCAAACCCGTCTGTAAAGCATCTTGAAGACAATATCATGATCTGTCTGTTTTACAGAGATCCTATAATGAATTCATCTCTCGAGGGTCACAACTTGTAGACTTGTTTACGTGCTGCTGTGCGGTTTGTTGCTAACCTTACTTTGCTACCTGCCAACTTTATGGTTTTTGCTTTTTAATTACCGTTTATTTTATTATTTTTTTCCTCGCTCGACTTATTTCATTCAATTCTTTCACTCCGGACGCTTTATCTGGACGTGGTTCGTCAGGACCTCCACCAGTCGAAGCTAAGTAGTAACATTAACATGATGCCTTCTAATGCCTTCTCGCTGTACTCTTAATATACAGGAGAACGAACGCCTTCTGGCGAGGATAGCTGTGCTGCAAGCCCAGCTTCAGACGTAATCGTTAGGCAAGGGTCATTTCAGTGTAGGAAAGGATGAAACAGCGTCTGTGCCACCAGTAAGTACAGATAGTAATATAAATCCCCTCACACAGTCCCTGCAGCCGGACAACTTTCTCATGGCTTCTGGAGGGAAATGCTGTAGGAATGCTCAACCGGTGTCGCTCATTCAGCCGACAGAAACTTTCAACCGGTTCTGTCCATTAAGCAGCGAGTCGGAGTCAGAGGCTGAGCCTTCTCTGGTCTCTACTCCTCCCGTTACGGGGTCTGAGACGCCGAAGCCTTCCACCATTAGCTCTGACAAATTGAAAACCCTAGTCATTGGCGACTCCATTACCCACAGTATTAGACTAAAAGCTAATTATACAGCGATCATACACTGTTTACCAGGGGGCAGGGCTACCAACATTAACGCTAATCTGAAGATGGTGCTGGCTAAAGCTAAAACTGGCGAGTGTAGAGAGTATAGGGATATTGTTATCCACGACGGCACCAACGATGTTAGGATGAAACAGTCAGAGGTCACCAACCGCAACATAGCTTCAGCGTGTAAAAGATGTGTCGGCATCGAGTAATTGTCTCTGGCCAGTTAGGGCGAGTGATGAGCTCTACAGCAGTCTCACAACTCAATCGCTGGTTGAAAACTGTTTTCTGCCCCTCCCAAAAGACAGAATTTGTAGATAATTGACCCTCTTTCTGGGACCAAGCCTGGCCTGTTGAGGAGTGACGGACTCCATCCTAGCTGGAGGGGTGCTCTCATCTTATCTATGAACATAGACAGGGCTCTAACTCCTCTAGCTCCACAATGAGACAGGGTGCAGGCCAGGCAGCAGGCTGTTAGCCAGCCTGCCAGCTTAGTGGAGTCTGCCACTAGCACAGTCAGTGTAGCCAGCTCAGCTATCCCTATTGAGACCGTGTCTGTGCCTCGACCTAGGTTGGACAAAACTAAACATGGTGCTGCTCGCGTTAGCAATCTCACTAGGATAAAGACCTCCTCCATTCCTGCCATTATTGAAAGAGATTGTGATACCTCACATCTCAACATAGGGCTACTTAATGTTAGATCCCTCACTTACAAGGCAGTTACTGTCAATGAACTAATCACTGATCATAATCTTGATGTGATTGGCCTGACTGAAACATGGCTTAAGCTTGATGAATTTACTGTGTTAAACAACTTCTTATAGCTGAGATCCCGTTAACGGGATCGATTTGACAACAGCCAGTGAAAGTGCAGGGCGCCAAATTCAAACAACAGAAATCTCATAATTAAATTCCTCAAACATACAAGTATTTTACACCATTTTAAAGATAAACTTGTTGTTAATCCCACCACAGTGTCCGATTTCAAAAAGGCTTTACGACGAAAGCACACCATCTGATTATGTTAGGTCAGCACCTAGTCACAGAAAAACACAGCCATTTTTCCAGCCAAAGAGAGGAGTCACAAGAAGCAGAAATAGAGAGAAAATGAATCACTAACCTTTGATGATCTTCATCAGATGACACTCATAGGACTTCATGTTACACAATACATGTATGTTTTGTTCGATAAAGTTCATATTTATATCCAAAAATCTTAGTTTACATTGGCGCGTTATGTTCACTAATGTTTTGCCTCCAAAACATCCGGTGATTTTGCAGAGAGCCACATCAATTTACAGAAATACTCATAATAAACATTGATAAAAGATACAAGTGATTTTACATGAAACTTCAGATAAACTTCTCCTTAATGCAACCGCTGTGTCAGATTTTTTTGAAACTTTACGGAAAAAGCACACCATGCTATAATCTGAGTACAGCGCTCAGAGACCAAAACAAGCCATACAGATATCCACCATGTTGTGGAGTCAACAGAAGTCATAAATAGCATTATAAATATTCACTTACCTTTGATGATCTTCATCAGAATGCACTCACAGGAATCCCAGTTCCACAATAAATGTTTGTTTTGTTTGATAACGTCCATAATTTATGTCCAAATACCTCCTTTTTGTTCAGAGCAATTGATGACGCGCAGGCCAGACGAAAAGTTAAAAAAATTCCATTACAGTTCGTAGAAACATGTCAAACGATGTATGGAATCAATCTTTAGGATGTTTTTAACATAAATCTTCAATAATGTTTCAACCGGAGAATTCCTTTGTCTGTAGAAATGCGATGGAACGCAGCTAACTCTCACGGGGGTGCGCCTGAGTCAGCTCGTGGCACTCTGCCAGAGCCCTGACTCAATCAGCTCTTATTCCCTCATCCTTCACAGTAGAAGCATCAAACAAGGTTCTAAAGACTGTTGACATCTAGTGGAAGCCCAAGGAAGTGCAATATGACCCATTAGACACTGTATATTGGATAGGCAAACCTACAAACCTCAGATTTCCCACTCCCTGGTTGGATTTTTTTCTGATGTTTTTGCCTGCCTGCCTGTTATACTCACAGACATCATTCAAACAACAATAATATGCATATCTTAGCTTCTGGGACTGAGTAGCAGGCAGTTTACTCTGGGCACCTTATTTATCCAGCCATAAGAGTTTAAATGAGGCCTCACCTCCTGGTTACACTAGTGACCATATCCTCCGTGCATCCCGCAAAGGCGGAGGTTTTGCTACCATTTATGACAGCAAATTTCTATTTACAAAACACAAAAACGTTATCGTCTTTTGCGCTTCTAGTCATGAAATCTATGCAGCCTACTCGATCACTTTTTATAGCTACAGTTTACAGGCCTCCTGGGCCATATACAGCATTCCTCACTGAGTTCCCTGAATTCCTATCGGATCTTAAGTCATTACGCAAAGATTTTAGTTCTGGTTTAACCAAGATTAATAATGGATGGATTGTCTGATATCTATGATAAGAACATCTGCTAAATGACTAAAATATAAATATAAATACAAATGTAAATGTCACAGATCCCCCCCGCCCCCCTCCCCCCTCCCGCCCCCCCCCCCCCCCCCACCCCTGTCCGTCCGTCCGTCCGTCCCGTGTATTGTTATTACGGGTCTCGTCCCGTGTATTGTTATTACGGGTCTCGTCCCGTGTATTGTTATTACGGGTCTCGTCCCGTGTATTGTTATTATGGGTCTCGTCCTGTGTATTGTTATTACGGGTCTTGTCCTGTGTATTGTTATTATGGGTCTCGTCCTGTGTATTGTTATTACGGGTCTTGTCCTGTGTATTGTTATTACCGGTCTCGTCCTGTGTATTGTTATTATGGGTCTCGTCCTGTGTATTGTTATTAAGGGTCTCGTCCTGTGTATTGTTATTACGGGTCTCGTCCTGTGTATTTTTATTATGGGTCTCGTCCTGTGTATTGTTATTATGGGTCTCGTCCCGTGTATTTATTAGAGGTTTAACCTCGCTCTTTTGTTTGGGTTACATCTCTGTGTTTTTGTATGCGTGTTTGTTTTGGGCTTCGTCCCCGTGCCTTTTCATGGCATGTTGTTTTTTTGGGGTGGAGTATTAAAACCCCCCCCTGTTACGTATTCCTGCTCCAATCGTTTATACGACCTGACAGTAAACCCATTGACCTATTACATTTCACTGTTTTATTGAAATTATCTATATTGAGACATGATTAATCCAATAGTAATTAAGCTAAGCTATGAATCCATTCAGCAAGAGTCAACAACAAAAGAGAGATAGAGAGGATAGAAATAGAGAGAGAGGATAGACAGAGAGAGGAGAGATAGACAGAGAGAGAGGAGAGATAGACAGAGAGAGAGGAGAGATAGACAGAGAGAGAGGAGAGATAGACAGAGAGAGAGGAGAGATAGACAGAGAGAGAGGAGAGATAGACAGAGAGAGAGGGATGAAGAGAGATGAAAAGAAAACAAGAGATGAAGAGAGAGAGAGGGTGAGAGAGGGAGAGAATGAGAGAGAGAGATAATGAGTGAGAGAATGAGAGCGAGGGAGAAAGAGAACAACAGAGAAATAGAGAGATAGAGAGAGAATACAATGAAAGGGATGAGGGATGGAGGATAGGATGAAGAGAGCATAAAGGAAATATAGAGAGAGTGTGGGCATGTCTCAGTCCTCCTCACTGATACCTGTTAATCTCACCCTCAGGGCATCAGGGAGGGTTGAAGGAGTAGATACACACACACAGGACTGGAGGCGTTGATTCTCGCCATTCCCAGGAGACAGTGGGGATTCAGCCATTATAATTAAATCCGTGGGAAACAACGATAATCCTTTTCCTCAGCGGATTGAAACGTCAACTCCTGCTCCTTAGCGGTGATGAGTGCCGGTAGACCAGAGATAGGAAACGCAGTGAGGGAAACCAAAGGCTCCAAATAACCAGTGACTCACAGTAAAGCCTTCCTGTTTTATTTCCTTACAGAATATCTCATGAGAAGAGATGCTACTGTATGTACAATATGACATGAGCAAAAAACAATTTGGTTTATTTCATTCACATTCTCTCAAGGTATCTGTCATCCTTGGTTCTGAAGTGTATTCTGTTCAGTACGGACTCAATCGCCCTTTTACGCCTGGTCAAATGGAGGATCATTCTGGGTCTGTATGAGAGGCCCTCAGCTGCTGCAGGCCAGGCAGCCGTAACACCAGGGAGGATCTCAGCTGCTGCAGGCCAGGCAGCTGTAACACCAGGGAGGATCTCAGCTGCTGCAGGCCAGGCAGCTATAACACCAGGGAGGATCTCAGCTGCTGCAGGCCAGGAAGCGATAACATCAGGGAGGATCTCAGCTGCTGCAGGCCAGGCAGCTGAAACACCAGGGAGGATCTCAGCTGCTGCAGGCCAGGCAGCCATAACACCAGGGAGGATCTCAGCTGCTGCAGGCCAGGCAGCCGTAACACCAGGGTGGATCTCAGCTGCTGCAGGCCAGGAAGCCATAACACCAGGGTGGATCTCAGCTGCTGCAGGCAAGGAAGCGATAACATCAGGGAGGATCTCAGCTGCTGCAGGCCAGGCAGCTATAACACCAGGGAGAATCTCAGCTGCTGCAGGCCAGGAAGCCATAACACCAGGGTGGATCTCAGCTGCTGCAGGCCAGGAAGCCATAACACCAGGGAGGATCTCAGCTGCTGCAGGCCAGGAAGCCATAACACCAGGGAGGATCTCAGCTGCTGCAGGCCAGGCAGCTATAACATCAGGGAGGATCTCAGCTGCTGCAGGCCAGGAAGCGATAACATCAGGGAGGATCTCAGCTGCTGCAGGCCAGGCAGCTGTAACACCAGGGAGGATCTCAGCTGCTGCAGGCCAGGCAGCCATAACACCAGGGAGGATCTCAGCTGCTGCAGGCCAGGCAGCCGTAACACCAGGGAGGATCTCAGCTGCTGCAGGCCAGGAAGCCATAACACCAGGGTGGATCTCAGCTGCTGCAGGCCAGGAAGCGATAACATCAGGGAGGATCTCAGCTGCTGCAGGCCAGGCAGCTATAACACCAGGGAGAATCTCAGCTGCTGCAGGCCAGGAAGCCATAACACCAGGGTGGATCTCAGCTGCTGCAGGCCAGGAAGCCATAACACCAGGGTGGATCTCAGCTGCTGCAGGCCAGGAAGCCATAACACCAGGGAGGATCTCAGCTGCTGCAGGCCAGGCAGCTATAACATCAGGGAGGATCTCAGCTGCTGCAGGCCAGGCAGCTATAACACCAGAGAGGATCTCAGCTGCTGCAGGCCAGGCAGCCATAACACCAGGGTGGATCTCAGCTTCTGCAGGCCAGGCAACCATAACACCAGGGAGGATCTCAGCTGCTGCAGGCCAGGCAGCCGTAACACCAGGGAGGATCTCAGCTGCTGCAGGCCAGGCAGCCATAACACCAGGGTGGATCTCAGCTGCTGCAGGCCAGGAAGCGATAACATCAGGGAGGATCTCAGCTGCTGCAGGCCAGGCAGCTATAACACCAGGGAGGATCTCAGCTGCTGCAGGCCAGGAAGCCATAACAGCCATAATTCCAATTTACAATATCAATTAAGAACAAAATACCCTTTTCAAACATATTTCCCATAAATACAGGTATTTTATCAACCAGCACATTTGAGTTCAGCCATAATATTTGTTGTAATATTTGTTCTGTCTTTTCAGGGGGATGAAATTGAAATTGTAGCCAGCTCTGCAATGCTTGTTTGAAAAAGAGAGATACTTTGAAAAAAGTATAATTTTCAGTTAATTGAAAATGAGACATGACAATCTGCACAAAGGCAAAAAGGCAATTTTTAAACAATCGATGATCTTTTCTTAGCAATCTACTTGAGAACCATTTAGGGTCCTCCCCCTGAATAAGTGAAGCTTTTAGAGAGAGGTTTAGTGCTTTTATATTTAATCATCTCAACCCACCCAATTCATATTCAATATATAGATAGGTACACTTTATTTGTCTGATTAAGTGTCCCAGATAAAGCTAAATATTTTTTGCTCGTATGATTTGAACGAATCATCAGGAGTTGGCAGCACCATAAGTAAGTGAGTAAACTGAAATATGACTAAGAAGTTAATCATGGCAATTTTATTTACCTCTCCATGGTTGCAGGATCTTGTCTATTTTTACGAGTTTTCTATTGCAATTCATTGTGGAGAGCTTATTTATATCTTTTGTGATATGAATACCAAGTATGTCTACTTCACCATCAGCCCATTTTATTGGAAAACTGCAGGGTAATGTAAAAGTTGTATTTGTTAAAGATCCAATACGTAATATTGTACACTTATCATAATTAGGTTTTAGTCCAGAGAGTACAGAAAAGTTATCTACATCATCAATGAGACATTGCAATGATCTAGCTTGCGGACTTCATATAAAACTTGAGTCATCGGCATACAGTTGAAGTCAGAAGTTTACATACACTCAATTAGTATTTGGTGGCATTGCCTTTAAATTGTTTAACTTGGGTCAAACATTTCGGGTAGCCTTCCACAAGCTTCCCACAATAGGTTATATGTTATATTTCTTTACTTTTAGCCACGTAAAGACTGATCTTATTTTTTTATAATCTGCTAAACCGTTACAATTATAACTGGCTAAACTTATTTCACCCCTTACCATAACTAGATACTATTTTCAGTCTAAATTGACCATAATTAGTGCTTGTAAAGTTACTGCCATCAGAGGTATTATGATGGTCAAAATTAGAGAATAACTCTGGGCCCCAGGAAAACAAGTCCTCCCCACCACTTTGGGACCTGCTGTGCCACCTCTGAAATCACCACACTATGTTACAAATACATATTCTGTTTGTATGATCTACGTTTTACATGTTTTTGGTGGTAAGGATGTGTTTCCGTAGTTTTACGTGACTCAGTGCAGCCGGCAGCTACTGCAACAATTTCAGAATGCAATAGGCTGTTAATGCAGTTGTCGGGTAAAAACTCAATTAAAATCAGTCTCAAATATTAGGAACATTTACATTTTAGTCTTGTGTTTCTATAAATCAGCCTCCTGAGTCCAGTAATGCAGACTGCCACTGTCACGACTTCCACCGAAGGTGGTTCCTCTCCCTGTTCGGGCGGTGCTCGGCGGTCGGCGTCGCCGGCCTACTAGCCATCACCGATCCATTTTTCCTTTTCCGTTTGTTTTGTCTTTGGTTCTTTCACACCTGGTTTCATTTGCTTTCATTTCTGTGTGTATAATTACCCCTGTTGCCTGCTTAGGTTTGTGCAGGATTATTTGTGTCATGCTGCTCATTGAGGTTGTGCCTTAGTTATGTTCAAGTTTTATACAGAGTGTGTATAAGTTTAAGGAGCGTTGTTTTTCCTCCTTCTGTGAGTAACTGTGTTCTCTTTGGTTGAGGGCGTTTATTTGGTATTGTAACTGGCCTTATTGTTGTGGACTTGCCTATTAAAAGACGCTACTTGGACATCTCTGCTCTCCTGCGCTTGACTCCTTCACCTACCTCTAAACACAATAACGTAACAGCCATGACTCTCTCTCTCTGCAGTCAGTCACTTATCCTCTCTTCCACTACTACTTACATGACAGAAGCACAGCCACAGTGGCCAGCTTACACACCTAATGTATCAGAGTCAGTGGCCAGCTTACACACCTAATGTATCAGTAGTCAGCTTACACACCTAATGTATCAGTAGCCAGCTTACACACCTAATGTATCAGTGGCCAGCTTACACACCTAATGTATCAGTGGCCAGCTTACACACCTAATGTATCAGTAGTCAGCTTACACACCTAATGTATCAGTGGCCAGCTTACACACCTAATGTATCAGTAGTCAGCTTACACACCTAATGTATCAGTAGCCAGCTTACACACCTAATGTATCAGTAGCCAGCTTACACACCTAATGTATCAGTGGCCAGCTTACACACCTAATGTATCAGTGGCCAGCTTACACACCTAATGTATCAGTAGTCAGCTTACACACCTAATGTATCAGTAGTCAGCTTACACACCTAATGTATCAGTAGCCAGCTTACACACCTAATGTATCAGTAGCCAGCTTACACACCTAATGTATCAGTAGCCAGTTTACACACCTAATGTATCAGTAGCCAGCTTACACACCTAATGTATCAGTAGCCAGCTTACACACCTAATGTGTCAGTAGCCAGCTTACACACCTAATGTATCAGTAGCCAGCTTACACACCTAATGTATCAGTAGCCAGCTTACACACCTAATGTATCAGTAGCCAGCTTACACACCTAATGTATCAGTAGTCAGCTTACACACCTAATGTATCAGTAGTCAGCTTACACACCTAATGTATCAGTAGCCAGCTTACACACCTAATGTATCAGTAGCCAGCTTACACACCTAATGTATCAGTAGCCAGCTTACACACCTAATGTATCAGTAGCCAGCTTACACACCTAATGTATCAGTAGCCAGCTTACACACCTAATGTATCAGTAGCCAGCTTACACACCTAATGTATCAGTGGCCAGCTTACACACCTAATGTATCAGTAGCCAGCTTACACACCTAATGTATCAGTGGCCAGCTTACACACCTAATGTATCAGTGGCCAGCTTACACACCTAATGTATCAGTGGCCAGCTTACACACCTAATGTATCAGTGGCCAGCTTACAGACCTAATGTATCAGTAGCCAGCTTACACACCTAATGTATCAGTGGCCAGCTTACACACCTAATGTATCAGTAGCCAGCTTACACACCTAATGTATCAGTGGCCAGCTTACACACCTAATGTATCAGTAGCCAGCTTACACACCTAATGTATCAGTAGCCAGCTTACACACCTAATGTATCAGTAGCCAGCTTACACACCTAATGTATCAGTAGCCAGCTTACACACCTAATGTATCAGTAGCCAGCTTACACACCTAATGTATCAGTAGCCAGCTTACACACCTAATGTATCAGTAGCCAGCTTACACACCTAATGTATCAGTGGCCAGCTTACACACCTAATGTATCAGTGGCCAGCTTACACACCTAATGTATCAGTGGCCAGCTTACACACCTAATGTATCAGTAGCCAGCTTACACACCTAATGTATCAGTAGCCAGCTTACACACCTAATGTATCAGTGGCCAGCTTACACACCTAATGTATCAGTGGCCGGCTTACACACCTAATGTATCAGTAGCCAGCTTACACACCTAATGTATCAGTGGCCAGCTTACACACCTAATGTATCAGTAGCCAGCTTACACACCTAATGTATCAGAGTCAGTGGCCAGCTTACACACCTAATGTATCAGTAGCCAGCTTACACACCTAATGTATCAGTAGCCAGCTTACACACCTAATGTATCAGTAGACAGCGTACACACCTAATGTATCAGTGGCCAGCTTACACACCTAATGTATCAGTGGCCAGCTTACACACCTAATGTATCAGTAGCCAGCTTACACACCTAATGTATCAGAGTCAGTGGCCAGCTTACACACCTAATGTATCAGAGTCAGTGGCCAGCTTACACACCTAATGTATCAGTGGCCAGCTTACACACCTAATGTATCAGTAGCCAGCTTACACACCTAATGTATCAGAGTCAGTGGCCAGCTTACACACCTAATGTATCAGAGTCAGTGGCCAGCTTACACACCTAATGTATCAGTGGCCAGCTTACACACCTAATGTATCAGTGGCCAGCTTACACACCTAATGTATCAGTAGCCAGCTTACACACCTAATGTATCAGAGTCAGTGGCCAGCTTACACACCTAATGTATCAGTGGCCAGCTTACACACCTAATGTATCAGTAGCCAGCTTACACACCTAATGTATCAGTAGCCAGCTTACACACCTAATGTATCAGTGGCCAGCTTACACACCTAATGTATCAGAGTCAGTGGCCAGCTTACACACCTAATGTATCAGTAGCCAGCTTACACACCTAATGTATCAGTAGCCAGCTTACACACCTAATGTATCAGTAGTCAGCTTACACACCTAATGTATCAGTAGTCAGCTTACACACCTAATGTATCAGTAGCCAGCTTACACACCTAATGTATCAGTAGTCAGCTTACACACCTAATGTATCAGTAGTCAGCTTACACACCTAATGTATCAGTAGCCAGCTTACACACCTAATGTATCAGAGTCAGTGGCCAGCTTACACACCTAATGTATCAGTAGTCAGCTTACACACCTAATGTATCAGTAGCCAGCTTACACACCTAATGTATCAGTAGCCAGCTTACACACCTAATGTATCAGTAGTCAGCTTACACACCTAATGTATCAGTAGTCAGCTTACACACCTAATGTATCAGTAGCCAGCTTACACACCTAATGTATCAGTAGTCAGCTTACACACCTAATGTATCAGTAGTCAGCTTACACACCTAATGTATCAGTAGCCAGCTTACACACCTAATGTATCAGTAGCCAGCTTACACACCTAATGTATCAGTAGCCAGCTTACACACCTAATGTATCAGTAGTCAGCTTACACACCTAATGTATCAGTAGTCAGCTTACACACCTAATGTATCAGTAGCCAGCTTACACACCTAATGTATCAGTAGCCAGCTTACACACCTAATGTATCAGTGGCCAGCTTACACACCTAATGTATCAGAGTCAGTGGCCAGCTTACACACCTAATGTATCAGTAGCCAGCTTACACACCTAATGTATCAGTTGCCAGCTTACACACCTAATGTATCAGTAGTCAGCTTACACACCTAATGTATCAGTAGTCAGCTTACACACCTAATGTATCAGTAGCCAGCTTACACACCTAATGTATCAGTAGTCAGCTTACACACCTAATGTATCAGTAGTCAGCTTACACACCTAATGTATCAGTAGCCAGCTTACACACCTAATGTATCAGTGGCCAGCTTACACACCTAATGTATCAGTAGTCAGCTTACACACCTAATGTATCAGTAGCCAGCTTACACACCTAATGTATCAGTGGCCAGCTTACACACCTAATGTATCAGTAGCCAGCTTACACACCTAATGTATCAGTAGCCAGCTTACACACCTAATGTATCAGTAGCCAGCTTACACACCTAATGTATCAGTAGCCAGCTTACACACTTAATGTATCAGAGTCAGTAGCCAGCTTACACACCTAATGTATCAGTAGCCAGCTTACACACCTAATGTATCAGTAGCCAGCTTACACACCTAATGTATCAGTAGCCAGCTTACACACCTAATGTATCAGTAGCCAGCTTACACACCTAATGTATCAGTAGCCAGCTTACACACTTAATGTATCAGAGTCAGTAGCCAGCTTACACACCTAATGTATCAGTAGCCAGCTTACACACCTAATGTATCAGTGGCCAGCTTACACACCTAATGTATCAGTAGCCAGCTTACACACCTAATGTATCAGAGTCAGTGGCCAGCTTACACACCTAATGTATCAGTGGCCAGCTTACACACCTAATGTATCAGTAGCCAGCTTACACACCTAATGTATCAGTAGCCAGCTTACACACCTAATGTATCAGTGGCCAGCTTACACACCTAATGTATCAGAGTCAGTGGCCAGCTTACACACCTAATGTATCAGTAGCCAGCTTACACACCTAATGTATCAGTAGCCAGCTTACACACCTAATGTATCAGTAGTCAGCTTACACACCTAATGTATCAGTAGTCAGCTTACACACCTAATGTATCAGTAGCCAGCTTACACACCTAATGTATCAGTAGTCAGCTTACACACCTAATGTATCAGTAGTCAGCTTACACACCTAATGTATCAGTAGCCAGCTTACACACCTAATGTATCAGAGTCAGTGGCCAGCTTACACACCTAATGTATCAGTAGTCAGCTTACACACCTAATGTATCAGTAGCCAGCTTACACACCTAATGTATCAGTAGCCAGCTTACACACCTAATGTATCAGTAGTCAGCTTACACACCTAATGTATCAGTAGTCAGCTTACACACCTAATGTATCAGTAGCCAGCTTACACACCTAATGTATCAGTAGTCAGCTTACACACCTAATGTATCAGTAGTCAGCTTACACACCTAATGTATCAGTAGCCAGCTTACACACCTAATGTATCAGTAGCCAGCTTACACACCTAATGTATCAGTAGCCAGCTTACACACCTAATGTATCAGTAGTCAGCTTACACACCTAATGTATCAGTAGTCAGCTTACACACCTAATGTATCAGTAGCCAGCTTACACACCTAATGTATCAGTAGCCAGCTTACACACCTAATGTATCAGTGGCCAGCTTACACACCTAATGTATCAGAGTCAGTGGCCAGCTTACACACCTAATGTATCAGTAGCCAGCTTACACACCTAATGTATCAGTAGCCAGCTTACACACCTAATGTATCAGTAGTCAGCTTACACACCTAATGTATCAGTAGTCAGCTTACACACCTAATGTATCAGTAGCCAGCTTACACACCTAATGTATCAGTAGTCAGCTTACACACCTAATGTATCAGTAGTCAGCTTACACACCTAATGTATCAGTAGCCAGCTTACACACCTAATGTATCAGTGGCCAGCTTACACACCTAATGTATCAGTAGTCAGCTTACACACCTAATGTATCAGTAGCCAGCTTACACACCTAATGTATCAGTGGCCAGCTTACACACCTAATGTATCAGTAGCCAGCTTACACACCTAATGTATCAGTAGCCAGCTTACACACCTAATGTATCAGTAGCCAGCTTACACACCTAATGTATCAGTAGCCAGCTTACACACTTAATGTATCAGAGTCAGTAGCCAGCTTACACACCTAATGTATCAGTAGCCAGCTTACACACCTAATGTATCAGTAGCCAGCTTACACACCTAATGTATCAGTAGCCAGCTTACACACCTAATGTATCAGTAGCCAGCTTACACACCTAATGTATCAGTAGCCAGCTTACACACTTAATGTATCAGAGTCAGTAGCCAGCTTACACACCTAATGTATCAGTAGCCAGCTTACACACCTAATGTATCAGTAGCCAGCTTACACACCTAATGTATCAGTAGCCAGCTTACACACCTAATGTATCAGTGGCCAGCTTACACACCTAATGTATCAGTGGCCAGCTTACACACCTAATGTATCAGTAGCCAGCTTACACACCTAATGTATCAGTGGCCAGCTTACACACCTAATGTATCAGTAGTCAGCTTACACACCTAATGTATCAGTAGCCAGCTTACACACCTAATGTATCAGTGGCCAGCTTACACACCTAATGTATCAGTAGCCAGCTTACACACCTAATGTATCAGTAGCCAGCTTACACACCTAATGTATCAGTAGCCAGCTTACACACCTAATGTATCAGTAGTCAGCTTACACACCTAATGTATCAGTAGCCAGCTTACACACCTAATGTATCAGTAGCCAGCTTACACACCTAATGTATCAGTAGCCAGCTTACACACCTAATGTATCAGTGGCCAGCTTACACACCTAATGTATCAGTAGCCAGCTTACACACCTAATGTATCAGTAGCCAGCTTACACACCTAATGTATCAGTAGCCAGCTTACACACCTAATGTATCAGTAGTCAGCTTACACACCTAATGTATCAGTAGTCAGCTTACACACCTAATGTATCAGTAGTCAGCTTACACACCTAATGTATCAGTAGTCAGCTTACACACCTAATGTATCAGTGGCCAGCTTACACACCTAATGTATCAGTAGCCAGCTTACACACCTAATGTATCAGTAGTCAGCTTACACACCTAATGTATCAGTAGCCAGCTTACACACCTAATGTATCAGTAGTCAGCTTACACACCTAATGTATCAGTAGTCAGCTTACACACCTAATGTATCAGTGGCCAGCTTACACACCTAATGTATCAGTAGTCAGCTTACACACCTAATGTATCAGTAGTCAGCTTACACACCTAATGTATCAGTAGTCAGCTTACACACCTAATGTATCAGTAGTCAGCTTAAACACCTAATGTATCAGTGGCCAGCTTACACACCTAATGTATCAGTAGCCAGCTTACACACCTAATGTATCAGTAGTCAGCTTACACACCTAATGTATCAGTAGTCAGCTTACACACCTAATGTATCAGTAGTCAGCTTACACACCTAATGTATCAGTAGTCAGCTTACACACCTAATGTATCAGTAGCCAGCTTACACACCTAATGTATCAGTGGCCAGCTTACACACCTAATGTATCAGTAGCCAGCTTACACACCTAATGTATCAGTAGCCAGCTTACACACCTAATGTATCAGTAGTCAGCTTACACACCTAATGTATCAGTAGCCAGCTTACACACCTAATGTATCAGTGGCCAGCTTACACACCTAATGTATCAGTAGCCAGCTTACACACCTAATGTATCAGTGGCCAGCTTACACACCTAATGTATCAGTAGCCAGCTTACACACCTAATGTATCAGTAGCCAGCTTACACACCTAATGTATCAGTGGCCAGCTTACACACCTAATGTATCAGTAGCCAGCTTACACACCTAATGTATCAGTGGCCAGCTTACACACCTAATGTATCAGTAGTCAGCTTACACACCTAATGTATCAGTAGCCAGCTTACACACCTAATGTATCAGTAGCCAGCTTACACACCTAATGTATCAGTAGCCAGCTTACACACCTAATGTATCAGTAGCCAGCTTACACACCTAATGTATCAGTAGCCAGCTTACACACCTAATGTATCAGTAGTCAGCTTACACACCTAATGTATCAGTAGCCAGCTTACACACCTAATGTATCAGTAGTCAGCTTACACACCTAATGTATCAGTAGCCAGCTTACACACCTAATGTATCAGTAGTCAGCTTACACACCTAATGTATCAGTGGCCAGCTTACACACCTAATGTATCAGTGGCCAGCTTACACACCTAATGTATCAGTGGCCAGCTTACACACCTAATGTATCAGTAGCCAGCTTACACACCTAATGTATCAGTAGCCAGCTTACACACCTAATGTATCAGTAGTCAGCTTACACACCTAATGTATCAGTAGCCAGCTTACACACCTAATGTATCAGTAGCCAGCTTACACACCTAATGTATCAGTGGCCAGCTTACACACCTAATGTATCAGTGGCCAGCTTACACACCTAATGTATCAGTAGCCAGCTTACACACCTAATGTATCAGTAGTCAGCTTACACACCTAATGTATCAGTAGTCAGCTTACACACCTAATGTATCAGTAGCCAGCTTACACACCTAATGTATCAGTAGTCAGCTTACACACCTAACGTATCAGTAGTCAGCTTACACACCTAATGTATCAGTAGCCAGCTTACACACCTAACGTAGTTAGAAAAGAGGCCAGTCAGTGTGTGAATGCCTGGCTGGATAACGTATTTTTACCAACAGTCTTTACTTATTTAGCCTCGGGTTGTTAATAATGGAGGATACAGTAGTAGGTTCCCTCTGCAGAGGATACAGGCTGCTAATGGGGACATCAAAAGGGAGTTTCACTCCTTGGTGTTTGTGTGCGTGTGCATGGGTGTGTGTGTGTGAGTGTGTGTGCGTGCGTGCGTGCGAGTTTGTGCGTGTATATGTGTGTGACTCGGGCAGTGCAGCAACCCAAACAGAAACTTGACAGGGACACTGGTTTTCAGGGGTTTTCAAACCGGTGACCCAGGGACCCCCATCATATGTTAGCAAAATAATTATAATTATATCTTGTCTTGTAATCAGGTGAACGATAATGGTAAGTAGAAGTAATCAACATTTTAAGATGAACAGATTAGGTAGACAGTTTCATTATGTTGACCTCCCCACAGTTCATTGGAAGAGGAAGTGTAAACTCTAACATATTCTATGAGCTAGAAATGTATCTTAGCAGTGTAGAGAAAATCTTTCTGCAACTCTACACAGTTTGGCATGGAGCTGTGAGACAATTTAGCAGTTTTAAAGCTAATTTCCTGCTATTTGTCTATGCGTTTTGCCATGACTAATGCTGTGTTCCTCTGCTCAAACATTATGACAAAATCAATATGCCCTGAATGGCCGTCTTTTATTTATTTCTTAATTCTCCCTGACTGTCTAGCTTTTATTTGGTTGTTAGTTCTCAAAGATGGTATTATTAAAATGTATATAGAAACTCAGGACCCTGTCTTTCAAAGATAATTCCGTAAAATCCAGATAACTTCACAGATCATCCTTGTAAAGGGTTTAAACACTGTTTCCCATGCTTGTTCAATGAACCATAAACAATTAATGAACATGCACCTGCAGAACGGTCGTTAAGACACTGACAGCTTACAGACGGTAGGCAATTAAGGTCACAGTTATGAAAAATTAGGACACTAAAGAGGCCTTTTTACTGACTGAAAAACACCAAAAGAAAGATTCCCAGGGTCCCTGCTTATCTGCGTGAACGTGCCTTAGGCATGCTGCAAGGAGGCATGAGGACTGCAGATGTGGCAAGGGTAATAAATTGCAATGTCCGTACTGTGTGACGCCTAAGACAGCGCTACAGGGAGACAGGACAGACAGCTGATCGTCCTCGCAGTGGCAGACCACATGTAACAACACCTGCACAGGGTCGGTACATCTGAACATCACACCTGCGGGACAGGTACAGGATGGCAACAACAACTGCCCGAGTTACACCAGGGACACACAATCCCTCCATCAGTGCTCAGACTGTCCTCAATGGGCTGAGAGAGGCTGGACTGAGGGCTTGTAGGCATGTTGTAAGGCAGGTCCTCACTAGACATCACTGGAAACAACGTCGCCTGTTGGCACAAACCCACCGTCGCTGGACCAGACAGGACTGGCAAAAAGTTGTCTTCACTGACGAGTCGCGGTTTTGTCTCACCAGAGGTGATAGTCGGATTCGCGTTTACCGTCAAAGGAATGAGCGTTACCCCGAGGCCTGTACTCTGGAGTGGGATCGATTTGGAGGTGGAGGGTCCGTCATGGTCTGGGGCTGTGTGTCACAGCATCATCGGACTGAGCTTGTTGTCATTGCAGGCAATCTCAACGCTGTGTGTTACAGGGAAGACATCCTCCTCCCTCATGTGGTACCCTTCCTGCAGGCTCATCCTGACATGACCCTCCAGCATGACAATGCCACCAGCCATACTGCTCGTTCTGTGTGTGATTTCCTGCAAGACAGGAATGTCAGTGTTCTGCCATGGTCATCGAAGAGCCCGGATCTCAATCCCATTGAGCACGTCTGGGACCTGTTGGATCGGAGGGTGAGGGCTATGGCCATTCCCCCAAGAAATGTCCGGGAACTTGCAGGTGCCTTGGTGGAAGAGTGGGGTAACATCTCACAGTAAGAAATGGCAAATCTGGTGCAGTCCATGAGGAGGAGATGCACTGCAGTACTTAATGCAGCTGGTGGCCACACCAGATACTGACTGTTAGTTTTGATTTTGACCCCCCCCCCCCCCCCCTTTGTTCAGGGACACATTATTCCATTTCTGTTAGTCACATGTCTGTGGAACTCGTTCAGTTTATGTCTCCGTTGTTGAATCTTGTTATGTTCATACAAATATTTACACATGTTAAGTTTGCTGAAAATAAACGCAGTTGACAGTGAGAGGACGTTTCTTCAATATCTTTTATGAGTTTAGTTCAACATCTTTTCTGCATTCTACCTGGTTTCATTCCTTACTCTGAAACTATTTTTACATCCCAAAAAGTATAGAACCTAAGAACTTTCAAAACAGAAGAAACCCTGTAATTAACTCCATATTAAAGGGGTAGTTTGAGATTTTGGCAATGAAGCCATTTATCTACTAGCATGCTAACTGTTCCTGTAAACTTCCAGTCATTGTGCTAACCCTAGTTAGCATTGGCTCGTGAAACAACCTCTAACTTCCTTCATACTGGACGCAGACACATTAAAATGGTATCCACGATGGTATTCTGTGGCAGCTAGCAATATCCATACAAATAAAATAATTGTGGACCCCATGCAGTAACACCCTGGACCCCATACAGTAACACCCTGGACCCCATGCAGTAACACCCTGGACCCCATGCAGTAACACCCTGGACCCCATGCAGTAACACCCTGGACCCCATGCAGTAACACCCTGGACCCCATGCAGTAACACCCTGGACCCCATGCAGTAACACCCCTGGACCCCATGCAGTAACACCCTGGACCCCATGCAGTAACACCCTGGACCCCATGCAGTAACACCCTGGACCCCATGCAGTAACACCCTGGACCCCATGCAGTAACACCCTGGACCCCATGCAGTAACACCCCTGGACCCCATGCAGTAACACCCTGGACCCCATGCAGTAACACCCTGGACCCCATGCAGTAACACCCTGGACCCCATGCAGTAACACCCTGGACCCCATCCAGTAACACCCTGGACCCCATGCAGTAACACCCTGGACCCCATGCAGTAACACCCTGGACCCCATGCAGTAACACCCTGGACCCCATGCAGTAACACCCTGGACCCCATGCAGTAACACTCTGGACCCCATGCAGTAACACTCTGGACCCCATGCAGAAACACCCTGGATCCCATGCAGTAACACCCTGGACCCCATGCAGTAACACCCTGGACCCCATGCAGTAACACCCTGGACCCCATGCAGTAACACCCTGGACCCCATGCAGTAACTCCCTGGACCCCATACAGTAACACCCTGGACCCCATGCAGTAACACCCTGGACCCCATGCAGTAACACCCTGGACCCCATGCAGTAACACCCTGGACCCCATGCAGTAACACCCTGGACCCCATGCAGTAACACCCTGGACCCCATGCAGTAACACCCTGGACCCCATGCAGTAACACCCTGGACCCCATGCAGTAACACCCTGGACCCCATACAGTAACACCCTGGACCCCATGCAGTAACACCCTGGACCCCATGCAGTAACACCCTGGACCCCATGCAGTAACACCCTGGACCCCATGGAGTAACACCCTGGACCCCATGCAGTAACACTCTGGACCCCATGCAGTAACACTCTGGACCCCATGCAGAAACACCCTGGATCCCATGCAGTAACACCCTGGACCCCATGCAGTAACACCCTGGACCCCATACAGTAACACCCTGGACCCCATGCAGTAACACCATGGACCCCATGCAGTAACTCCCTGGACCCCATGCAGTAACACCCTGGACCCCATGCAGTAACACCATGGACCCCATGCAGTAACTCCCTGGACCCCATGGAGTAACACCCTGGACCCCATGGAGTAACACCCTGGACCCCATGCAGTAACACCCTGGACCCCATACAGTAACACCCTGGACCCCATGGAGTAACACCATGGACCCCATGCAGTAACACCCTGGACCCCATGCAGTAACACCCTGGACCCCATGCAGTAACACCCTGGACCCCATGCAGTAACACCCTGGACCCCATACAGTAACACCCTGGACCCCATGCAGTAGCTCCGCGGACCCCAGTTTGAAAAATCCTGGCATAAATCACAAAATGAAACACTGGACTGACTGACTAAGATACTGTATGAATCAGTCTGAGAGGATTTACCAAGTTTAGCCAGAGACAGATTCCATCCAATCTTACCCTTTCTTGCCCTAGTCTATCCAACCTGCTGAACCATTATTTCTCTCTCACTCTCCCTCCCCTCTCTCTCCCTCCTCTCTCTCCTCTCTCTCCCTCCTCTCTCTCTCTCTCTCTCTCTCCCCTCCCTCCCTCTCTCCCTCTCCCTCCCTCCCTCTCCCTCCCTCCCTGCCCCCCTCCCTCCCTCCCTCCCTCCCTGCCCCCCTCCCTCCCTCCCTCTCTCTCTCCCCTCCCTCCCTCCCTCCCTCCCTCCCTGCCCCCCTCCCTCCCTCCCTCCCTCCCTCCCGTCACCTCTTTACGCATATCCAAAATAATAAGCTGGACAGAAATAAGTTTCCTTTACACAGAGAAGAAGCAGATGGAGCACCAAAAGCAGCAAAACAGTGAACTCAGTGTTCCATAATGTGTCACTGTGTGTGCTGCTGATGCCCAAGGCTGGCTCCTGGCTGCTGGCTCCTGGCTGATGGATCCTGGCTGATGGATGGCTCCTGGCTCCTAGCTGATGGCTCCTGGCTCCTGGCTGCTGTGTCCTCCCCCTTCCTTCTACAAGCCAAGCCCAGTGCCCTCCCCCTTCCTTCTACAAGCCAAGCCCAGTGTCCTTCCCCTTCTACAAGCCAAGCCCAGTGTCCTTCCCCTTCTACAAGCCAAGCCCAGTGTCCGCCCCATTCCTTCTACAAGCCAAGCCCAGTGTCCTCCCCCTTCTACAAGCCAAGCCCAGTGTCCTCCCCCTTCTACAAGCCAAGCCCAGTGTCCTTCCCCTTCTACAAGCCAAGCCCAATGTCCTCCCCCTTCTACAAGCCAAGCCCAGTGTCCTCCCCCTTCTACAAGCCAAGCCCAGTGTCCTCCCCCTTCCTTCTACAAGCCAAGCCCAGTGTCCTCCCCCTTCTACAAGCCACGCCCACAGCAGGCAGATCAGTCCTGTGTGGGCTCTAAAGCCCTCTCTCTCTCTCTCTCTCTCTCCCTGGAAGTTAAACAGATTTATTTCACAGTGTTAAATAAAGCCAGTATCTAGCGGCAGTAATCTTGGTGCCAGGGAATGAGCCTTGTGGTGAGATGTACAGGATTTAAAGGGTTTCAGTCATCGTGTAGTCCCATCGATTAATCTGGTCCCGCTGTAGTGTGTCTGGACATTTCTGAGAAGAAGAGGCTTATTGTTTCTAAACATACTGCACTGTCATTATAACGATTACATTTCATTCCACTGTCACCCTTATCACGAAGACAGACAGACAGACAGACAGACAGACAGACAGACAGACAGACAGACAGACAGACAGACAGACAGACAGGCAGGCAGGCAGGCAGGCAGGCAGACATATACACACACACACACACACACACACACACACACACACACACACACACACACACACACACACACACACACACACACACACACACACACACACACACACACACACACACACACACACACACACACACACACACACACACACACACACACACACAGACACACACACACACACAGAGGCAACGCTGATCTGATCCCTCAAAGCAATTTATTTTCCCTCTAATCACTTATCTGTCCTTTCTGTCACCTCCAGCTTCACTAACGAATGATTTCCACTTTGTGTTGATCACAGATGACATGATCACATGATCACATGATGACATGATCACATGATCACATGATGACATAATGACATGATCACATTATGACATCACATGATGACATGATCACATTATGACATGATCACATGATCACATGATGACATAATGACATGATCACATTATGACATGATCACATTATGACAAGATCACATGATGACATGATCACATGATGACATAATCACATGATCACATGCACAGTGTAGCATGGAGAGGAACCAACCAAGGAATGAGACCTCAAACGGGGGCATCTCCATGTCTCCATACAAATCGCCTTTTCTGAAAATGTATGTCCGTAATATTCTGTGAAGGCTAGCTTCTGAAATGTCAAAAAAAAAAATACTGCCTTCCCCTTCTATTGCAGTTGTGTGTACTTAACATGGCCTGGCATGACTTTAGTCCAGAGTCAATGAGCCGGGGGGAGATTAATACAGAGTTAAAGCAACACAAACCCCAACATGCAGATTACAGCAGGAAACAGGGTTAGTGTTATTCCTCTGAGATGGACTCATTCACTAATTTGATGGTGACTTTTTCTATTAGATTGATTTCCCTCTCCGTGGATCTTCTGAGTATAATTCTGTGTTACAAACCAGCTTGCCCCTCCGTCCTTGTATAGATGAAAGGAGAACTGAAAGTCCCACCCAAAGAACAGGAAACTATAAAGATATGCAATTATCACCCAAATGCTTCGGAATTCAGACTGTCTACACTGCGCTGTGTAAATCTGTTATTCTCCTGAGCTCTGAAAAATAAACAAGCAAATCTTTATTTTATAATATCCACCACAATGGTTAGCTAGCACTGAATTCATCAGTGTTTATGGTTATGTCCCCCCCACCCCCCAAGGAGGAACCATCATAGCTTTTGAAGTACCTGGTTTAAAACAGATTGAGAAACGCTGCGGTAGCCCACTGTGAACTTCCATTCGTACTGTAGTGCGGCTGGCTGACTCCCTCCACTGCTGAATGACCTCTGGCCTGTCTGACTGGTGCTATCATCTGGCCTGTCTGACTGGTGCTATCCTCTGGCCTGTCTGACTGGTGCTATCCTCTGGCCTGTCTGACTGGTGCTATCCTCTGGCCTGTCTGACTGGTGCTATCATCTGGCCTGTCTGACTGGTGCTATCATCTGGCCTGTCTGACCGGTGCTATCTTCTGGCCTGTCTGACTGTTGCTATCCTCTGGCCTGTCTGACTGGTGCTATCCTCTGGCCTGTCTGACTGGTACTATCCTCTGGCCTGTCTGACTGGTGCTATCCTCGGGCCTGTCTGACTGGTGCTATCCTCTGGCCTGTCTGACTGGTACTATCCTCTGGCCTGTCTGACTGGTGCTATCATCTGGCCTGTCTGACTGGTGCTATCCTCTGGCCTGTCTGACTGGTGCTATCCTCTGGCCTGTCTGACTGGTGCTATCATCTGGCCTGTCTGACTGGTGCTATCCTCTGGCCTGTCTGACTGGTGCTATCCTCGGGCCTGTCTGACTGGTGCTATCCTCTGGCCTGTCTGACTGGTGCTATCCTCTGGCCTGTCTGACTGGTGCTATCCTCTGGCCTGTCTGACTGGTGCTATCCTCGGGCCTGTCTGACTGGTGCTATCCTCTGGCCTGTCTGACTGGTGCTATCCTCGGGCCTGTCTGACTGGTGCTATCATCTGGCCTGTCTGACTGGTGCTCTCCTCTGGCCTGTCTGACTGGTGCTATCCTCGGGCCTGTCTGACTGGTGCTATCCTCTGGCCTGTCTGACTGGTGCTATCCTCTGGCCTGTCTGACTGGTGCTATCCTCGGGCTTGTTCACACTATTATTCATCATGCAGCATCACGTCTGGGGTTAAACACATCTCTCTGGACTACAGTGACGAAGAAGTCAGGGAGGACAGGAAGGAAGGGGCTGGAGAGAGATACAGACACAGGAAGGAGGGGGCTGGAGGGAGATACAGACACAGGAAGGAGGGGCTGGAGAGAGATACAGACACAGGAAGGAGGGGCTGGAGGGAGATACAGACACAGGAAGGAGGGGCTGGAGGGAGATACAGACACAGGAAGGAGGGGCTGGAGGGAGATACAGACACAGGAAGGAAGGGGCTGGAGAGAGATACAGACACAGGAAGGAGGGGCTGGGTTGGCATGATAAGCGATGCTGTAGAACTCTACTGTGCTCATCGGTTTGGGATTTACTTGTGGTAATGACAGCGTTTTGATCTTGAATTGAACAGTGACTTTTACCCGCCTTTTCTTTTATTCAACAGTGACGTGGCTTGTCTAATGAAAACATTACGACAGATGTTGTCATAGTAACACCGGTAAGTTATTTCTGATGTAATGGAGAAATGTATGAATGAGATTGTACTGAAATAGGAACAAGGAACCGAGTGGCTGACAGCCAATCACTGAATGTATAATGTAATAGAATGACAGTGAAAAAGCATGTGACTCTCCAATCATTTCACCCATCACACAACAACGTTTCAGAAGACAAGGAAGGATCCGGCAGAGAGGACAGAGTCCTGTCTGTCTGTTTCTGTCTGTCTGTCTCTCCTCCCCTGTCTGTTTGTGTCTCTCTGTCTCGCCTCCCCTGTCTGTATGTCTGTTTCTGTCTGTCTGTCTCTCCTCATCTGTCTGTTTCTGTCTGTCTGTCTCTCTCTCTGTCTCTCCTCCCTTGTCTGTCTGTCTCTCTCTCTGTCTCTCCTCCCCTGTCTGTCTGTCCCTCCTCCCCTGTCTGTCTCTCCTCCCCTGTCTGTTTCTGTCTGTCTGTCTCTCTCCTCCCCTGTCTGTTTCTGTCTGTTTCTGTCTGTCTCTCCTCCCCTGTCTGTCTCCCTACTGCCCAGTAGGGATATGTCAGACAGACAATGCTGGAACATACTGACCACCATAACCCTATGTGTTTTTTCCTTATTACAGATAACAGATACAGGCCTAATCTATCTTCATCACCAGTCAATCCCCTGGTGCCTCATCACCTGTCTGTTCACTACTCCCCACTAGTTTAAAAGCATTGGATTGGTGTAGGCATGGGCTAGAGGGAGTTTCCATATGCCGGTCGTTTCCTTTGAGGAATAGGAGAGATGATTGAAAATAATGGAGATGTCTGCTGTTTTACGATCCCATAACCAATTGTACTATTGTGTATGGTTTTTTTTGCGTTATTTGTAACTTATTTTGCACATAATATTTCTGCCACCGTGTCTTTATGACCGAAAAGAGCTTCTTGATATCAGGGCAGCGATTACTCACCTCGTACTGGAGGAATTCTTCTTCAACAAGTCGGACAGGAAGGATTTACTTCAGATGCCCGACAGGGCCCTAATTCCCGTCATTTGCAGGAGGAAAAGACTGAGATATCATGGGCAACGTTCCGGGTGCCTTGTAAGGACCCGTTGCCGAGAGGGTCATCTACTTTTACCATCGGTGCTATTAGCCAACGTACAATCAGTCGATAATAAAATAGATGAGCTACGAGCACGTAAACTCAGCAAAAAAAGAAACGTCCTCTCACTGTCAACTGCGTTTATTTTCAGCAAACTTAACATGTGTAAATATTTGTATGAACATAACAAGATTCAACAACTGAGACATAAACTGAACAAGTTCCACAGACATGTGACTAACAGAAATTTAATATTTTGTCCTTGAACAAAGGGGGGGTCAAAATCAAAAGTAACATTCAGTGTCTGGTGTGGCCACCAGCTGCATTAAGTACTGCAGGGCATCTCCTCCTCATGGACTGCACCAGATTTTCCAGTTCTTGCTGTGAGGTGTTACCACACTGGGGGGGAATGGCCATAGCCCTCACCCTCCGATCCAACAGGTTCCAGACGTCCTCAATGGGATTGAGATCCGGGCTCTTTGCTGTGCATGGCAGAACACTGACATTCCTGTCTTGCAGGAAATCACGCACAGAACGAGCAGTGTGGTTGGTGGCATTGTCATGCTGTCATCCCGCTCCAGACCATGACAGACCCTCCACCTCCAAAATCGATCCCGCTCCAGAGTACAGGCCTCGGTGTAACGCTCAATCCTTCAACGATAAACGCGAATCTGACCATCCCCACTGGTGAGACAAACCCGCAACTCGTCAGTGAAGAGCACTTTTTTCCAGTCCTGTCTGGTCCAGCGACGGTGGGTTTGTGCCCATAGGCGACGTTGTTGCTGGTGATGTCTGGTGAGGACCTGCCTTACAACAGGCCTACAAGCCCTCAGTCCAGGTGCTGACTCATCTTGGCCTCTCTAGCCCTGTAGAGTTGTCCATGGTGCTGACTCACCTTGGCCTCTCTAACCCTGTAGAGTTGTCAATGGTGCTGACTCACCTTGGCCTCTCTAGCCCTGTAGAGCTGTCCATGGTGCTGACTCACATTGGCCTCTCTAGCCCTGTAGAGCTGTCCATGGTGCTGACTCACCTTGGCCTCTCTAGCCCTGTAGAGCTGTCCTTGGTGCTGACTCACCTTGGCCTCTCTAGCCCTGTAGAGCTGTCCTTGGTGCTGATTCACCTTGGCCTCTCTAGCCCTGTAGAGCTGTCCATAGTGCTGACTCACCTTGGCCTCTCTAGCCCTGTGGAGCTGACCTAGATCCTGCTCCTTCCTTTGTAGCTCCCTGCTGCTGCCCCACCCCCCAGTACATAGAGTATATACTCTATTTCATCTCACTAATAAAAGACTATTGTACTCCACTCTGTGCAGTGGATCTAGGGTTATTAAATTAGCATTATATATAAAAAATGATTTGCTTGAAGCTGATTCATAGACTGAAATAAATCCTCATTGCAATATCTACACAGACTGGAATCTAGAGGAGTTCATATGATTAGCCACATCCATTGTTGGAGTACAGTATTCCTTTTTTCAATGGCAGAATCTTAAGCACCCTCGAGGATAGTTAAAAGGCTTGTCTTCAAAGCTATAAAGCTACAATGAACACAGTGTTTCTCTCTGGAAATAATGTACTCTCTCAAGCAATCGTTTTTGTCATACAGTAAATTTATCTCAACATTCAATGACTGCCTGAACTCTCTTCTCTGTGGATTACGAAGGCTGTGTTTCAGCCTCTCCCTCAGAGAGATCTATTTTAAGCTTCCTTCTCTTTTCCCAACCTCCTTGCAGCTACTACTGATTTGAATAATAATAGTTATAAAACAGCCGGCCTCTGAAATTTGAGACGCGAGCAACTCACACCTTCAGTTCTGTTTTTATTTTGGAACACCATTACAAGTATGATGACCTGTGTCTGGTGAGGAGCATGCTGGGATGTTAGATGGTATTCACTATGGACCAAATGGAAGCAAACTGTCTGAAACAGGCAGGGACTACTTGGAAATGTTTTGATACAGTATGCACCAGCCCAGTAAACCTCGTTCAGGAAAGTAGAACATTATAGAATGTTCATGTACAGTATCGAGTAGAATAGATTTGAATATCTGTCCTTTTTAATTACGTATAACATTTAATTTTACTAAAAAAATATCTAGACCTAGTCTAGTGACAATGGTGACAATGATGAATGACCAGTTACTCTGTATAAAAAGTAATGTTTTAGTGCCATCTGGTGTTGAAATGATGTAACTGATCTCTCCTTGTCCTAGTCTGTAATCCCAACATGTTTCAAACTGACCACCATTGTCCCTGTTCCTAAGAGCTCAAAAGGTTAACCTGCCTACATTACTAATCGCCCTGTAGCGTTCACATCTGTAACCATGAAGTGCTGATGAAAGGCTGGTCACCGGTTTCTGCGATGATGGTGTTGATGGTGATGATGATGGTGTTGATGGTGATGATGATGGTGTTGATGTGAGCCATGATATCCACCCTTTCACAGTTACAGATGTGAGTGCTACGGGGCGATAGTATTTTAGACAGATTACCTTGGCGTTCTTTACCAACTCTTTCCCTTTAATAATTTATAGCATTTGATAAATGATACATAACATTTTACCTTTCTCTCCAAATAAAATGAGTGAATGTATTTTATGTTTCAAATTATCGTCTTCAATGTAAATTAAAAGCAGAACAGGAGTTCATTGACAGCTAGAAGTAGTTCTGCCTTCTCATCACATTGAGGTAGAAGAGGCACTAAAAACATACAAGTAACTTAAACCAGTCTTCAGTATTTTTGCATAACTGAAGTGGTAAGAACTGAAATGGTACAGAAATGTTAAGAACTGAAATGGTAGGTGACAAAGGGATGTGTCATCAATACTGTGAGGTCGGCGTGAAAAACAGGAGTTTTGATGGCTTTATTTTCTTACAACATTGTTAAAACAATATGACAAACCATGCTGCACAACAGGGAAAAAAAGGCACATTTCAAAAGAAATGACAATAAGTACTGTAGGATTGCTTTATGGCAGGGTTCCCCAACTGGTGGCCTGCGGGCCAGATTGATGTTATTTGGCCCACAAAGCTTACTGAGCAATTGTTCTAAATTGTTGGACATAAAAAGACTCTTAAAAAAACAAAACACCAGCGAAACAGCAACAAGTGATTTTGAACATCTTTTCAAAGTAGTCCCACGCATCAGAGAGATATGTGATCGTATTCAAATGTAAGCAAGGTTTGTAATTATGTTTCAGTCAAATACATCTGTTTGGATTTCTTGCAGTCTATAAATTATTTTTAATTAATGTTCTCTTGCCCCACCGACCATCCACAGAAAAAAATGTTAAATAAAATAAATCGGCCTGCAGCTGAATCTACATTAGTTGATGATCCCTGGCTTTTGGCATCAATTGAAATGTCAAACCATTTCAAAACGGAGTGAATATTCATAAATCGGCAAATAACACCCAGTGCGAGAGAATAACAGCTTGTTATTCTTGTTGTAACATTGATATAAGCACGGTTTATTTTATACAACAAAAACACTAAACTATCCTCAAAGTAACAGTGTAAAACACACAAAAAAAATGGTTTCTGATCAACAAAAGAAATTCACACGTCTTGACTCTTTGAATAAACTGAGAGATGCATTTGATCGTTGCATTGCGTTGGATATACTGTTTAGTTTAACAGTTATCCGCATGAAACAAAACTAATTCTGACCTAAATTCATGGCGTTCCCCCTTCCGTATTTGCTGGGTTCACTTTTGTACCCATTTTAGATAACTTGAAAAATGGACCACTTTGAACACTTTTTAATAATAAATGTGGAGCTGTCAATGCATGAAAATAAACTGTTTGCAACTTAATAAGCTACTAGAGGACATTTCTTAGCAGCATTTGCACCAAATGACAATTTAACAAGGCATTGGAAACGGTATAATGTAGGAACTACTTGGTTGGAGGGAATTTCGGGCCCGTTCCAGATCGGCTGCAAAAAGCACACACACACCAAATCTCAAAACACACACAAGTGTTCAACAAGTCAGAAATCACATAGGGGCAAATCTTCACTTCCATAAAGTAAACATTGTCTACCATTGGCATCGATGCACGACCGAGAGCAAATGTGAGTCAAAGTTAGTATTCACCCCCCAAGATTGGTTAATTTCTGCAGTGCAACTGCTTTGCATGCAAACTGGAACGTAGCCGTTGACAGCAGGGAACTTGCTGCCCAGTTAGGAAGTAATGGGCCTGACACCTAAACCCTCCTCGGCGTCACCAAGGGGGTTGGCTGACTTGTGGAAGGGCGTCTCCTTAAAGATAAACCAGCAGTTACCACCCCACAATATCAGGTTGAGGAATCCAAAGATCTGCAATAAAGGAGGGGGACAAGAAAAATATATTTTAGACAGGACAACAACAACAAAAATGTTTCTTAGTAAGGAACAATCACATTTCTCAAATGGCAATGGCTCCACGTTACAATTTCTTGGAAATTAATTGAGGGTATATGTACGATACATGGATTGAATTCTGCAGCCAGGGCTGTAATTGAGGGGAAACGCAATGGAACTCGGTTCTCAAGCAAAAGCTCAGGTTAACATGCAAAACTTGTTTTTGAGTCGAGCTCCCAGGGTGATTTCCCCGATTCCACCCATGTACAGATTATTCAGGAGTGTACTGTATTATTGGCTCCCTGGGTACCAAATAATTATTTTATTCAAAAATAATTGTTATTGCATGACAAGTAATTTTTCCAACAATTGTTTATACAGATTATTTCACTGCATCACAATTCCAGTGGGTCAGAAGTTGACTGTGCCTTTAAACAGCTTGGAAAATTCCAGAAAATTATGTCATGGCTTTAGAAGCTTCTGATAGGCTAATTGACATCATTTGAGTCAATTGGAGGTGTACCTGTGGATGTATTTCAAGGCCTACCTTCAAACTCAGTGCCTCTTTGCTTGACATCATTGGAAAATCAAAAGAAATCAGCCAAGACCTCAGAAAAACAATTGTAGACCTCCACAAGTCTGGTTCATCCTTGGGAGCAATTTCCTAAACGCCTGAAGGTACCATGTTCATCTGTACAAACAATAGTACGCAAGTATAAACACCATGGGACCACGCAGCCGTCATACCGCTCAGGAAGGAGATGCGTTCTGTCTCCTAGAGATGAACGTACTTTGGTGCGAAAAGTGCAAATCAATTCCAGAACAGCAAAGGACCTTGTGAAGATGCTGGAGGAAACGGGTACAAAATGATCTATATCCACAGTAAAATGAGACAAAATTAGAACTGTTTGGCAATAATGACCGTCGTTATGTTTGGAGGAAAAAAGGGGATGCTTGCAAGCTAAAGAACACCATCCCAACCGTGAAGCACGGGGGTGGCAGCATCATGTTGTGGGGGTGCTTTGCTGCAGGAGGGACTGGTGCACTTCACAAAATAGATGGCATCATGAGGTAGGAAAATTATGTAGATATATTGAAGCAACATCTCAAGACATCAGTCAGGAAGTTAAAGCTTGGTCGCAAATGGGTCTTCCAAATGGACAATGGCCCCAAGCATACTTCCAAAGTTGTAGCAAAATGGCTTAAGGACAACAAGGTCAAGGAATTAGAGTGGCAATCACAAAGCCCTGACCTCAATCCCATAGAAAATTTGTGGGCAGAACTGAAAGTGTGTGCTAGCAAGGAGGCCTACAAACCTGACAACTCTGTCAGGGGGAATGGGCCAAAATTCACCCAACTTATTGTGGGAAGCTTGTGGAAGGCTACCTGAAACGTTTGACCCAAGTTAAACAATTTAAAAGGCAATGCTACCAAATACTAATTGAGTGTATGTAAACTTCTGGCCCACTGGGAATGTGATAAAATAAATAAAAGCTGAAATAAATAATTCTCTCTACTATTATTCTGACATTTCACATTCTTAATTCCCTAAAAACAGGGAATGTTTACTAGGATTAAATGTCAGGAATTGTGAAAGCCAAATACATTTAAACTCAGGTTAAGGTGTATGTCAACTTCCGACTTCAACTGTGTGTGTGATATATATATATATATATATATTTTATCCCAGCCCCAGTCCCCGCACGAGGCCTTTTTCCTTTTTGGTAGGCCGTTATTGTAAATAAGAATTTGTTCTTAATTGACTTGCCTAGTTAAAAAAAGTTTAAATAAAAAAATTTATGTTATGGGGCTGTTTTACTTCCAAAGACCCTGGGAACCTTGGTATGACACATGGCATTATGGACTCCGTCAAGTACCAGGAGAGTTTAGTGGGTCGTTGTTGAATCCTCCAGCAGGACAACGATCCAACGCATTCCTCCAAATCCACACGAAAATGGTTCACTGACCATAGAATCAAGCTTTTGCAAAGGCCATCCCAGTCCCCTGACCTAAACCCCATTGGAAACCTGTGGGGTGAGCTGAAGAGAGTCCACAAGCGAGGACCAAGGACTGAAGGATCTGGAGAGTTTCTGTATGAAGGAATGGTCTCAAATCCCTTCCTATGTGTTCTCCCACCTCAAACATTCTAGGAGACGACTCAGAGCCGTTACCTTGGCAAAGGGAAGGTGTGTTCTCCCACCTCAAACATTCTAGGAGACGACTCAGAGCCGTTACCTTGGCAAAGGGAAGGTGTGTTCTCCCACCTCATCAAACGACACAGCGATATTGTCAAAGGGAGGATGCACAAAGTACTAAATTCAGGGGTGCCAATAATTGTGACATGCATTTTTTTTAAATAAAATAATTATTTGTTGATGACAGAACATGTTTGAAGAATTTTAACTCAATTAAAATGTTAGATTCATATGATATTTTGAGTGTAAGATCAAGCTGATCAACAAATACTTTTTTCCCCCCCACAGACTTTTGTTCATATTCATCTAGGGTGTCAATAATTCAGGAAGGCGCTGTAAGTAGCCACCATTAATAACACTACAGGTAATAGCCTACCACAGAGGAGTTGAGTCGTCCCATATGAGGCACTGCTCCTGGTGTGCACTTGTTGCCGACGTCCTCGCAGGTAGAGATAAAGCCTACCAGGTTAGAGGGGCTGGTAGCCCACTTGACGTCAGTCAGGCCTTGACCCCAGGCAGAGGAGGACACCAGCCACAGGAAGGTAAAGGCTGCTGTCACCAGCAGGTCCTGTTGAAAGGACAGGAGACATTGTAAATAAAAGTATATCAAATGCAGGTTCAAGAGGAAGGTTAGAACATAAAATCAGACAAACACGCATACATGTAAACAGCCCATATAACAAATCTCACTTGTTGGTAACAGCTTACTCCTCCTGCATCCCACCCCCAAATCCAAATAATTAGTCAACGTTTGATTTGAATTGTTATGCATCTGATTGTGTGAAACTTGAATTAGTGAAGCAGACAACGTCAAAGATTTGAAAGTATTTGATGTTCGCTTGATTCAGCTTCGATTTTGCACTTTTGGAACTAATATATTGGTTCCATTGTACTGGGAAAACTAAATCAAGTGCTAAATCAAATATCTGACAACGTACTTGACCCAGATCCATTGGTCCACAAGAAACCAAAATGTTCAATGACAGTTTCTTGAAATATGACTATATTGCTAGAGGAGTTGACTTCATGAGGAACACACACCTGACCCCCCCCCCCCTTCCCCCAGTCCAGAGGAACAAACCCCTGACCCCCCCCCCAGTTCCAGAGAAATACACACCTGACCCCCCCCCCCCCTTCCCCCAGTCCAGAGGAACAAACCCCTGACCCCCCCCAGTTCCAGAGAAATACACACCTGACCCCCCCCCCCTTCCCCCAGCCCAGAGAAACACACTCCTGACCCCCCCCCCCCCTCCCAGAGGAACAAACCCCTGACACCCCCCCCCCCAGTTCCAGAGAAATACACACCTGACCCCCCCCCCCCCCCCCTGCCCAGAGGAACAAACCCCTGACCCCCCCCCCCAGTTCCAGAGAAACACACACCTGACCCCCCCCTTCCCCCAGCCCAGAGGAACAAACCCCTGACCCCCCCCCCCCCCCAGTTCCAGAGAAATACACACCTGACCCCCCCCCTTCCCCCAGCCCAGAGAAACACACTCCTGAACCCCCCCCCCCCCCCTTCCCCCAGCCCAGAGGAACAAACTCCTGACCCCCCCCCCAGTTCCAGAGAAACACACCCCTGACCCCCCCCCCCAGTTCCAGAGAAACACACCCCTGACCCCCCCCAGTTCTGGTTCTTCCTTTACAGACCACTGTTAAGTGCCTCACGCAGATGTCAAGTGTCGATAGCTATTCCGTGCCACTGCTCAAGCTCTTTAGCCTTGTTGGGATCTGACAATATGAAATAAACGTATTCATGTCACTGAGGGAGAGATGGTAATATATAATGTTTACACTATGCCAGGATATGTTATTGTTAGCCATCAGGGATCCTCTGGGAGGAGAAGAGACACAGTCTGGTACCAATCACCATGACAGGCTTGAGTTGGGGAGGAGTGAGCACTTTGAGGTAGCGGTCAGGTTAGATGAAGTGAGGAAGAACAGATCTCACTAAGGTTCTGTCGAGCAACAGAGATGCATTGGCTGTTCAGATGTGTAGACGGAGACTCAGCATAGGAGAAAGGATTAAATATCAGTGCTTGTGTGAACAATGTCTTTGTCTAATGCAACTGTATTGATCCTCTGGGAAGAATAAACTTGGTTTAAGCTTTCATAGTGTCCGTTGAGTTTTTAACTCAGAATTAGAACCTAACAGCCTTCAAGTCATTCTATAGACTGTGATTTTGCTCAACGCCTAACATCAACACCTTCCATTGAACACTACAAAGAGCATGAACAAAACAATTCCCAGTTAACTCACCACAATGGGGCCACGGCTGGTCTGCCTGTAGACGTGCTGGTAGCCCAGGTAGATCACCAGGCTGGCGATGCTGTAGAGGAAGGCAAACACCCCGATACAGACGTAGAACTCAGCCGAGGAGGAGTAGTCGCCGGTCAGATAAAGCTGGATAGTACTGGAGTCGTTCATACAGGAGGGGACGCTGTATGGATGGACCATCAGCCTGTGAGAACAGAGATACGTACAAGAGAGGGTGGTGTTCAGTACGGAGAAAACAAAACGTGAAACAGGGATGTACTACCAGAAATTATCCAATAAGAACACATGATCTTTTGAGTGTAGAGACATGTAGTATAGGGTCATGTTCAGTAGGGAGACGTTTAGGAAATGTTTTGTATCGGGAGGAAAAACAGCGAGGTACTCGGCTGAGCTTGTCCAGTAAAAATATAGATTTTTTTGTTTTGCTTCAAAACATTTTGCTTCAGTGTGCCCCGCTGAACACGACCAAAATAATAACAACAAACCACTTTAAACAGAAACATCACATACGAATCATCCGTTCACTCCTGTTCTGCTTACCTGAACGGGTAGTGAAAGACAGCAGTGATTTCTTGGCTGGTGCTGCTGCCCTGGCACTGCACATTGATGCTCGTAGCGCCGGCATAACCCGACGTCGTAGCAAAGGCAAATATGGAGAAGATCTGCAGACAGACGAAGCCAAATAAGGACATGACACAATGTAATTAAAGAAACAGTTGACAGTTTATAACTGGATATATACACACACAAACACACCTCTTTCTGAAATGACATCCAGTCCAAACAGGGCAGATTAGAACATGTGACTATGCTGCTCTAACAAGCAAAAAAAAAAAAAGGCACTAACTGCTCATTTGGTCAAAAATGTGTTAATGTCATTTTTTGCTACATTAAATACATACTTAATCATGTGGACAAGTATCCTGCCTCTATTGTATTGTGTTTTGGAGAAGAATGGGGGTCATGTTAGCAGTAACTGCATAAAGTTACTGCGAAACCAAGGCAAAGAAAAGCCATTCCCCCCCCCCCCCTCAGTTCCACGCTATGAGCAGTTAGTGCCTTTTTGCTTGGTAGGGCAGTAGGGTACCCTGTGCTATAACTAAGGGCAGTTTGCTTTACAGGTTCAAAGCAGTGTGAAGGTGTTGTGACAGGAGTTGAGGGGTCAGGTAACAGTAGAATGTTGAACAAGACAACTAGAACTCAAAATCATGCCCAGCGAGTCATCGTGGATGATTCACAGGCTTCCCCCCCTCTCTCTCACACACACACACACACACACACACACACACACACACACACACACACACACACACACACACACACACACACACACACACACACACACACACACACACACACACTTTCCTCTACAGAAGGGCATCCTTTCCTCACAGGAAGTGATTATCACTAGCCTATAGAAAAGCAGGAAAAATTGTTACAGTCTAGGTCGGGACTTCCAAATTGTTACAGTGTAGTCTAGGTCGGGACTTCCAAGTTGTTACAGTCTAGTCTAGGTCGGGACTTCCAAGTTGTTACAGTCTAGTCTAGGTCGGGACTTCCAAGTTGTTACAGTGTAGTCTAGGTCGGGACGTCCAAGTTGTTACAGTCTAGTCTAGGTCGGGACGTCCAAGTTGTTACAGTCTAGTCTAGGTCGGGACTTCCAAGTTGTTACAGTCTAGTCTAGGTCGGGACTTCCAAGTTGTTACAGTGTAGTCTAGGTCGGGACGTCCAAGTTGTTACAGTCTAGTCTAGGTCGGGACGTCCAAGTTGTTACAGTCTAGTCTAGGTCGGGACGTCCAAGTTGTTAGTCTAGGTCGGGACTTCCAAGTTGTTACAGTATAGTCTAGGTCGGGACGTCCAAGTTGTTACAGTATAGGTCGGGACGTCCAAGTTGTTACAGTATAGTCTAGGTCGGGACTTCCAAGTTGTTACAGTGTAGTCTAGGTCGGGACTTCCAAGTTGTTACAGTCTAGTCTAGGTCGGGACTTCCAAGTTGTTACAGTCTAGTCTAGGTCGGGACTTCCAAGTTGTTACAGTATAGTCTAGGTCGGGACGTCCAAGTTGTTACAGTCTAGGTCGGGACGTCCAAGTTGTTACAGTATAGTCTAGGTCGGGACTTCCAAGTTGTTACAGTCTAGTCTAGGTCGGGACTTCCAAGTTGTTACAGTCTAGTCTAGGTCGGGACTTCCAAGTTGTTACAGTATAGTCTAGGTCGGGACTTCCTAGTTGTTACAGTCTAGTCTAGGTCGGGACTTCCAAGTTGTTACAGTATAGTCTAGGTCGGGACTTCCAAGTTGTTACAGTATAGTCTAGGTCGGGACTTCCAAGTTGTTACAGTATAGTCTAGGTCGGGACTTCCAAGTTGTTACAGTCCAGTCCAGGTCGGGACTTCCAAGTTGTTACAGTATAGTCTAGGTCGGGACTTCCTAGTTGTTACAGTATAGTCTAGGTCGGGACTTCCAAGTTGTTACAGTCCAGTCTAGGTCGGGACTTCCAAGTTGTTACAGTCCAGTCTAGGTCGGGACTTCCTAGTTGTTACAGTATAGTCTAGGTCGGGACTTCCTAGTTGTTACAGTATAGTCTAGGTCGGGACTTCCAAGTTGTTACAGTCCAGTCTAGGTCGGGACTTCCAAGTTGTTACAGTCCAGTCTAGGTCGGGACTTCCTAGTTGTTACAGTATAGTCTAGGTCGGGACTTCCAAGTTGTTACATGATGAATAGGTGAACTGCAGTACATCACAACACCAGCTAGTTTCAATCCATTTGAAACCCATTCTGCTGCTATGCAGGGTGGCTGGTGACACGGTTATTAAAAAAAGGCACTGTCTGTAATACATACAGCCTAAATCAAATGACTGCAAAGTCATGCAAAGGTTCCTTACAAGCCAGAATGATGAATTGAATTACATTTGAACTTACTCTACCGGTTATCTGTGCATTTTAATACTTCATTTGAGACAGAAAATCGACAGGAAAGTATTGTTTGCCCAACTTTTTCGAGTGCCGGTATTGAAGTTGACATTTCTCTAACCTTGACCATGTAAATACCTGCTGATTTTAAGTTCGTATGCTTGCATCGCGTGCACACGTTTGCTCGTGACTGAAGGTATGTGCACTAGACGTAAGTACATGCACACATACTAACCATACCGTAGTGATACAAACTGAAGTCAGCAGGTGTTTACTTGGTTTTAAACATGTTCCAGGTGAAAGAAATTTCCAACTTCCATACCAGCACTCTAAAAAAAAAAAGTTGGGTAAACATAACAATGCTTTCCTTTGGATATTTTGTCTCAAATTTCAGCCATCTGGACGAAACGCAACAGACAACCAGTAGAGTCATTTCAAATGTAACTGTATTCAACCATCTGACTTGTAAAGAGCATTTACACAATTTTGCCGTCTTATTTTCACGCTGTATATACCAATTAATTGTGTTTTACAGTCTGATTAATCAGACTACCTCTACATAGACCGAGCATTACATATTTATGCAAAAAAACATGAATTTCAAGGCATTGAAGTTCTCCCTATAATGTCAGATGATAGTGAGCCCTTGGTTTATTCCACATAAGGGTCATTGGACTAAAGGCATCTTCTGTACGGGGTGTTTTAAGAGCCAGACACTAAACTGAACATTAACACACTGTTTGCGGTACGGTTTTTTTGTTGCATAAATGAACCTTATCTTTCATATCAGCAAGGAATTATATTTTTTAAAAAATGTTAAAACGTTCAATTGATACACACCTTTATTTAACTAGGCAAGTCAGTTAAGAACACGTTCTTATTTACAATGACGGCCTATCCGTCATTGGTCCTTAAGGAGTAATTGTCTAGTTAAGGTCCTTAAGGAGTAATTGTCTAGTTAAGGTCCTTAAGAGTACATTTGAGCTACATAGCATAATAATAATAATAATAATAATAATAAGTATCTAGATAAACAAACTTACCCATTCGAGCACTCTAATAAATGCCAGGGGCTCTTTCAAGGGTCCCAAGTCCATTGTAAATCCTGGAGTCTGAATGTTCTTTTGATATTCAACAAACAAACAAAAGGTAAACAGTTTATTAGCTAACTCAGTAGACAAAGTTGAGTTGTCATTCGAGGATAGGCATGCAACCAAACACACAAATAGATTACCACGCAATCCTTTTGCGCAATAGAAGAAAATGGAATTTAGCAAACATAAACATTTTTTTCAGACGCTGTTTTTACCTGGGATATCCCGTCCATTGTACCACTGTCGCAAGTCAATTTTCTCGGACAGTTTGCAGTACTTTCTCTTTAGACGATTGTTGGTAGGGGGGAGGAAAAAAATTTGATGACTTCCTTGGTAATTTCAGAAACTTATGTCAAACTTTATTTTTCTCCAAGTGAAGAGCACTGCACACGTGTTCACCGACGTTCTTAAAGTGACACGTCCACCCAATTGTATTCATTTGTATTAACAAGAACACACACATACAAAAGGTACATGGGGAATATAACAGTACCAGTCAAAAGTTTGCTACGCTGATGATACCCAATTGTATTTATCTTTTAAACCAGACAATGCTTTACAGTCAGCCCGCCTTGTGACTTGCATCACAGATGTTAAACACTGGATGCCAACCAAACTTCTTGCTTTTACATTCTGATAAGACAGAAATTATGCAACCTGGCCACAAGAAACTTACAAACAACGTGTCAGACCTCACGCTCAACATTTGATGGTTGCCTCATTACACCAAACATGGTTGTTAAAAACCTTGGTGTTACCTTTGACCCCGGCCTAACTTTTGACAACCACATAAAGAGCACATTCAAAACAGCATATTTCCATCTCAGGAACATTTCCAGAATTACACACTTCATCTCTCAGCCAGATTTTTAAAAACATTTTATTTAACTAGACAATTTACAATGACAGCCTAGAAACAGTGGATATACTGCCTTGTTCAGGGGCAGAATGACAGATTTGGGGATTCTATCTAGCTTGGGGATTCTATCTAGCAACCTTTCGGTTACTGGCCCAATGCTCTAACCACTAGGCTACCTGTCGCCCCAGATGCCGAGAAACTGGCCCATGCATTTGTTTCATCTAGGCTAGACTACTGTAATGCCCTCCTCTCCAGCTGGTCAGACTTTACTATTAGAAGCCTGTGGAGGCCAGGTCACCTGATGCAGCACTGCATCACTCTCCTTCTTGGTCAAATAGCCCTTACACAGCCTGGAGGTGAGTTGGGTTATTGTCCTGTTGAAAAACAAATGATAGTCCCACTAAGCGCAAACCAGATGGGATGGCGTATCGCTGCAGAATGCTTTGGTAGCATACTGGTTATGTGTGCCTTGAATTCTAAATAAATCACTGACAATGCCACCAGCTAAGCACCCCGACACCATCACACCTCCTCCTCCATGCTTCACGGTGGGAACCACACATGCAGAGATCATCCGTTCACCTACTCTGCGTCTCACAAAGACACGGCGGTTGGAACCAAAAATCTCAAATTTGAACTCATCAGACCAAAGGACAGATTTCCACCGATCTTAAGTCCATTGCTCGTGTTTCTTGGCCCAAGCAAGTATCTTTTTCTTATTGGTGTCCTTTAGTAGTGGTTTCCTTGCAGAAATTCGACCATGATGGCCTGATTCATGCAGTCTCCTCTGACCAGTTGATGTTGAGATGTGTATGTTACTTGAACTCTGTGAAGCATTTATTTTAGCTGCAATTTCTGGTAACTCTAATGACCTTATCCTCTGCAGCAGAGGTAACTCTGGGTCTTCCTTTCCTGTGGCGGTCCTCATGAGAGCCAGTTTCATCATAGCGCTTGATGGTTTTTGCGACTGCACTTGAAGAAACTTTCAAAGTTCTTGAAATTTTACGTATTGACTGACCTTCATGTCTTAAAGTAGTGTTGGACTGTCGTGTCTCTGCCGTGTCGTGTCTCTGCTTATCTGAGCTGTTCTTGTCATAATATGGACTTTCACCAAATAGGGCTATCTTCTGTATACCATCCCTACCATGTCACAACACAACTGATTGGCTCAAATGCATTAAGAAGGAAAGAAATTCCACAAATTAACTTTTAACAAGGCACACCTGTTAATTGAAATGCATTCCGGGTGACTACCTCATGAAGCTGGTTGAGAGAATGCCAAGAGTGTGTAAATCTGTCATCAAGGCAAAGGTTGGCAACTTTGAAGAATCTCAAATATAAAATATATTTTGATTTGTTTAACACTTTTTTGGTTACTACATCATTCCATGTATGTTATTTAATAGTTGTGATGTCTTCACTGTTATTCTACAATGTAGAAAATAGTCAAAATAAAGAAAAACCCTTGAATGAGTAGGTGTGTCCAAACTTTTGACTGGTACTTTATATACATTATTTTAATAGCAGGATACTGTAAAGTCCATTCTTCTTCTGAAGAGTATGAATTAGGCTGTTTGAGAAAGTCTGAATCCGTAGCAACCTGCATACACATAGTTTGAAGTACAATACCAACATAGCTACTGTAGTAGGTCAAAGCTGTGTGCTGAAAAACCTTGGTAGAGCATGGGTACGCATTTTAGCGCTCATGTGAATTTCCTTTATTTTTTGGCTTCAGGCCAATGCCTACTTTTCACTTAAAACACAGTATTATGTTTTTAATTTACATGTTTTTTTACACTGGATGGTGATTATTTAAAAAAATAATCAAGTCGACTAATAAAGTTTGTCGACTTGTTCAACAGAGGACATAGTGATCAATATTGTGAACGTTTTATTGTCACTTTTTGGCTTCAGGCCAATGCCTACTTTTCACATAAAACACAGTATTATGTTTTTATTATGTATTATGTTTTACGACCATTAATAAAGTTGCACTTGAAAACCCTCGTTATTTGCCGACTGCCTCAGACCACTTGGCTGTTCTATTCAATCATCCCACTATGAGCAGCTGGGGACAACTGTTATGAGCAGCTGTGATGTGAACAGACATTATGCTGCATGGCATCTATTCAACTCTTAATAATCATTTCAATTCAGCCAATCTAGGAGATAAACACATTCAATTTGACTAGAATTTAGGATTTTGCATGGGATTTAAATGCCTGATATGACCGAATTTAAATTACCCCCGATCACAATGGTGATAGGAGTGCTGTATTACTCCGCTAAATAATGTCAGGGGACACAGGCAGCTCTTCATCACAAGGGGGCGCTATTTCTACATACAGCAAGGCAAATGTATTTAATGAAATTGTCCCATCTCATTCATATCAGAAGATTAGAGAATGTGTTATAATTAACCTCTAACAGTTCTGTCCCATATCTACTCTTTCCAGTTATTGACCCTGTTAAAATAGTCAGTTATGAAGTAGGTAGGCTAATCGGTTTACTCGTGACGTATTAAAGACAGATGCATGACAATAAAACGTTGTTCACAATATCGATCACTATGTCCTCTGTAGAACAAGTCAACAAACTTCAGTGACGAACCTTCCTTCCTCTTAATATCCATGACTCAATTTCACTGGTTTCTCCCTGAACACAGAAGCCTAGCCCACCTTGTGGCCAGACCAGGAATTATTGTTAGAAAGGGCACAGTCACCAGTCTTCATATCGTGGAGCACATCTCCAAGAAGGAATGAGAGTTTCTTTGTTCTCCACCTTTTGACAGTAGACTGGGCGGCCATTTTGGGGCCGTGGGGGAGGAGTTGCCTGTGTATTGTACAGTTCTGGGTATACGTCCCAAATGGCACCCTTTTCTCTAAAATAGTGCACCACCTTTGACCAAAAGTAGTGCACTTTGTAGTTAATAGGGCTCCAGTTGGGATACAGATTTCCATCTCACAGGAATGCTGCTCTGCAGATCATTGTGCTGCTGTGAACTTCGGTCGAATGGCCTCGACCAGACCGGTTGCTTTGCTTCTTTTGTTAATAGTGAATCTGGGAGAGAGAGGAATATGTAGCCGGGAACCACTACAGCGTGGTTGGGGTTGTTTTTCAGAAAGAGAAGTAACTCACCACGCCGGGTAACTCACCACCGTGGATTCACGTGGCCAATGTTTTGACAGTAGGTCACACGGAGACACGATTATTGACCGTTCTCAGGGCATCTTACTTCAATAGACTTATTAGGGTCAAGTTCTGGTTCACCAACTTCAACAGTTTCAGTACATCTGGCTCACGTTGTTTGTTTACCATGTTTCTGTCCTTCTGTCTCTAGTTCTGAAACTATTGTCACCAGTAGATGTTAAATAGTGGGTGTAACAGTATATCTTTAGTCCGTAACCCTCGCGAACCAGGGACCCTCTGCACACATCAACAACAGTCACCCACAAAGCATCGTTACCCATCGCTCCAGAGCAAGTGGAACCACTACTTCAAGGTCTCAGAGCAAGTGACGTCACCGACTGAAAGGCTATTAGCGCGCACCACCGCTAACTAGCTAGCCATTTCACATCCGTTACATGGGCTTAGATATGGTATCAAGAGTCCAACACAATGTGGGAAATTACACTCAATCTACGGATGGGGATTGTGTGGATCCACTCTGACTGTTTGGATATTGCAATGTTTTTGGACAACAGGTCACACAGGCTTTTGCAGGGTTATCATCACTGTCATCTAAATTCTCAAAAGAGACTGTGGTTAGGGTCAGGTTTACAGAACGGGTCAGAAAATTAGTCAGGTAGCCAAACAGGTTTGTCTGACCCATGTTGTTTATCTTGACCATTTGGAGTTCTGGAACTGTTATGTTCATGTTTTCACTGTACACATGTTTGCGGGCGTGACAACATGGGATCAAAATGAACAGTATAAACCAACGTGTAAAATCTGCCTGAAACTATGGGTGGGGATTGGATGGACACCAGGTCCTCTAACATCAGCTGGCTAGAGTTTGTATCATCCTGGTTGTTATGTCTTGTGTGTTTCATAACCACGTCTTTATAACAATTAAATAATGATGAGACGGGAGACAGGAATTCAGTTCAATCATTTATATGAACACGCTCATCTCAACACACACAACTCCCGTGATGCTCTGCGGCACAACTCCTATACACAACACTGGTAGTGTGAATGTACCTCTCCTCCTTTCCTCCTCCCGTCCTCTCAGCGACCTGTTGTGGAACTATTCCAGGAGTGGAGTGTGACTCAGCATTCTGGAACTCTGGACGACTCTAGAATGTCTTCCATCGGGCTCGACGTTCCGCTGCCTGGGAAAAGGGATAGGTGTTGGTGAAGGTCCCGTGGTTGTGGTGGTCACTGAATTTTTAAAGCCAGCTGGCTGGCGAGAGACTTCAGTCCTTTCTTTCTCTCCGACGCCACATGATGTCCAGTCATGGGTTCACCCTGGCACAAGGGGTGTCCCATCACATGGCACATTTCAAATCTGTTTCTGACTCACTCCATCTTGTAAAATTAATTAAATCTAATTTAAGGTTGCGTACGGCGAACAAATTCCGCTCTTAAGTGAGTTATTTCAGGAACAAACAGGAGAACATTGTAGGGTCAATTAGGCAAGGTTTAACTTTTGACCTGAATGACCCACCCTTGCCAGCACCTCTATCAATTTAGCCTATGGAATGATGTAAGTAACAGGCATATGGACGGGCAGCCCAACAGACAGGCGAGTGGCCAGACAGACAGACAGAACGACAGGGCAGGCGAGTGGCCAGACAGACAGACAGACAGACCGACAGGGCAGGCGAGTGGCCAGATAGACAGACAGGCCGACAGGACAGGCGAGTGGCCAGACAGACAGACAGACCGACAGGGCAGGCGAGTGGCCAGACAGACAAACAGACAGACCGACAGGGCAGGCGAGTGGCCAGACAGACAGACGGACAGGACAGGCAACTGGCCAGACAGACCGAGAGGACAGGCGAGTGGCCAGACAGACAGACATACCGACAGGGCAGGCGAGTGGCCAGACAGACAGACCGACAGGACAGGCGAGTGGCCAGACAGACAAACAGACAGACCGACAGGGCAGGCGAGTGGCCAGACAGACCGACAGGACAGGCGAGTGACCAGACAGACAGACAGACAGACAGACAGACAGACAGACAGACAGACAGACAGACAGACAGACAGACAGACAGACAGACAGACAGACAGACAGACAGACAGACAGACAGACAGACAGACAGACCGACCGACAGGGCAGGCGAGTGGCCAGACAGACAGACCGACAGGACAGGCGAGTGGCCAGACAGACAGACAGAAAGACCGACAGGGCAGGCGGGTGGCCAGACAGACAGACAGACCAACAGGACAGGCGAGTGGCCAGACAGACAGACAGATAGGCAGGGCAGGCGAGTGGCCAGACAGACAGACAGACAGACAGGACAGGCGAGTGGCCAGACAGACAGACAGATAGGCAGGGCAGGCGAGTGGCCAGACAGACAGACACACCGACAGGGCAGGCGAGTGGCCAGACAGACAGACAGACAGACAGACAGACAGACAGACAGACAGACAGACAGACAGACAGACAGACAGACAGACAGAGTAGGCCTGTTTGCTGTTTACTGAGGGTTTTTTCAAGCTGAGTATATCTGATAATCTCTGGCTTTGTCCAAATGTTCATCCTCTCTCAGCCTGTCACTCATCATGCCATGGGTTCTACGCTCTTTTGATCTGTGGAAGGCACGTGCCACGCCTGTGTTTGTTGTTTAAAAATGCAGAACCATTGAAGCGTTTGAGAAGGGGATATGACACGAGACCTTTGGTTATGTTGTTGTTGAGAGCCTTGGATTCTGACTACTTTACTTGGTTCGGTTTGGAAACATCAAAGGCAAAGATATTAACACGACCTTTACAATTTTTCTTAACCATCCTTTTTAATTGGCTTTTTCTTAACCATCCCTTTTAATTGGCTTTTTCTTAACCATCCCTTTTAATTGGCTTTTTCTTAACCATCCTTTCTAATTGGCTTTTTCTTAACCATCCCTTTTAATTGGCTTTTTCTTAACCATCCCTTTTAATTGGCTTTTTCTTAACCATCCTTTTTAATTGGCTTTTTCTTAACCATCCCTTTTTAATTCATTTATCGATTTCAGTCCTTCCATATGATTATTACTACCCACTGATCCAACATGGTCACATGAACTACACCTGATATAAAGAGCCTGACACAGCTAGGCTGGCTATGCCATCACATAAACTACACCTGATATCTAAAGAGTCTGACACAACTAGGCTGGCTATGCCATCATATAAACTACACCTGATATCTAAAGAGCCTGACATACTAGGCTGGCTATGCCATCATATAAACTACACCTGATATCTAAAGAGCCTGACACAGCTAGGCTGGCTATGCCATCACATAAACTACACCTGATATCTAAAGAGCCTGACACAGCTAGGCTGGCTATGCCATCATATAAACTACACCTGATATCGAAAGAGCCTGACACAACTAGGCTGGCTATGCCATTACATAAACTACACCTGATATCTAAAGAGCCTGACACAGCTAGGCTGGCTATGCCATCACATAAACTACACCTGATATCTAAAGAGTCTGACACAGCTAGGCTGGCTATGCCATCACATAAACTACACCTGATATCTAAAGAGCCTGACACAGCTAGGCTGGCTATGCCATCATATAAACTACACCTGATATCGAAAGAGCCTGACACAACTAGGCTGGCTATGCCATTACATAAACTACACCTGATATCTAAAGAGCCTGACATACTAGGCTGGCTATGCCATCATATAAACTACACCTGATATCTAAAGAGCCTGACACAGCTAGGCTGGCTATGCCATCATATAAACTACACCTGATATCTAAAGAGCCTGACACAACTAGGCTGGCTATGCCATTACATAAACTACACCTGATATCTAAAGAGCCTGACATACTAGGCTGGCTATGCCATCATATAAACTACACCTGATATCTAAAGAGCCTGACATACTAGGCTGGCTATGCCATCATATAAACTACACCTGATATCTAAAGAGCCTGACACAACTAGGCTGGCTATGCCATCACATAAACTACACCTGATATCTAAAGAGCCTGACACAACTAGGCTGGCTATGCCATTACGTGAACTACACCTGATATCTAAAGAGCCTGACACAGCTAGGCTGGCTATGCCATCACAGAAACTACACCTGATATCTAAAGAGCCTGACACAACTAGGCTGGCTATGCCATTACGTGAACTACACCTGATATCTAAAGAGCCTGACACAACTAGGCTGGCTATGCCATTACATAAACTACACCTGATATCTAAAGAGCCTGACACAACTAGGCTGGCTATGCCATTACATACACTACACCTGATATCTAAAGAGCCTGACACAACTAGGCTGGCTATGCCATTACATAAACTTGTTTTCTCATTCTTATTTTTTCTCATGTTTTGCATGCTTATAAACATGCATTCCTAATGATGTATATTTAATTTGATAATTGTACATATTCGGGAATCATACATATTAACAAATATTGACCAAGCTCACTGAAGGGACAAATCATTCCATAATACCATAACTGTCGTGCCCTCAACCAAGCTTGGCAAAGCTATTGTGAGATAGGATGTTCTATTGAGGTCTTAACCAATCAGAAGACAAATTTCTCGTGTCAAACACAGTAAAAGCCAATCACAGTGGGCTGTCTGCAAAGGACTATACAATATCAATGCCATTGACACAATTTCTGGCCAAGCAGTTGCACGGTGGACAATTGGACGTAATGCATCTCGGCAAATTAATGCGCCTGATTTGTTTTTAGAAACGGAGTTTATGACCAGTGGAGAGGATACAGAGTCGCAGTAGGCTACCACTCGCTGTCAGGACTACTGTTTTGTTGTTGATGTCATCGGTAGCCGTGTTAGAACCGGAGCGACCCTCAATTTATAGTCAGGATTACTAGAATAACAAGATAAAGCCTACAATAAAAGTAGCTCTTTTTTTTTCCGGCGCACAGTGAGTATGGGAATTCTAAGGCACTGTGTTTTACTTTTTATATTCCAGCATTTGACGTCCGCTTATGATTTTAAAGGAGGACTAGATAACAACGGACAGTATGCATTTGTGAAAGATCCTAGTTTGAATATCGAAAAGAGATCTGCAGATGTAGAATTAGACCAGTTTGACTCGGAATCATCCGACCACATTCGGAGCAGGAGAAGCGCTGATCAAGGGGACTGTAAAAGTCTCCAGGGATTTGACACCAAGTTGACTAACAACACCCACACGGTAAGTTAACCCTGCAGGTCCGGTTTGACTTCTCTTCTCACCGGTATAATAGGCTAATGTTCTGCAGGTGACACGTTACCTGGACAATTATCCTCACAATAAGAAAATGACTTGGGGGTTTTAACAGTACAACTAACCACACATGATCTATTCGCCAGCTTCTTGCATGAGATCAATCTGTCATGTTTCACAGCTCACTCAATTGTAGTCAAGCCAGTTGATACTGACACAAGTAGGCTACTGTATTTAAAGATGACTTCAACCCCATACAGAGCAGGATTATGGGTTAATATTCAGTTTAGCATCTCTGTAGCTAATTGTTTAAGGGTACCTGTAAGTAATTTATCAAGTTTAATCTTTAGTGAGTTTCGCATCCAGTTGGTCTGTAATACAGTATAGGTATACACCTTTAGAATTGATCATTGTATCTTGCCCAGGGCCTAACTGCATTGAGGCCATTATCTAGTCAGTCTAGTGTATGTACACACTTACTTAGTGGGGTCCTGAAATTATTGACACCCTTGATGAAGATGAACAATAATGTGTAAAATGAATCATTCAAATACTAAGCTGTTGTATGCTCAAATCTTTGGTGGGAAATTATTTTATTTTATACTAATACAATTGCTCAGAGAAAGAGGGTATTGTTTAACAAGTCAGCTTTTATTTTCCCCCGAAAGGTCCGGGGGTCAAATTTATTGACACCCCTAAAGATTCTTCTAAAATAAATTAGTCCAAAGTGTAGTATTTGGCCCCATATTTCTAACACTCAATGATTACATCAAGCTTGTTAATCTACAAACTTGTTGGATGCATTTGTAGTTTGTTTTGGTTGTGTTGCAGATACATTTGTGCCCAATAGCAATGAATGGTAATAATGTGTTGTGTCACTTTTTTTCCCCGTAATCATGGTAGCAACCACATTTAATGTAGAAGTGTTTAGACGAGTTTGTAGAGTCACAAACTTGATGTAGTCATTGGGCTATAGAAAAATGGGGCCAAATACTTCACTTTGGACTACTTTATAAGAATCTTTAGGCGTGTCAAAAAATTTGGACCCCTACTTTTTTTTTTTTTTTAGATAATAAATGATTACTTGTTAAACAAAATATATTTCTCAGAGAAATTGTATTAGTATAATATAATTTCCACATGGATATGAGCATACAATCTATCTCAGCATTTGAATTTTTTATTTAATACAGTCCTGTATTGCTCATCTTTATCAAGGATGTCACTCATTTCAGACCCTGCTGTATGTGTCTCTCACCTGTTCCCTAACGGTTAGGAGTCTGACCTATATTTCCTCCCAGGAATGATGCTGCTGTACTTCATACTAGGCCTGGCCTAACTGCCGTCTTTTCATTTTCTGCGTCAGTGTGTACAGAGGGGGGGAAATTAGCATTATTTTTCAATAAGAGAACAGGTGAAACCTAGTGTTTGTTTGGCAATTTAGGTGACTCATAGAATTCTGCTACCTATAGTTCTGACTAGGCCTGGCCTGACTTCTTAGTTTTCATGATCTGCCTCTGTGTCTGGATGCCTATTGGTGGTTTTATATAGGCAATCTGTTTTTTCATGAATTTCTATTGCCTGTGTGTATAGAGGAAGTGTTTGTTTGTAAGGCGAAGCGTGTGTGTGTGCGTTTGGTTGTTAGGCAATTAAGTTACAAGATACACGCATGCAAAGTGTTTCTGCATTTTGAGAGCACATTCTTAACATTTAGACTATACAGTAGAACAGATGCATTGGGGCTAGACCCATAATCCTATGTTTTTGACTATACATTCTTAACATTTAGACTATGCAGTAGGCCTATACTGTAGACAGAAGTGATTTTAAATTTGGCAGTATATTATGATGTTCTTGCCACTGACTGGCCACCCCTCATAGCTTGGTGCCTCTCTAGGTTTCTTCCTATGTTCTGTCCTTTCTAGGGAGTTTTTCCTAGCCACCGTGCTTCTACACCTGCGTTGCTTGCTGTTTGGGGTTTTAGGCTGGGTTTCTGTACAGCACTTTGTGACATCAGCTGATGTAAGAAGGGCTTTATAAATACATTTGACTGACTGTCTTTCTTAATGATGTTGTCCTCAACCACTGTGTAGCCAGCTCTAACTAAGGACGTAGTCTAATTTAGGATCGCCAGATGTCTTTTGGAAGCAGGGTTATCTTACTATCCGGCTGTGTCAACACTGGACAGATAGGCCAGCTTAACAACGTCTTACCCAATGCATCCGCATTCTACTCAGCTAACAAACAGCATACCCACAGACAACTCGTTGAGTTATTTCGTAGTTCCTGCTAAGAATTTGTGTTTGTCCAATTCTTGATTTCCCCACCCCCTCTCTACCACTGTCCTTCATTTCCTTGTAGCAAGTAGCAACAAATTGCATTTAGTATAAACATTTAGTGGGAATTAGTACCTTTAAAAAAATATATATGTCCTTCTAAATAATACATTCCTCCTGTGTATGATGTCATAATAATTACATCAGCCAGCTCGACATGCGTCAGAGGAGGAGGACTAAAGATCCCGAAAAAGTCTGCTGCATCTGCAGTCGCGGTCTATAGTTGATGCATCAGATGAAACGCCAGGCATGAAACGCCAGGAGCTCAGGGAAAAGAGCCGGGACACCACCTCTGACACCGGTCAACCCCCCCCCCCCCCCCCCCCCCTTCCCAGCACACCATTACTTTCTGTGCACCAAGGTAAAATTCGATGCAAATTTACTGTTGGAGAAAAAGCCCCTTTTATAATATAACCATATTAACTGTTGCCATGTGGAATAGACTACAGTTTAGCAGAGGTGTTTTTAGGACTTCCACATGGGAATTTTCCTTTAGCAGGGTCCACTTGTGGTAAATTCAATTGATTGGACATGATTTGGAAAGGCAAAAACCAAGCCATGAGGTCAAAGGAATTGTCTGTAGAGCTCCGAGACAGGATTGTGTCGAAGCACGAAACATTTCGGCAGCATAGAAGGTCCCCAAGAACACAGTGGCCTCCATCATTCTTAAATGGAAGAAGTTTGGAACCACAAAAACACTTCCTAGAGCTGGCCGCCCGGCCAAACTTAGCAATCGGGGGAGAAGGGCCTTGATCGGGAAGGTGACCAAGAACCAGATGGTCACTTTGACAGAGCTCCAGGGTTCCTCTGTGGAGATGGGAGAACCTTCCAGAAGGACAACCACCTCTGCAGCACTCCACCAGTCAGGCCTTTATGGTAGAGTGGCCAGACGGAAGCAACTCCTCAGTAAAAAGCACATGGAGTATCTAAAAGGCACCTAAAGACTCTCAGACCATGAGAAACAAGATTCATTGGTCTGATGAAACCAAGATTGAACTCAAGTGTCACGTCTGGAGGAAACCTGGCACCATCCCTACGGTGAAGCATGGTGGTGGCAGCATCATGCTGTTGGGTTGTTTTTCAGCGGCAGGGACTGGGAGACTAGACAGGATCGAGGGAAAGATGAACAGAGCAAAGTACAGAGAGATCCTTGATAAACTTGCTCAGGACCTTAGACTGGGGCGAAGGTTCACCTTCCAACAGGACAACAACCCTAAGCACACAGCCAAGACAATGCAGGAGTGGCTTCAGGGCAAGTCTCTGTATGTCCTTGAATGACCCAGACAGAGCCCGGACTTAAACCCGATCTAACATCTCTGGAGAGACCTGAAAATAGCCGTGCAGCAACGCTCCCCATCCAACCTGACAGAGCTTGAGAGGATCTGCAGAGATTAATGGGAGAAACTCCCCAAATACAGGTGTGCCAAGCTTGTAGCGTCATACCCAAGAAGACTCAAGGCTGTAATCGCTGCTAAAGGTGCTTCAAGAAAGTACGGAGTACCTTCCAGTTCTCTGCTGCCAATGACTGGAACGAACTGCAAAAATCACTGAAGCTGGAGACTCATATCTCCCTCACTAGCTTCACCAGCTGTCACCAGCTGTCAGAGCAGCTCACAGATCACTGCACCTGTACATAGCCCATCTGTAAATAGCCCATCCAACTACCTCATCCCCATACTGTTATTTATTTCTTGCTTCTTTGCACCCCAGTATTTCTACTTGCACATTCATCTTCTGCACATCTATCACTCCAGTGTTTAATTGCTAGATTGTAATTATTTCGCCACTATGGCCTATTTATTGCCTTAACTCCCTGATCTTACCTCATTTGCACTCACTGTATATAGACTTTTCTACTGTATTATTGACTGTATGTTTGTTTATTCCATGTGTAACTCTATGTTGTATGTGTCGAACTGCTTTGCTTTATCTTGGCCAGGTCGCAGTTGTAAATTAACTTGTTCTCAACTGGCCTACCTGGTTAAATACAGGTTAAATTTAAAAAAGGGTCTGAATACTTAAATGTGAAATTTCAGTTTTTTTATTTGTAGTACATTTGCAAAAATTTCAAAACTTGTTTTTGCTTTGTCATTATGGGGTATTGAGTGTAGATTGATGAGGGGGGGGGGGGGGGGACAATTTCATCAATTTTAGAATAAGCCTGTAATTTAAAAAGTGAAGGGGTCTGAATACTTACCGACTGTATGTTATGGTGTGGGCTGCATTTTCCTGGTATGATTTAGGTCCACTTATAAAATCTATGCCAAGGTGCATTGATGCTGTTCTGGCAGCTTGTGCTATCACAACACCCATTTCAGACACTTTATTGTGGTGTTTCCTTAGTTTAGGCAGAAACCTGTATGTGCTTCTGATAACTTAATCCACAGTGATTTTAATTTATTTTTTTATATATATAAATGAATGATCCTCTGTGGCTCCTGTGGTTGAATTAAAATATTTATCCTCTTTTGACCTATTTTTTTTTTTTCCTATTGTCTATATTTTGTAGAATAATAGTGAAGACCTCAACTATGAAATAACACATGGACTCATGTAGTAACCCAAAAAGTGTTAAACAAATCAAAATATATTTGAGATTCTTCAGTAGCCACCCTTTGCCTTGATGACAGCTTTGCAATGACAAAACTGCACATTATAGTGGCCTTTCATTGTCCGCAGCACAAGGTGTAAATTTGGGAGGAATAAGCTTGGGAGGGATAAGCTCATTCAGCTCATGAAACATGGGACCAACACTTTACATATTGCGTTTTTATATTTTTGTTCAGTGTATAAATGGAATAACCCATTGACGTCACACCATTCATTCCTATGTGAAGACTCAATGGCGCATTTGAAATCAAGGAAGTAGATTTTTACCAACAAAGATGGCATGTCGTGGAAGGATATTTTCAAGACGTAACATGCCCAGTTTGAGCTAGTCCAGGAAGTGACGTTGAAGGCTAGCTCAGTGTTGCCCCCTCTCATTGAGGATCTCAAGATGAAGGCCAACCTGGGTGCTGCCGGTAGCAACTAAATTATCCTTAAAACTACTTCTGGTGTTTATAAAAAAAAATCCCCAAAATCAGGACATCTTGTGTAATAGAAGCAAGTATCCGTTCCATGATTGTCTTAGAAAGAAATGTATTTATACAAATGTTGTCAATTACCGATTCACTATAATGGTGATCCTGCTTTCTGGATCTTCATAGCTTCAATGAGGGGCAGTTCTCCCCTGGGTCCAATATACTGCTTTTTGGGTACCGTACAGTAGAGCTCTGCTACCCGACATTATACATTGGGTTATGGCCGGGTAGGTCCTGTTTGTTTTTGTTTTTCATCAATAAAAAAAAAAAGGGTACGGGTAGATCATCACAAAAATGTTGAAGTTGAGCCATTTTGCACATACTCAGTCATATCTGACTAAGATCATTTAGCAGATGCTCTTATCCAGAGCAGTAGTGATTTGCAAGCATTTTCATTGATACTGGTCCCCCCCTGTGGGACTCAAACCCACGTTGCAAGAGCCAATGCTCTACAAACTGAGCCACACGGGACCACAGTAAAGTACTTCAACCTCGTCAAATATAAGACTGGAGAGATTATTTTATAAAAAATAATAATGAGCCTTGAGTTTTGTCCTGAGTTTTATAAGTAGCTAACAGCTAGCTGTTCTCATGTCTTTTATTTATTTAGAATTTTTTATTTATTTAACTAGGCAAGTCAATTAAGAACAAATTCTTATTTTACAATGACGGCCTACCAGAAGGTAAAAGGCCTCCTGCGTGGATGGGGACTGTGATTAAAAATGTAGGACATAACACACGTCACGACACCACAACATAACATAAAGACCTGCAGTAAGACGACAACAACATGGCAGCAACACAACATGGCAGCAGCACAACATGGCAGCAGCACAACATGGCAGCAGCACAACATGGCAGCAGCACAACATGGCAGCAGCACAACATGGCAGCAGCACAACATGGCAGCAGCACAACATGGCAGCAACACAACATGGCAGCAGCACAACATGGCAGCAACACAACATGACAACATGGTAGCAGCACAAACCATGAAAACAACATGGCAGCAACACAACATGGCAGCAACACAACATGGCAGCAGCACAACATGGCAGCAGCACAACATGGCAGCAGCACAACATGGCAGCAGCACAACATGGCAGCAGCACAACATGGCAGCAGCACAACATGGCAGCAACACAACATGGCAGCAGCACAACATGGCAGCAACACAACATGACAACATGGTAGCAGCACAAACCATGAAAACAACATGGCAGCAACACAACATGGCAGCAACACAACATGGCAGCAACACAACATGACAACATGGTAGCAGCACAAACCATGAAAACAACATTATTGGGCACAGGCAACATTTTTGTTTTTTGCAAGCTCTATTCTGAGCAAAGATTATGATTTGTTTCGTTTTTGGACTGTGTTAGGTTTGAATTTGTAAATACCCAAGGGCAAGAAGGTAGAGATGACAATACATCACACGAAGCAGCCACAACTGTCAGTAAGAGTATCCATGACTGAGTCATTGAATGAAGAGATTGAGATAAAACTGTCCAGTTTGAGTGTTTGCTGCAGCTCGTTCCAGTCGCTAGCTGCAGCGAACTGAAAAGAGGAGCGACCCAGGGATGTATGTGCTTTGGGTACCTTTAACAGAATGTGACTGGCAGAACGGGTGTTGTATGTGGAGGATGAGGGCTGCAGTAGATATCTCAGAGGGGGAATGAGGCCTGATCAGATCAGCCCAAGTGAAGCTGTTGCTATGGATACTCAGACTCAGAGAGCCATGAGAAGACTGCATGCAGAGCAAGCTGCACGCAGGGAGTGAGTGACTGACAGAGAGGAGCAGCTAATGAATTTACTAACAGAATAAGTGATTTTGTGTTTCGGGCTGGGCCTTTGCTTCTGCCAAATTTAATCAGGCCTGGATAGGGTAGGGCCTGAACATTCGCAGGCATGGGTAGGGCTTCAAATTCATGCCCGTACAGGGCTCTACCATACAGCATAGTTCCAGAGCAGTTTATAGCAGACCTGGGTTTAAATACTATTTGAAATCTTTCAAACGTATTCAAAACTTTGAGAGTTTGCCTGAAGTGTCCAAGTGGGTTGGACATTTTCTATTGCAACAAGCAATCTCAATAAAGCATAATGTATTTGAACACAGGTCTGGTTTCTAGACCCAGCTGTAGGACTGTTTTAGGTACGGTTCTGTTCCAGAGCATTACAGGGCTACTGACTGCAGCCTGGGCCCAATCTATGGATGAGTAGAGTAACCGCAATTACACAAATTTAACAGACATCCTTATACAGAGAGTGCATGCATGTTGCTACCATGCTGTGTTGCCATGTTTTGCTGCCTTGTTATGTTGTCTTAGTGTTGTGTCTCTCGTTGTGATGTGTTTTTGTCCTAATATTTATATTGTATTTTTTAAATTTTTAATCCCAGGCCTGCAGGAGGCTTTTCTCCTTTTGGTAGGCCGTCATTGTAAATAAGAATTTCTTCTTAACTGACTTTCCTAGTTAAATAAAATACATGTTCATACTGGTCCCTCGTGGGAATCAAACCCACAACCCTGGTGTTACAAGCACCATACTCTAACCAACTGAGCCACAACAGAACCTTGATGAGATTTAGTTTTCTTTTAAAGTGGGTTATTCAGGCCAGCAGGACCAACAAGCTCGTGTGTACAGGGCAAAATGGAAAGTTATATTTCAATCAATGTCACTTAGTTTTAAAATGTTGTATGACATCGTCCCACCCATGAACTGTTATTGAAGACTTCATGACATGGAGTTTGACTCTTCATTTAAAGTGGGGTTGACAGTTGGAAAAGATATGTTGGTTCAGCTTCCGCCAGTGAGGACACTGTCTTAATGAACTCTTTATGCAGACATAATGACGTGGACCTAATGATATCCAGGTTTGTCCCTTCTTTTTCCAGAAGGTTTGACAGTTGATTGACAGTACTAGTGAAGCCTCAGCCTGTGAGAACATTTAAGGGTCTGAAGCCTATGCTACTGGTCGGCACGCTAAGGATTAAGGGTACTTGATCGTGTACACTTTAACACTTTACTGTCTACGTGAGATGTTTTGTAATACTTAGTGAGAGGCGTGGTGCAGCATTGGGTTGGGAGAGGGAGGTGCAGCATTGGGTTGGGAGAGGGAGGTGCAGCATTGGGTTGGGAGAGGGAGGGGCATGGTGCAGCATTGGGGTTGGGAGAGGGAGGTGCAGCATTGGGTTGGGAGAGGGAGGGGCATGGTGCAGCATTGGGGTTGGGAGTGGCGTGGTGCAGCATTGGAGAGGGAGGTGCAGCCTTAGGTTGGGAGAGGGAGGTGCAGCCTTAGGTTGGGAGAGGGAGGTGCAGCCTTAGGTTGGGAGAGGGAGGGGCAGGATTAGGTTGGGAGAGGGAGGTGCAGCATTGGGTTGGGAGAGGGAGGTGCAGCATTGGGTTGGGAGAGGGAGGTGCAGCATTAGGTTGGGAGAGGGAGGTGCAGCATTAGGTTGGGAGGGGTGTGGTGCAGCATTGGGTTGGGAGAGGTGTGGTGCAGCATTAGGGTTGGGAGAGGGAGGGGAATGGTGCAGCATTAGGTTGGGAGAGGGAGGGGCATGGTGCAGCATTAGGTTGGGAGAGGGAGGGGCATGGTGCAGCATTAGGTAGGGAGGGGCATGGTGCAGCATTAGGGAGGGGCATGGTGCAGCCTTAGGTTGGGAGAGGGAGGGGCAGCATTAGGTTGGGAGAGGGAGGGGCATGGTGCAGGATTAGGTTGGGAGAGGGAGGGGCAGCATTAGGTTGGGAGGGGCATGGTGCAGCATTAGGTTGGGAGAGGGAGGGGCATGGTGCAGCATTAGGTTGGGAGGGGCGTGGTGCAGCATTAGGTTGGGAGAGGTGTGGTGCAGCATTAGGGTTGGGAGAGGGAGGGGAATGGTGCAGCATTAGGTTGAGAGGGAGGGGCATGGTGCAGCATTAGGTTGGGAGAGGGAGGGGCAGCATTAGGTTGGGAGGGGCGTGGTGCAGCATTAGGTTGGGAGAGGGAGGTGCAGCATTAGGTTGGGAGAGGGAGGGGCATGGTGCAGCATTAGGGTTGGAAGAGGCGTGGTGCAGCATTAGGGTTGGGAGAGGGAGGTGCATGGTGCAGCATTAGGGTTGGGAGAGGGAGGGGCAGCATTAGGTTGGGAGAGGGAGGGGCATGGTGCAGCATTAGGTTGGGAGAGGGAGAGGCGTGGTGCAGCATTAGGTTGGGAGAGGGAGGTGCAGCATTAGTGTTGGGAGAGGGAGGGGCGTGGTGCAGCATTAGTGTTGGGAGAGGGAGGTGCAGCATTAGGGTTGGGAGGTGTATGGTGCAGCATTAGGTTCACGGCTGGGTGACCACATGCTACTGGAGCTACTTGTATGTGGACATTTAGTTATGTGGACACAGTCAGATTAGGGGAATTACTTTATTGCATTATCCTTTATTACTATATGAGGCCTACATTATCAGACCCACTGCTCCTAATATTAAAGATCATGTCTGAATTAAACCATTTGTGGATGACTCACACACTGCCTGACTGATGTGATGGCTTGCCTCTATACATGATGTTGTGATGGATATCAGTCTGTGAACAATAACCAGAACATGGCTGCTTTTCTCTCTTCCTCTCAGTTTTCCTTCAATGACCTGAGTGGGTCCGTGTCACTGGCCTGGGTTGGAGACGCCACCGGGGTGAGTTTTACCATGTTCCATTCTGTCCCTGTTACGTAATGATATAACTAAATGATCGTTATGTCAAACCTGGGTCTCAAACTTATAGATATAGAATAGAATATAAGTATAATTATCCTTACGGGTGTTCTGTAGTAGTCCTTACGGGTGTTCTATACCAGTCTTTACGGGTGTTCTGTAGTAGTCTTTACGGGTGTTCTGTAGTAGTCTTTACGGGTGTTCTGTAGTAGTCTTTACGGGTGTTCTGTAGTAGTCTTTACGGGTGTTCTGTAGTAGTCTTTACGGGTGTTCTGTAGTAGTCTTTACGGGTGTTCTATCCCAGGCTTTACGGGTGTTCTATCCCAGGCTTTACGGGTGTTCTATCCCAGGCTTTACGGGTGTTCTATCCCAGGCTTTACGGGTGTTCTATCCCAGGCTTTACGGGTGTTCTATCCCAGGCTTTACGGGTGTTCTATCCCAGGCTTTACGGGTGTTCTATCCCAGGCTTTACGGGTGTTCTGTACCAGGCTTTACGGGTGTTCTGTACCAGGCTTTACGGGTGTTCTGTACCAGGCTTTACGGGTGTTCTGTACCAGTCTTTACGGGTGTTCTGTACCAGTCTTTACGGGTGTTCTGTACCAGTCTTTACGGGTGTTCTGTACCAGTCTTTACGGGTGTTCTGTACCAGTCTTTACGGGTGTTCTGTACCAGTCTTTACGGGTGTTCTGTACCAGTCTTTACGGGTGTTCTGTACCAGTCTTTACGGGTGTTCTGTACCAGTCTTTACGGGTGTTCTGTACCAGTCTTTACGGGTGTTCTGTACCAGTCTTTACGGGCGTTCTGTACCAGTCTTTACGGGCGTTCTGTACCAGTCTTTACGGGCGTTCTGTACCAGTCTTTACGGGCGTTCTATACCAGTCCTTACGGGCGTTCTATACCAGTCCTTACGGGCGTTCTATACCAGTCCTTACGGGCGTTCTATACCAGTCTTTACGGGCGTTCTATACCAGTCTTTACGGGCGTTCTATACCAGTCTTTACGGGCGTTCTATAGTAGTCTTTACGGGCGTTCTGTACCAGTCTTTACGGGCGCTCTGTACCAGTCTTTACGGGCGCTCTGTACCAGTCTTTACGGGCGCTCTGTACCAGTCCTAAAGCTAGACTTGTTCTCTACAGGTCATCCTGGCTTTGACAACATTCCAGGTTCCATTCTTCATGTTGAGATTCGCCCAGTCCAAACTCTATCGAAGGTAAGAGCAGACTGATTCATCACCAGTTGTGTCAAAGAATTTCTGTGTTAAAATATAGCCAGATAATATTTGAGTTGTTGAATATTAAGTGTGCTTCCTCAGTGAGAACTATGGGAAGTCGTTCCAGGATGTCACAAACCTCATCAACAACACTTTCATCAGGACAGAGTTCGGGATCGCCATCGGACCAGAGAACTCTGGGAAGGTAAGATACGTTTTTAGAACCTGTGAGAACTATCTTTTGTGTTAATGGCATGTTCTAGAAGAAACGCTTCTGAAAATAATGGCAACACTTTACTGAAAGACTGCAGGTATAACTTTGTTCGTTTTCTAAGCATGTATGAACCTTTTACTGTCACGTATCGAGGCTTATAATATGTTATATCTCCGTAATGTATCAAAAGACGCGTGATGTTGTAGACCAATGTTCAGAATAGCTCTGAGTTCAATGGGACATATCATCATTTGGTTTGTCTGTCCTGCTCCTCCCAGGTGATCCTGACAGGTGACTTGTCTGGCAGCCTGGGATCTCGTATCTTTATCTCCAGAGACTTTGGGAACAGCTTTGAACATCAGGACCTTCCCTTCAACCCCCTGATGCAGATTACATACAACCCCAGAGACTCCAACGTACTCCTGGTTATCAGCAACACTGTGAGTCTGCGGGGGTCAGGGGTCAGGGGGCGTGGGGAGTACTACAAAGTATTCTTACTACTTCTAACACCCAGACCCGTCGACACACAACTTATCAGTACTTTTACAACACCAGTGGTCTACCCCTCAGGGTTGATAGGAGCTGTTCAGATCCTCTCTGTCGAAATCACTTTATTTTAGAGCTAAATTGAAGTGTTTCTTACAGAAGAAATATGAGAAACATGAGCGTGGTAGCAATGGAATGGGAACAGTTTAGAGATCATGGGGAAATGATTAGACCAAAGTTGAGGACACAACAGTTCACCTGACACAAGACTGAATAGAAACATTACACTTTATTTTTTGGGGGGGGACATTTTACATTTACAGTACTTTTTACTGCATTTGTTGATAAAGAAATCTGAAAATTGTCTGAATCCATTCATTAGCATGATAGGAATGTCTGGATAATGTGGGGTAGGTGCGACCATAAGGATGTGCATGTGACCACAAACGTTTCTATAGAAGGTGCAACGTGAGACACAAAACAAAATGACAAGTATTTCAGTGAGAGAGCTAACACCTCTCCAAAGTGTGCACAGTGCCTAAGCAAATTCAAGTCTTCAACTTAGGTGCTTTTTGGAGCTCTCCTAGCTGTGTTGTTGAGGAACTAGAGCAAGCAACACTTGTAGATGTTTTGTTTGGAACACTTCCCAGCCATCACGCAATTACTGTTTACGCAATTAAAAAATGGTTCCTTTTTTATAAACCTCAATCTGGGTCAGGTTGTCATGATATGAAAGTCTGATCTATTGCCAAAATGATTTGATTAAGTTATAAAATATGATCTTACAGTGTTAGGCTTTCACAGGGTAATTCAGAAAAAATAGACCGTAATGTTGATGCACATAGAAAAGAGGTCATGTAATTCAGGTGTGCATTCTGTTTCGGAACGACCCCCGGGCTCATTCTGTTTCGGAACGACCCCCGGGCTCATTCTGTTTCGGAACGACCCCCGGGCTCATTCTGTTTCGGAACGACCCCCGGGCTCATTCTGTTTCGGAACGACCCCCGGGCTCATTCTGTTTCGGAACGACCCCCGGGCTCATTCTGTTTCGGAACGACCCCCGGGCTCATTCTGTTTCGGAACGACCCCCGGGCTATGACGACAGGTCATCTGGTAACTGTACATCAAACATAGTGATCGTAAACGTTGACACTGTGTATAATGACGTGAGTTTTATGATATGGAAATGTGAAGTGCATATATGGACTCACGGTTGTCTGGCTTGCTTGTATGACATCAAAGCAGTATTTTATTATAAACCGTCTCATCTTTCAAAATACATAGTCCTCTTAATTTACAGCACCCCCCCCCCCCCCCAGTCAGACAACAATCATTTCAACAAAAGTAGCTCCATATTCTGAAGGGATGAGGGGGCAACTTGCTGTGGTGCTCCAGTTCAGAAGGTCTGTCAGTCTAAACCCATACAGAGGCTGTGAAGGACAGAGCCAGAGCTCTGACGTCATGTTACTGTACAGGTGCTGCATTCCAATGAAGGCGCTTATCATTTTCAACCCGAATACGAGTGTAAAGGGCTACATGTGTCAGTTGGAGCGTAAAGCTGTGGGAATCAAAACAAAACTAGAGAGGACATTATTGGGGCCATATCTTTTGTTGTGTGTGTGTATAGGGGCCATATTTTATTGTCTGTGTATGGCAACAAAAGTTTTTCTTATTATTTTACCCCATTTTTTTTTTTAAATTTTATCTTGTATAATTGCTGCAACTCCCCAACGGTCTCGGGAGGCAAAGGTCGAGTTATGCGTCCTCCGAAACATGACCCGCCAAACCACACTCCTTAACACCCGCCTGCTGAACCCGGAAGCCAGCCGCACCAACGTGTCGGAGGAAACACTGTTCAACTCGCTCTGGATAAGAGCGTCTGCTAAATGACTTAAATGTAAATGTAACTGACGACCGAAGTCAGCCTGCAGGCGCCCGGCCCGCTATGAGCCTAGTAAAGCTCCCCGGGCCAAACCCTCCCCCAACCCGGATGACACCGGGCCTCCCGGTCACGGCCGGTTGTGACACCCTGGGATCAAACCTGGGTCTCTAGTGACGCCTCAAGCACTGCGATGCATTGCCTTAGACCGCTGCGCCAATCGGGAGCCTCAATTTATGTATTTTTAATACCCTTTGAAACCCTTTACAGAACGAGCTCTGGCTGTCCGAGGACTTTGGAGAGAACTGGGTGAAGATCCACGACATGGTGTGTCTGTTCAAATGGTAAGAGACATCAGCTTTGGGTAACGATGTGTATATAGCAAAGAGACGTCCACTTTGGGTAAAGATGTGTATACAGCGAAGAGACGTCCACTTTGGGTAAAGATGTACCCATCATTACATGGCTGCCCACAAGGTAAGAGTTTGTAAAAAAAAAAAACGAGGATCTTTTAGCAGCCAGTTATCCCATTGCTCATGGTCTGTTTTTGAGTTCCTACAATGACCACTGTTGTTATGTAGACTGAACTGTATGTTCATTCCCTCTCTTAACTGCAGCTCAGTCCCTGTAGTTGATTTGGAGGAATTATATTAGCTTGACCTCTGCTCCCTCAGGCAGCTAGCTGATTGGTTGATGTCGTATGTTGAATAAACCCATAGAATTTGAATACTAGACTGGATATGAACCTTCTTATGATGGTTCAAAGGTCAGACATATTGGTCAGGGAGATGGCCGACCAAGTTTTGCCAGTGCTGTGCTAAGATATTGTTTAAAACAATGAATGTGGAGAATGTATCTGCACTGTATGTATGTTAGCTAGAGGAATGATTCCATAAATGCGCTGTATGTGTTTTTAGAGGAATGATTCCATAATGAGAAAGATTTAACTGCCAATATGCCAACATTCCATTCTAACAAGGCAGTCAATCCTCAGCCATACACTGGCTCGAATCAGTTTATGATAGGATTTAGACTGGCAGGTAGCCAGTATGGTCAGGTAGCCTAGCGGTTCGAGCATTGGGCCAGTAACTGAAAGGTCGCTGGTTTGAAAACCCGAGTCAACAAGGTGAAAAATCTGTCGGTGTGCCCTTCTGCAAGGCACTTAACCCTAATGTGCTTCAGGGGTGCCGTACTACTATGGCTGACCCTGTAAAACAACACATTTCAATGTGACATATAATTATTATTTTTTGTATAAAGTTGTAAATATACTGATTGTATCATATATTAGCACTTGCAGCTTTCCAAGAAAACCAAATCTGAGACTTTTATGGTCTGTTAACATATATATTTTAGAGGCTATTAATATAGAAAATGAGTTCACAACATTTGTAATTATGACAATATCCTAGGTTGACTATAATTCCATTACACAATTTGTGATACATCACATGCCTTACTTTTATTGTCCTGCATCAGTAAAAGCAGGAATTGCATCACCAATGCCACTACTGCACTTCAATCCAATTAGACTGGTTTTGGATTTCTCCCTGACCAAGATGGCTGCCATGTTCACCCAGTTCTGGAACTTTGAGGGTTTAGTCCCTCTAGTAATTTAATAGGATCTCTATGAATAGACCGATCAGCTAGCTGATTCGTTTTTTTAGATGTAGTATGTTGAATAAACATACTAAATGAACATCAATATTGCCCCGACTTATCAGGGCACCGTAAAACACACACCGTAAAACACACACCATAAAACACACACTGTAAAATACACTGTAAGAGCAGGCAGTAAACTGGAATTGCAGTCATGTTAGTGTTTGACTATGTGTTCTCTGGGCCAAGCCCTACCCTGTAGAAGCTCTATTTTTGTGTAGAGTTATTTCCTGGTTCTGCCTGCATTGTGATGAAAGGGCGTCAGTAGTAGCTGAGTGTTTTGTTTACCCTCGCTGGTTCACTTTCTAGCGCTGCGACACCCAGAGCGTCACACACACACACACACACACACACACACACACACTCGATATCACACCACCCAGCCTCTTCTCCCAGAGTCCCTAAAGACCTAACCTTGATAGAAACACAGGAATATAGGTCAAACTTAACTGAACTATGGCATGACAAGACTTTCTGAAGACAAACACAGCAAAGTAGATATTTGAGAAGGGCATGGCTGTACAGTATGTATGTGGGAGGGAATGTGTGATTTTTAAACTGTAACCAAGACGATAAAGCACGTCATCACCAAGGTCTTTTTAGGACAGCAGGATCAGCTGTTTGTCTCTACAGCCTGTCACAACTTCCATCATATCTCCAGCTGTACCCGTGTGTCCCAAACTATATCAGTCCAGTATACATTAAACAGTGATCTTGGTGCTGTGCTAGTGTAACAGTATAACTTTAAACCGTCCCCTCGCCCCGACATGGGCGCGAACCAGGGACCTTCTGCACACATCAACGGTCGCCGCGTGCCATTTCACATCCGTTACACTAGCAACTAAACTTGTTTGGTACAGCGGCAGGTAGCCTAATGGTTAGAGCGTTGGGCCAGTAACCGAAAGGTTGCTGGATCGAATCCCCAAGTGGACAAGGTTTAAAAAAAAATCTGTAATTCTGAACAAGGACGTTAACCCACTGTTCCCCGGTAGGCTGTCATTGTAAATAAGAATTTGTTCTTAACTGACTTGCCTAGTTACATTTTCAAATAAATGTTTACAAAGGCTAGTGATGTGTGGTGACAGCTTGTTGTCTTCTCTGTTTCCAGGGGGATGGACAGTAACATATTCTTCACCACCAGCCTCAATGGATCCTGCAGTAAGTGACACCGACACCCATTCAATAGCTAATAAACTCTAGAATGTCTCTATAGTCTCTATAGTCTGTAATAGTCTGTAATAGTCGTTATAGTCTCTATAGTCTCTAGTCGTGTAATAGTCTCTAGTCGTGTAATAGTCTCTCGTCGTGTAATAGTCTCTCGTCGTGTAATAGTCTCTAGTCGGTGTAATAGTCTCTAGTCGGTGTAATAGTCTCTAGTCGTGTAATAGTCTCTAGTCGTGTAATAGTCTCTAGTCGTGTAATAGTCTCTAGTCGTGTAATAGTCTCTAGTCGTGTAATAGTCTCTAGTCGTGTAATAGTCTCTAGTCGGTGTAATAGTCTCTAGTCGGTGTAATAGTCTCTAGTCGGTGTAATAGTCTCTAGTCGGTGTAATAGTCTCTAGTCGGTGTAATAGTCTCTAGTCGGTGTAATAGTCTCTAGTCGGTGTAATAGTCTCTAGTCGGTGTAATAGTCTCTAGTCGGTGTAATAGTCTCTAGTCGGTGTAATAGTCTCTAGTCGTGTAATAGTTGTGTAATAGTCTCTAGTCGGTGTAATAGTCTCTAGTCGTGTAATAGTTGTGTAATAGTCTCTAGTCGGTGTAATAGTCTCTAGTCATGTAATAGTCTCTAGTCGTGTAATAGTCTCTAGTCGTGTAATAGTCTCTAGTCGTGTAATAGTCTCTAGTCGTGTAATAGTCTCTAGTCGGTGTAATAGTCTCTAGTCGGTGTAATAGTCTCTAGTCGGTGTAATAGTCTCTAGTCGGTGTAATAGTCTCTAGTCGGTGTAATAGTCTCTAGTCGGTGTAATAGTCTCTAGTCGGTGTAATAGTCTCTAGTCGGTGTAATAGTCTCTAGTCGGTGTAATAGTCTCTAGTCGTGTAATAGTTGTAATAGTCTCTAGTCAGTATAATAGTCTCTAGTCGTGTAATAGTTGTGTAATAGTCTCTAGTCGTGTAATAGTTGTGTAATAGTCTCTAGTCGGTGTAATAGTCTCTAGTCGGTGTAATAGTCTCTAGTCGGTGTAATAGTCTCTAGTCGGTGTAATAGTCTCTAGTCGTGTAATAGTCTCTAGTCGTGTAATAGTTGTAATAGTCTCTAGTCAGTATAATAGTCTCTAGTCGTGTAATAGTTGTGTAATAGTCTCTAGTCGGTGTAATAGTCTCTCTAGTCGGTGTAATAGTCTCTAGTCGGTGTAATAGTCTCTAGTCGTGTAATAGTCTCTAGTCGTGTAATAGTCTCTAGTCGTGTAATAGTCTCTAGTCGTGTAATAGTCTCTAGTCGGTGTAATAGTCTCTAGTCGGTGTAATAGTCTCTAGTCGGTGTAATAGTCTCTAGTCGGTGTAATAGTCTCTAGTCGGTGTAATAGTCTCTAGTCGGTGTAATAGTCTCTAGTCGGTGTAATAGTCTCTAGTCGGTGTAATAGTCTCTAGTCGGTGTAATAGTCTCTAGTCGGTGTAATAGTCTCTAGTCGGTGTAATAGTCTCTAGTCGGTGTAATAGTCTCTAGTCGTGTAATAGTCTCTAGTCGTGTAATAGTCTCTAGTCGTGTAATAGTTGTGTAATAGTCTCTAGTCGGTGTAATAGTCTCTAGTCGGTGTAATAGTCTCTAGTCGGTGTAATAGTCTCTAGTGGTGTAATAGTCTCTAGTCGTGTAATAGTCTCTAGTCGTGTAATAGTCTCTAGTCGGTGTAATAGTCTCTAGTCGGTGTAATAGTCTCTAGTCGGTGTAATAGTCTCTAGTCGGTGTAATAGTCTCTAGTCGGTGTAATAGTCTCTAGTCGGTGTAATAGTCTCTAGTCGGTGTAATAGTCTCTAGTCGGTGTAATAGTCTCTAGTCGGTGTAATAGTCTCTAGTCGGTGTAATAGTCTCTAGTCGTGTAATAGTCTCTAGTCGGTGTAATAGTCTCTCTAGTCGGTGTAATAGTCTCTCTAGTCGGTGTAATAGTCTCTATACTCGTTGTAGTCTCTATAGTCGTAGCCTCTTGTGACAGACTGTCATAAATAGTTAATGTGGTTCTGGATTCCAAGATAACTTGATATCTAACTTTAAGAATAGATAAGAAGAACATCTGTCTCTCTCTCAGATGACAGGGGGATGCTGGACTTGAGGAGGACAACGGACTATGGGAAGACCATCAAGACTGTTGCCACTAAGATCTTCTCTTTCGGCCTGGGGGGAAAGTTCCTGTTTGCCTCTGTTATGACTGGAACTGTAAGTATGAGGAAGTGTGTGGTGTGTGTGTGTGTGGTCTACTTGTTTGCATAATGTTTGTGGTCCTGCTTTGAATGTAAGCTTGTTCTCTACGCCTAAGGCCCTTCTCACTCTCTGTTTTTCTCTTTCTCTCTCTCTCTCTCTTTTTCTCTTTCTCTCTCTCTCTGTTTTTCTCCGACCCTCCTCCAGGGCACTCTGAGGATGATCCATGTGTCGACTAACCAGGGGGAGGAGTGGAACATGGCTCAGCTGCCTCCGGTTGGCCACGAGGAGTTCTATTCCATCCTGGCAGCCAATGAGGACATGGTGTTCATGCACGTGGACGAACCAGGAGGTGAGTCAATAGCCTATACTGTGTTCTTTCTTTTTATCTTAAAGTATTTCCACAGTGTTCCTCTAGTTAACCATGTTGGATATGACCTTAACAGGACCAATGTTCCCTCTTCCTGTCCCTCTAGTTAACCATGTTGGATATGACCCTAACAGGATCAATGTTCTCTCCTCTTCCTGTCCCTCTAGTTAACCATGTTGGATATGACCCTAACAGGATCAATGTTCTCTCCTCTTCCTGTCCCTCTAGTTAACCATGTTGGATATGACCTTAACAGGACCAATGTTCTCTCCTGTCCCTCTAGTTAACCATGTTGGATATGACCCTAACAGGATCAATGTTCTCTCCTCTTCCTGTCCCTCTAGTTAACCATGTTGGATATGACCTTAACAGGACCAATGTTCCCTCTTCCTGTCCCTCTAGTTAACCATGTTGGATATGACCCTAACAGGACCAATGTTCTCTCCTCTTCCTGTCCCTCTAGTTAACCATGTTGGATATGACCCTAACAGGACCAATGTTCTCTCCTCTTCCTGTCCCTCTAGTTAACCATGTTGGATATGACCCTAACAGGACCAATGTTCTCTCCTCTTCCTGTCCCTCTAGTTAACCATGTTGGATATGACCTTAACAGGACCAATGTTCTCTCCTGTCCCTCTAGTTAACCATGTTGGATATGACCCTAACAGGACCAATGTTCCCTCTTCCTGTCCCTCTAGTTAACCATGTTGGATATGACCTTAACAGGACCAATGTTCTCTCCTCTTCCTGTCCCTCTAGTTAACCATGTTGGATATGACCCTAACAGGACCAATGTTCTCTCCTGTCCCTCTAGTTAACCATGTTGGATATGACCTTAACAGGATCAATGTTCTCTCCTCTTCCTGTCCCTCTAGTTAACCATGTTGGATATAACCCTAACAGGATCAATGTTCCCTCCTCTTCCTGTCCCTCTAGTTAACCATGTTGGATATGACCTTAACAGGACCAATGTTCTCTCCTCTTCCTGTCCCTATAGTTAACCATGTTGGATATGACCCTAACAGGACCAATGTTCTCTCCTCTTCCTGTCCCTCTAGTTAACCATGTTGGATATGACCCTAACAGGACCAATGTTCTCTCCTGTCCCTCTAGTTAACCATGTTGGATATGACCCTAACAGGACCAATGTTCTCTCCTCTTCCTGTCCCTCTAGTTAACCATGTTGGATATGACCCTAACAGGACCAATGTTCTCTCCTGTCCCTCTAGTTAACCATGTTGGATATGACCCTAACAGGACCAATGTTCTCTCCTGTCCCTCTAGTTAACCATGTTGGATATGACCCTAACAGGACCAATGTTCTCTCCTCTTCCTGTCCCTCTAGTTAACCATGTTGGATATGACCCTAACAGGACCAATGTTCTCTCCTCTTCCTGTCCCTCTAGTTAACCATGTTGGATATGACCTTAACAGGACCAATGTTCTCTCCTGTCCCTCTAGTTAACCATGTTGGATATGACCTTAACAAGACCAATGTTCTCTCCTCTTCCTGTCCCTCTAGTTAACCATGTTGGATATGACCTTAACAGGACCAATGTTCCCTCTTCCTGTCCCTCTAGTTAACCATGTTGGATATGACCCTAACAGGACCAATGTTCTCTCCTGTCCCTCTAGTTAACCATGTTGGATATGACCTTAACAGGACCAATGTTCTCTCCTCTTCCTGTCCCTCTAGTTAACCATGTTGGATATGACCTTAACAGGACCAATGTTCCCTCTTCCTGTCCCTCTAGTTAACCATGTTGGATATGACCCTAACAGGACCAATGTTCTCTCCTGTCCCTCTAGTTAACCATGTTGGATATGACCCTAACAGGACCAATGTTCTCTCCTGTCCCTCTAGTTAACCATGTTGGATATGACCTTAACAGGACCAATGTTCTCTCCTGTCCCTCTAGTTAACCATGTTGGATATGACCCTAACAGGACCAATGTTCCCTCCTCTTCCTGTCCCTCTAGTTAACCATGTTGGATATGACCTTAACAGGATCAATGTTCTCTCCTCTTCCTGTCCCTCTAGTTAACCATGTTGGATATGACCCTAACAGGACCAATGTTCTCTCCTCTTCCTGTCCCTCTAGTTAACCATGTTGGATATGACCTTAACAGGACCAATGTTCTCTCCTGTCCCTCTAGTTAACCATGTTGGATATGACCTTAACAGGACCAATGTTCTCTCCTCTTCCTGTCCCTCTAGTTAACCATGTTGGATATGACCTTAACAGGACCAATGTTCCCTCTTCCTGTCCCTCTAGTTAACCATGTTGGATATGACCCTAACAGGACCAATGTTCTCTCCTGTCCCTCTAGTTAACCATGTTGGATATGACCCTAACAGGACCAATGTTCCCTCCTCTTCCTGTCCCTCTAGTTAACCATGTTGGATATGACCCTAACAGGACCAATGTTCTCTCCTGTCCCTCTAGTTAACCATGTTGGATATGACCCTAACAGGACCAATGTTCTCTCCTCTTCCTGTCCCTCTAGTTAACCATGTTGGATATGACCCTAACAGGACCAATGTTCTCTCCTCTCCCTGTCCCTCTAGTTAAGCATGTTGGATATGACCCTAACAGGACCAATGTTCTCTCCTGTCCCTCTAGTTAACCATGTTGGATATGACCCTAACAGGACCAATGTTCTCTCCTGTCCCTCTAGTTAACCATGTTGGATATGACCCTAACAGGACCAATGTTCTCTCCTCTTCCTGTCCCTCTAGTTAACCATGTTGGATATGACCTTAACAGGACCAATGTTCTCTCCTCTTCCTGTCCCTCTAGTTAACCATGTTGGATATGACCCTAACAGGACCAATGTTCTCTCCTCTTCCTGTCCCTCTAGTTAACCATGTTGGATATGACCCTAACAGGACCAATGTTCTCTCCTGTCCCTCTAGTTAACCATGTTGGATATGACCCTAACAGGACCAATGTTCTCTCCTCTTCCTGTCCCTCTAGTTAACCATGTTGGATATGACCCTAACAGGACCAATGTTCTCTCCTGTTCCTCTAGTTAACCATGTTGGATATGACCCTAACAGGACCAATGTTCTCTCCTGTCCCTCTAGTTAACCATGTTGGATATGACCCTAACAGGACCAATGTTCTCTCCTCTTCCTGTCCCTCTAGTTAACCATGTTGGATATGACCCTAACAGGACCAATGTTCTCTCCTCTTCCTGTCCCTCTAGTTAACCATGTTGGATATGACCCTAACAGGACCAATGTTCTCTCCTCTCCCTGTCCCTCTAGTTAACCATGTTGGATATGACCCTAACAGGACCAATGTTCTCTCCTGTCCCTCTAGTTAACCATGTTGGATATGACCCTAACAGGACCAATGTTCTCTCCTGTCCCTCTAGTTAACCATGTTGGATATGACCCTAACAGGACCAATGTTCTCTCCTCTTCCTGTCCCTCTAGTTAACCATGTTGGATATGACCTTAACAGGACCAATGTTCTCTCCTCTTCCTGTCCCTCTAGTTAACCATGTTGGATATGACCCTAACAGGACCAATGTTCTCTCCTCTTCCTGTCCCTCTAGTTAACCATGTTGGATATGACCCTAACAGGACCAATGTTCTCTCCTGTCCCTCTAGTTAACCATGTTGGATATGACCCTAACAGGACCAATGTTCTCTCCTCTTCCTGTCCCTCTAGTTAACCATGTTGGATATGACCCTAACAGGACCAATGTTCTCTCCTGTTCCTCTAGTTAACCATGTTGGATATGACCCTAACAGGACCAATGTTCTCTCCTGTCCCTCTAGTTAACCATGTTGGATATGACCCTAACAGGACCAATGTTCTCTCCTCTTCCTGTCCCTCTAGTTAACCATGTTGGATATGACCCTAACAGGATCAATGTTCTCTCCTGTCCCTCTAGTTAACCATGTTGGATATGACCCTAACAGGACCAATGTTCTCTCCTGTCCCTCTAGTTAACCATGTTGGATATGACCCTAACAGGACCAATGTTCTCTCCTCTTCCTGTCCCTCTAGTTAACCATGTTGGATATGACCCTAACAGGATCAATGTTCTCTCCTCTTCCTGTCCCTCTAGTTAACCATGTTGGATATGACCCTAACAGGACCAATGTTCTCTCCTCTTCCTGTCCCTCTAGTTAACCATGTTGGATATGACCCTAACAGGACCAATGTTCTCTCCTCTTCCTGTCCCTCTAGTTAACCATGTTGGATATGACCCTAACAGGACCAATGTTCTCTCCTCTTCCTGTCCCTCTAGTTAACCATGTTGGATATGACCCTAACAGGACCAATGTTCTCTCCTCTTCCTGTCCCTCTAGTTAACAATGTTGGATATGACCCTAACAGGACCAATGTTCTCTCCTCTTCCTGTCCCTCTAGTTAACCATGTTGGATATGACCCTAACAGGACCAATGTTCTCTCCTGTCCCTCTAGTTAACCATGTTGGATATGACCCTAACAGGACCAATGTTCTCTCCTGTCCCTCTAGTTAACCATGTTGGATATGACCCTAACAGGACCAATGTTCTCTCCTCTTCCTGTCCCTCTATTTAACCATGTTGGATATGACCCTAACAGGACCAATGTTCTCTCCTGTCCCTCTAGTTAACCATGTTGGATATGACCTTAACAGGACCAATGTTCTCTCCTCTTCCTGTCCCTCTAGTTAACCATGTTGGATATGACCCTAACAGGACCAATGTTCTCTCCTCTTCCTGTCCCTCTATTTAACCATGTTGGATATGACCCTAACAGGACCAATGTTCTCTCCTGTTCCTCTAGTTAACCATGTTGGATATGACCCTAACAGGACCAATGTTCTCTCCTCTTCCTGTCCCTCTAGTTAACCATGTTGGATATGACCCTAACAGGACCAATGTTCTCTCCTCTTCCTGTCCCTCTAGTTAACCATGTTGGATATGACCCTAACAGGACCAATGTTCTCTCCTGTCCCTCTAGTTAACCATGTTGGATATGACCCTAACAGGACCAATGTTCTCTCCTCTTCCTGTCCCTCTAGTTAACCATGTTGGATATGACCCTAACAGGACCAATGTTCTCTTCCTGTCCCTCTAGTTAACCATGTTGGATATGACCCTAACAGGACCAATGTTCTCTCCTGTCCCTCTAGTTAACCATGTTGGATATGACCCTAACAGGACCAATGTTCTCTCCTCTTCCTGTCCCTCTAGTTAACCATGTTGGATATGACCTTAACAGGACCAATGTTCTCTCCTCTTCCTGTCCCTCTAGTTAACCATGTTGGATATGACCCTAACAGGACCAATGTTCTCTCCTCTTCCTGTCCCTCTAGTTAACCATGTTGGATATGACCCTAACAGGACCAATGTTCTCTCCTGTTCCTCTAGTTAACCATGTTGGATATGACCCTAACAGGACCAATGTTCTCTCCTCTTCCTGTCCCTCTAGTTAACCATGTTGGATATGACCCTAACAGGACCAATGTTCTCTCCTCTTCCTGTCCCTCTAGTTAACCATGTTGGATATGACCCTAACAGGACCAATGTTCTCTCCTGTCCCTCTAGTTAACCATGTTGGATATGACCCTAACAGGACCAATGTTCTCTCCTCTTCCTGTCCCTCTAGTTAACCATGTTGGATATGACCCTAACAGGACCAATGTTCTCTTCCTGTCCCTCTAGTTAACCATGTTGGATATGACCCTAACAGGACCAATGTTCTCTCCTGTCCCTCTAGTTAACCATGTTGGATATGACCCTAACAGGACCAATGTTCTCTCCTCTTCCTGTCCCTCTAGTTAACCATGTTGGATATGACCTTAACAGGACCAATGTTCTCTCCTCTTCCTGTCCCTCTAGTTAACCATGTTGGATATGACCCTAACAGGATCAATGTTCTCTCCTGTCCCTCTAGTTAACCATGTTGGATATGACCCTAACAGGACCAATGTTCTCTCCTGTCCCTCTAGTTAACCATGTTGGATATGACCCTAACAGGACCAATGTTCTCTCCTCTTCCTGTCCCTCTGTTAACCATGTTGGATATGACCCTAACAGGATCAATGTTCTCTCCTCTTCCTGTCCCTCTAGTTAACCATGTTGGATATGACCCTAACAGGATCAATGTTCTCTCCTCTTCCTGTCCCTCTAGTTAACCATGTTGGATATGACCCTAACAGGACCAATGTTCTCTCCTCTTCCTGTCCCTCTAGTTAACCATGTTGGATATGACCCTAACAGGACCAATGTTCTCTCCTCTTCCTGTCCCTCTAGTTAACCATGTTGGATATGACCCTAACAGGACCAATGTTCTCTCCTCTTCCTGTCCCTCTAGTTAACCATGTTGGATATGACCCTAACAGGACCAATGTTCTCTCCTCTTCCTGTCCCTCTAGTTAACCATGTTGGATATGACCTTAACAGGACCAATGTTCTCTCCTGTCCCTCTAGTTAACCATGTTGGATATGACCCTAACAGGACCAATGTTCTCTCCTGTCCCTCTAGTTAACCATGTTGGATATGACCCTAACAGGACCAATGTTCCCTCCTCTTCCTGTCCCTCTAGTTAACCATGTTGGATATGACCCTAACAGGACCAATGTTCTCTCCTGTCCCTCTAGTTAACCATGTTGGATATGACCTTAACAGGACCAATGTTCTCTCCTCTTCCTGTCCCTCTAGTTAACCATGTTGGATATGACCCTAACAGGACCAATGTTCTCTCCTCTTCCTGTCCCTCTAGTTAACCATGTTGGATATGACCTTAACAGGACACTGTTCTCTCCTCTTCCTGTCCCTCTAGTTAACCATGTTGGATATGACCTTAACAGGACCAATGTTCTCTCCTCTTCCTGTCCCTCTAGTTAACCATGTTGGATATGACCCTAACAGGACCAATGTTCTCTCCTCTTCCTGTCCCTCTAGTTAACCATGTTGGATATGACCCTAACAGGACCAATGTTCTCTCCTCTTCCTGTCCCTCTAGTTAACCATGTTGGATATGACCCTAACAGGATCAATGTTCTCTCCTCTTCCTGTCCCTCTAGTTAACCATGTTGGATATGACCCTAACAGGACCAATGTTCTCTCCTGTCCCTCTAGTTAACCATGTTGGATATGACCTTAACAGGACCAATGTTCTCTCCTCTTCCTGTCCCTCTAGTTAACCATGTTGGATATGACCTTAACAGGACCAATGTTCTCTCCTCTTCCTGTCCCTCTAGTTAACCATGTTGGATATGACCTTAACAGGACCAATGTTCTCTCCTCTTCCTGTCCCTCTAGTTAACCATGTTGGATATGACCCTAACAGGACCAATGTTCTCTCCTCTTCCTGTCCCTCTAGTTAACCATGTTGGATATGACCCTAACAGGACCAATGTTCTCTCCTCTTCCTGTCCCTCTAGTTAACCATGTTGGATATGACCCTAACAGGACCAATGTTCTCTCCTGTCCCTCTAGTTAACCATGTTGGATATGACCCTAACAGGATCAATGTTCTCTCCTGTCCCTCTAGTTAACCATGTTGGATATGACCTTAACAGGACCAATGTTCTCTCCTCTTCCTGTCCCTCTAGTTAACCATGTTGGATATGACCTTAACAGGACCAATGTTCTCTCCTCTTCCTGTCCCTCTAGTTAACCATGTTGGATATGACCTTAACAGGACCAATGTTCTCTCCTGTCCCTCTAGTTAACCATGTTGGATATGACCCTAACAGGATCAATGTTCTCTCCTCTTCCTGTCCCTCTAGTTAACCATGTTGGATATGACCCTAACAGGATCAATGTTCTCTCCTGTCCCTCTAGTTAACCATGTTGGATATGACCCTAACAGGACCAATGTTCTCTCCTCTTCCTGTCCCTCTAGTTAACCATGTTGGATATGACCCTAACAGGACCAATGTTCTCTCCTGTCCCTCTAGTTAACCATGTTGGATATGACCCTAACAGGACCAATGTTCTCTCCTCTTCCTGTCCCTCTAGTTAACCATGTTGGATATGACCCTAACAGGACCAATGTTCTCTCCTGTCCCTCTAGTTAACCATGTTGGATATGACCCTAACAGGACCAATGTTCTCTCCTGTCCCTCTAGTTAACCATGTTGGATATGACCCTAACAGGATCAATGTTCCCTCTTCCTGTCCCTCTAGTTAACCATGTTGGATATGACCCTAACAGGACCAATGTTCTCTCCTCTTCCTGTCCCTCTAGTTAACCATGTTGGATATGACCCTAACAGGACCAATGTTCTCTCCTCTTCCTGTCCCTCTAGTTAACCATGTTGGATATGACCTTAACAGGACCAATGTTCTCTCCTCTTCCTGTCCCTCTAGTTAACCATGTTGGATATGACCCTAACAGGATCAATGTTCTCTCCTCTTCCTGTCCCTCTAGTTAACCATGTTGGATATGACCTTAACAGGACCAATGTTCTCTCCTCTTCCTGTCCCTCTAGTTAACCATGTTGGATATGACCTTAACAGGACCAATGTTCCCTCTTCCTGTCCCTCTAGTTAACCATGTTGGATATGACCCTAACAGGACCAATGTTCTCTCCTGTCCCTCTAGTTAACCATGTTGGATATGACCCTAACAGGACCAATGTTCTCTCCTGTCCCTCTAGTTAACCATGTTGGATATGACCTTAACAGGACCAATGTTCTCTCCTGTCCCTCTAGTTAACCATGTTGGATATGACCCTAACAGGACCAATGTTCCCTCCTCTTCCTGTCCCTCTAGTTAACCATGTTGGATATGACCTTAACAGGATCAATGTTCTCTCCTCTTCCTGTCCCTCTAGTTAACCATGTTGGATATGACCCTAACAGGACCAATGTTCTCTCCTCTTCCTGTCCCTCTAGTTAACCATGTTGGATATGACCTTAACAGGACCAATGTTCTCTCCTGTCCCTCTAGTTAACCATGTTGGATATGACCTTAACAGGACCAATGTTCTCTCCTCTTCCTGTCCCTCTAGTTAACCATGTTGGATATGACCTTAACAGGACCAATGTTCCCTCTTCCTGTCCCTCTAGTTAACCATGTTGGATATGACCCTAACAGGACCAATGTTCTCTCCTGTCCCTCTAGTTAACCATGTTGGATATGACCCTAACAGGACCAATGTTCCCTCCTCTTCCTGTCCCTCTAGTTAACCATGTTGGATATGACCCTAACAGGACCAATGTTCTCTCCTGTCCCTCTAGTTAACCATGTTGGATATGACCCTAACAGGACCAATGTTCTCTCCTCTTCCTGTCCCTCTAGTTAACCATGTTGGATATGACCCTAACAGGACCAATGTTCTCTCCTCTCCCTGTCCCTCTAGTTAAGCATGTTGGATATGACCCTAACAGGACCAATGTTCTCTCCTGTCCCTCTAGTTAACCATGTTGGATATGACCCTAACAGGACCAATGTTCTCTCCTGTCCCTCTAGTTAACCATGTTGGATATGACCCTAACAGGACCAATGTTCTCTCCTCTTCCTGTCCCTCTAGTTAACCATGTTGGATATGACCTTAACAGGACCAATGTTCTCTCCTCTTCCTGTCCCTCTAGTTAACCATGTTGGATATGACCCTAACAGGACCAATGTTCTCTCCTCTTCCTGTCCCTCTAGTTAACCATGTTGGATATGACCCTAACAGGACCAATGTTCTCTCCTGTCCCTCTAGTTAACCATGTTGGATATGACCCTAACAGGACCAATGTTCTCTCCTCTTCCTGTCCCTCTAGTTAACCATGTTGGATATGACCCTAACAGGACCAATGTTCTCTCCTGTTCCTCTAGTTAACCATGTTGGATATGACCCTAACAGGACCAATGTTCTCTCCTGTCCCTCTAGTTAACCATGTTGGATATGACCCTAACAGGACCAATGTTCTCTCCTCTTCCTGTCCCTCTAGTTAACCATGTTGGATATGACCCTAACAGGACCAATGTTCTCTCCTCTTCCTGTCCCTCTAGTTAACCATGTTGGATATGACCCTAACAGGACCAATGTTCTCTCCTCTCCCTGTCCCTCTAGTTAACCATGTTGGATATGACCCTAACAGGACCAATGTTCTCTCCTGTCCCTCTAGTTAACCATGTTGGATATGACCCTAACAGGACCAATGTTCTCTCCTGTCCCTCTAGTTAACCATGTTGGATATGACCCTAACAGGACCAATGTTCTCTCCTCTTCCTGTCCCTCTAGTTAACCATGTTGGATATGACCTTAACAGGACCAATGTTCTCTCCTCTTCCTGTCCCTCTAGTTAACCATGTTGGATATGACCCTAACAGGACCAATGTTCTCTCCTCTTCCTGTCCCTCTAGTTAACCATGTTGGATATGACCCTAACAGGACCAATGTTCTCTCCTGTCCCTCTAGTTAACCATGTTGGATATGACCCTAACAGGACCAATGTTCTCTCCTCTTCCTGTCCCTCTAGTTAACCATGTTGGATATGACCCTAACAGGACCAATGTTCTCTCCTGTTCCTCTAGTTAACCATGTTGGATATGACCCTAACAGGACCAATGTTCTCTCCTGTCCCTCTAGTTAACCATGTTGGATATGACCCTAACAGGACCAATGTTCTCTCCTCTTCCTGTCCCTCTAGTTAACCATGTTGGATATGACCCTAACAGGATCAATGTTCTCTCCTGTCCCTCTAGTTAACCATGTTGGATATGACCCTAACAGGACCAATGTTCTCTCCTGTCCCTCTAGTTAACCATGTTGGATATGACCCTAACAGGACCAATGTTCTCTCCTCTTCCTGTCCCTCTAGTTAACCATGTTGGATATGACCCTAACAGGATCAATGTTCTCTCCTCTTCCTGTCCCTCTAGTTAACCATGTTGGATATGACCCTAACAGGACCAATGTTCTCTCCTCTTCCTGTCCCTCTAGTTAACCATGTTGGATATGACCCTAACAGGACCAATGTTCTCTCCTCTTCCTGTCCCTCTAGTTAACCATGTTGGATATGACCCTAACAGGACCAATGTTCTCTCCTCTTCCTGTCCCTCTAGTTAACCATGTTGGATATGACCCTAACAGGACCAATGTTCTCTCCTCTTCCTGTCCCTCTAGTTAACAATGTTGGATATGACCCTAACAGGACCAATGTTCTCTCCTCTTCCTGTCCCTCTAGTTAACCATGTTGGATATGACCCTAACAGGACCAATGTTCTCTCCTGTCCCTCTAGTTAACCATGTTGGATATGACCCTAACAGGACCAATGTTCTCTCCTGTCCCTCTAGTTAACCATGTTGGATATGACCCTAACAGGACCAATGTTCTCTCCTCTTCCTGTCCCTCTATTTAACCATGTTGGATATGACCCTAACAGGACCAATGTTCTCTCCTGTCCCTCTAGTTAACCATGTTGGATATGACCTTAACAGGACCAATGTTCTCTCCTCTTCCTGTCCCTCTAGTTAACCATGTTGGATATGACCCTAACAGGACCAATGTTCTCTCCTCTTCCTGTCCCTCTATTTAACCATGTTGGATATGACCCTAACAGGACCAATGTTCTCTCCTGTTCCTCTAGTTAACCATGTTGGATATGACCCTAACAGGACCAATGTTCTCTCCTCTTCCTGTCCCTCTAGTTAACCATGTTGGATATGACCCTAACAGGACCAATGTTCTCTCCTCTTCCTGTCCCTCTAGTTAACCATGTTGGATATGACCCTAACAGGACCAATGTTCTCTCCTGTCCCTCTAGTTAACCATGTTGGATATGACCCTAACAGGACCAATGTTCTCTCCTGTCCCTCTAGTTAACCATGTTGGATATGACCCTAACAGGACCAATGTTCTCTTCCTGTCCCTCTAGTTAACCATGTTGGATATGACCCTAACAGGACCAATGTTCTCTCCTGTCCCTCTAGTTAACCATGTTGGATATGACCCTAACAGGACCAATGTTCTCTCCTCTTCCTGTCCCTCTAGTTAACCATGTTGGATATGACCTTAACAGGACCAATGTTCTCTCCTCTTCCTGTCCCTCTAGTTAACCATGTTGGATATGACCTTAACAGGACCAATGTTCTCTCCTCTTCCTGTCCCTCTAGTTAACCATGTTGGATATGACCCTAACAGGACCAATGTTCTCTCCTCTTCCTGTCCCTCTAGTTAACCATGTTGGATATGACCCTAACAGGACCAATGTTCTCTCCTGTTCCTCTAGTTAACCATGTTGGATATGACCCTAACAGGACCAATGTTCTCTCCTCTTCCTGTCCCTCTAGTTAACCATGTTGGATATGACCCTAACAGGACCAATGTTCTCTCCTCTTCCTGTCCCTCTAGTTAACCATGTTGGATATGACCCTAACAGGACCAATGTTCTCTCCTGTCCCTCTAGTTAACCATGTTGGATATGACCCTAACAGGACCAATGTTCTCTCCTCTTCCTGTCCCTCTAGTTAACCATGTTGGATATGACCCTAACAGGACCAATGTTCTCTTCCTGTCCCTCTAGTTAACCATGTTGGATATGACCCTAACAGGACCAATGTTCTCTCCTGTCCCTCTAGTTAACCATGTTGGATATGACCCTAACAGGACCAATGTTCTCTCCTCTTCCTGTCCCTCTAGTTAACCATGTTGGATATGACCTTAACAGGACCAATGTTCTCTCCTCTTCCTGTCCCTCTAGTTAACCATGTTGGATATGACCCTAACAGGATCAATGTTCTCTCCTGTCCCTCTAGTTAACCATGTTGGATATGACCCTAACAGGACCAATGTTCTCTCCTGTCCCTCTAGTTAACCATGTTGGATATGACCCTAACAGGACCAATGTTCTCTCCTCTTCCTGTCCCTCTGTTAACCATGTTGGATATGACCCTAACAGGATCAATGTTCTCTCCTCTTCCTGTCCCTCTAGTTAACCATGTTGGATATGACCCTAACAGGATCAATGTTCTCTCCTCTTCCTGTCCCTCTAGTTAACCATGTTGGATATGACCCTAACAGGACCAATGTTCTCTCCTCTTCCTGTCCCTCTAGTTAACCATGTTGGATATGACCCTAACAGGACCAATGTTCTCTCCTCTTCCTGTCCCTCTAGTTAACCATGTTGGATATGACCCTAACAGGACCAATGTTCTCTCCTCTTCCTGTCCCTCTAGTTAACCATGTTGGATATGACCCTAACAGGACCAATGTTCTCTCCTCTTCCTGTCCCTCTAGTTAACCATGTTGGATATGACCTTAACAGGACCAATGTTCTCTCCTGTCCCTCTAGTTAACCATGTTGGATATGACCCTAACAGGACCAATGTTCTCTCCTGTCCCTCTAGTTAACCATGTTGGATATGACCCTAACAGGACCAATGTTCCCTCCTCTTCCTGTCCCTCTAGTTAACCATGTTGGATATGACCCTAACAGGACCAATGTTCTCTCCTGTCCCTCTAGTTAACCATGCTGGATATGACCTTAACAGGACCAATGTTCTCTCCTCTTCCTGTCCCTCTAGTTAACCATGTTGGATATGACCCTAACAGGACCAATGTTCTCTCCTCTTCCTGTCCCTCTAGTTAACCATGTTGGATATGACCTTAACAGGACACTGTTCTCTCCTCTTCCTGTCCCTCTAGTTAACCATGTTGGATATGACCTTAACAGGACCAATGTTCTCTCCTCTTCCTGTCCCTCTAGTTAACCATGTTGGATATGACCCTAACAGGACCAATGTTCTCTCCTCTTCCTGTCCCTCTAGTTAACCATGTTGGATATGACCCTAACAGGACCAATGTTCTCTCCTCTTCCTGTCCCTCTAGTTAACCATGTTGGATATGACCCTAACAGGATCAATGTTCTCTCCTCTTCCTGTCCCTCTAGTTAACCATGTTGGATATGACCCTAACAGGACCAATGTTCTCTCCTGTCCCTCTAGTTAACCATGTTGGATATGACCTTAACAGGACCAATGTTCTCTCCTCTTCCTGTCCCTCTAGTTAACCATGTTGGATATGACCTTAACAGGACCAATGTTCTCTCCTCTTCCTGTCCCTCTAGTTAACCATGTTGGATATGACCTTAACAGGACCAATGTTCTCTCCTCTTCCTGTCCCTCTAGTTAACCATGTTGGATATGACCCTAACAGGACCAATGTTCTCTCCTCTTCCTGTCCCTCTAGTTAACCATGTTGGATATGACCCTAACAGGACCAATGTTCTCTCCTCTTCCTGTCCCTCTAGTTAACCATGTTGGATATGACCCTAACAGGACCAATGTTCTCTCCTGTCCCTCTAGTTAACCATGTTGGATATGACCCTAACAGGATCAATGTTCTCTCCTGTCCCTCTAGTTAACCATGTTGGATATGACCTTAACAGGACCAATGTTCTCTCCTCTTCCTGTCCCTCTAGTTAACCATGTTGGATATGACCTTAACAGGACCAATGTTCTCTCCTCTTCCTGTCCCTCTAGTTAACCATGTTGGATATGACCTTAACAGGACCAATGTTCTCTCCTGTCCCTCTAGTTAACCATGTTGGATATGACCCTAACAGGATCAATGTTCTCTCCTCTTCCTGTCCCTCTAGTTAACCATGTTGGATATGACCCTAACAGGATCAATGTTCTCTCCTGTCCCTCTAGTTAACCATGTTGGATATGACCCTAACAGGACCAATGTTCTCTCCTCTTCCTGTCCCTCTAGTTAACCATGTTGGATATGACCCTAACAGGACCAATGTTCTCTCCTGTCCCTCTAGTTAACCATGTTGGATATGACCCTAACAGGACCAATGTTCTCTCCTCTTCCTGTCCCTCTAGTTAACCATGTTGGATATGACCCTAACAGGACCAATGTTCTCTCCTGTCCCTCTAGTTAACCATGTTGGATATGACCCTAACAGGACCAATGTTCTCTCCTGTCCCTCTAGTTAACCATGTTGGATATGACCCTAACAGGATCAATGTTCCCTCTTCCTGTCCCTCTAGTTAACCATGTTGGATATGACCCTAACAGGACCAATGTTCTCTCCTCTTCCTGTCCCTCTAGTTAACCATGTTGGATATGACCCTAACAGGACCAATGTTCTCTCCTCTTCCTGTCCCTCTAGTTAACCATGTTGGATATGACCTTAACAGGACCAATGTTCTCTCCTCTTCCTGTCCCTCTAGTTAACCATGTTGGATATGACCCTAACAGGATCAATGTTCTCTCCTCTTCCTGTCCCTCTAGTTAACCATGTTGGATATGACCTTAACAGGACCAATGTTCTCTCCTCTTCCTGTCCCTCTAGTTAACCATGTTGGATATGACCCTAACAGGATCAATGTTCTCTCCTGTCCCTCTAGTTAACCATGTTGGATATGACCCTAACAGGATCAATGTTCTCTCCTGTCCCTCTAGTTAACCATGTTGGATATGACCTTAACAGGACCAATGTTCTCTCCTCTTCCTGTCCCTCTAGTTAACCATGTTGGATATGACCCTAACAGGACCAATGTTCTCTCCTCTTCCTGTCCCTCTAGTTAACCATGTTGGATATGACCTTAACAGGACCAATGTTCTCTCCTCTTCCTGTCCCTCTAGTTAACCATGTTGGATATGACCCTAACAGGACCAATGTTCTCTCCTGTCCCTCTAGTTAACCATGTTGGATATGACCCTAACAGGATCAATGTTCCCTCTTCCTGTCCCTCTAGTTAACCATGTTGGATATGACCCTAACAGGACCAATGTTCTCTCCTCTTCCTGTCCCTCTAGTTAACCATGTTGGATATGACCCTAACAGGACCAATGTTCTCTCCTCTTCCTGTCCCTCTAGTTAACCATGTTGGATATGACCTTAACAGGACCAATGTTCTCTCCTCTTCCTGTCCCTCTAGTTAACCATGTTGGATATGACCCTAACAGGATCAATGTTCTCTCCTCTTCCTGTCCCTCTAGTTAACCATGTTGGATATGACCTTAACAGGACCAATGTTCTCTCCTCTTCCTGTCCCTCTAGTTAACCATGTTGGATATGACCCTAACAGGATCAATGTTCTCTCCTGTCCCTCTAGTTAACCATGTTGGATATGACCCTAACAGGATCAATGTTCTCTCCTGTCCCTCTAGTTAACCATGTTGGATATGACCTTAACAGGACCAATGTTCTCTCCTCTTCCTGTCCCTCTAGTTAACCATGTTGGATATGACCCTAACAGGACCAATGTTCTCTCCTCTTCCTGTCCCTCTAGTTAACCATGTTGGATATGACCTTAACAGGACCAATGTTCTCTCCTCTTCCTGTCCCTCTAGTTAACCATGTTGGATATGACCCTAACAGGACCAATGTTCTCTCCTCTTCCTGTCCCTCTAGTTAACCATGTTGGATATGACCCTAACAGGATCAATGTTCTCTCCTCTTCCTGTCCCTCTAGTTAACCATGTTGGATATGACCCTAACAGGACCAATGTTCTCTCCTGTCCCTCTAGTTAACCATGTTGGATATGACCTTAACAGGACCAATGTTCTCTCCTCTTCCTGTCCCTCTAGTTAACCATGTTGGATATGACCTTAACAGGACCAATGTTCTCTCCTCTTCCTGTCCCTCTAGTTAACCATGTTGGATATGACCCTAACAGGACCAATGTTCTCTCCTCTTCCTGTCCCTCTAGTTAACCATGTTGGATATGACCCTAACAGGACCAATGTTCTCTCCTGTCCCTCTAGTTAACCATGTTGGATATGACCCTAACAGGATCAATGTTCTCTCCTGTCCCTCTAGTTAACCATGTTGGATATGACCTTAACAGGACCAATGTTCTCTCCTCTTCCTGTCCCTCTAGTTAACCATGTTGGATATGACCTTAACAGGACCAATGTTCTCTCCTCTTCCTGTCCCTCTAGTTAACCATGTTGGATATGACCTTAACAGGACCAATGTTCTCTCCTCTTCCTGTCCCTCTAGTTAACCATGTTGGATATGACCCTAACAGGATCAATGTTCTCTCCTCTTCCTGTCCCTCTAGTTAACCATGTTGGATATGACCTTAACAGGACCAATGTTCTCTCCTGTCCCTCTAGTTAACCATGTTGGATATGACCCTAACAGGATCAATGTTCTCTCCTCTTCCTGTCCCTCTAGTTAACCATGTTGGATATGACCCTAACAGGATCAATGTTCTCTCCTGTCCCTCTAGTTAACCATGTTGGATATGACCCTAACAGGACCAATGTTCTCTCCTCTTCCTGTCCCTCTAGTTAACCATGTTGGATATGACCCTAACAGGACCAATGTTCTCTCCTGTCCCTCTAGTTAACCATGTTGGATATGACCCTAACAGGACCAATGTTCTCTCCTCTTCCTGTCCCTCTAGTTAACCATGTTGGATATGACCCTAACAGGACCAATGTTCTCTCCTGTCCCTCTAGTTAACCATGTTGGATATGACCCTAACAGGACCAATGTTCTCTCCTGTCCCTCTAGTTAACCATGTTGGATATGACCCTAACAGGATCAATGTTCCCTCTTCCTGTCCCTCTAGTTAACCATGTTGGATATGACCCTAACAGGACCAATGTTCTCTCCTCTTCCTGTCCCTCTAGTTAACCATGTTGGATATGACCCTAACAGGACCAATGTTCTCTCCTCTTCCTGTCCCTCTAGTTAACCATGTTGGATATGACCTTAACAGGACCAATGTTCTCTCCTCTTCCTGTCCCTCTAGTTAACCATGTTGGATATGACCCTAACAGGATCAATGTTCTCTCCTCTTCCTGTCCCTCTAGTTAACCATGTTGGATATGACCTTAACAGGACCAATGTTCTCTCCTCTTCCTGTCCCTCTAGTTAACCATGTTGGATATGACCCTAACAGGATCAATGTTCTCTCCTGTCCCTCTAGTTAACCATGTTGGATATGACCCTAACAGGATCAATGTTCTCTCCTGTCCCTCTAGTTAACCATGTTGGATATGACCTTAACAGGACCAATGTTCTCTCCTCTTCCTGTCCCTCTAGTTAACCATGTTGGATATGACCCTAACAGGACCAATGTTCTCTCCTCTTCCTGTCCCTCTAGTTAACCATGTTGGATATGACCCTAACAGGATCAATGTTCTCTCCTGTCCCTCTAGTTAACCATGTTGGATATGACCCTAACAGGATCAATGTTCTCTCCTGTCCCTCTAGTTAACCATGTTGGATATGACCTTAACAGGACCAATGTTCTCTCCTCTTCCTGTCCCTCTAGTTAACCATGTTGGATATGACCTTAACAGGACCAATGTTCTCTCCTGTCCCTCTAGTTAACCATGTTGGATATGACCTTAACAGGACCAAGGTTCTCTCCTCTTCCTGTCCCTCTAGTTAACCATGTTGGATATGACCTTAACAGGACCAATGTTCTCTCCTCTTCCTGTCCCTCTAGTTAACCATGTTGGATATGACCCTAACAGGACCAATGTTCTCTCCTCTTCCTGTCCTTCTAGTTAACCATGTTGGATATGACCTTAACAGGACCAATGTTCTCTCCTGTCCCTCTAGTTAACCATGTTGGATATGACCCTAACAGGACCAATGTTCTCTCCTCTTCCTGTCCCTCTAGTTAACCATGTTGGATATGACCCTAACAGGACCAATGTTCTCTCCTCTTCCTGTCCCTCTAGTTAACCATGTTGGATATGACCTTAACAGGACCAATGTTCTCTCCTCTTCCTGTCCCTCTAGTTAACCATGTTGGATATGACCCTAACAGGATCAATGTTCTCTCCTCTTCCTGTCCCTCTAGTTAACCATGTTGGATATGACCTTAACAGGACCAATGTTCTCTCCTCTTCCTGTCCCTCTAGTTAACCATGTTGGATATGACCCTAACAGGATCAATGTTCTCTCCTGTCTCTCTAGTTAACCATGTTGGATATGACCCTAACAGGATCAATGTTCTCTCCTCTTCCTGTCCCTCTAGTTAACCATGTTGGATATGACCTTAACAGGATCAATGTTCTCTCCTGTCCCTCTAGTTAACCATGTTGGATATGACCCTAACAGGATCAATGTTCTCTCCTGTCCCTCTAGTTAACCATGTTGGATATGACCTTAACAGGACCAATGTTCTCTCCTCTTCCTGTCCCTCTAGTTAACCATGTTGGATATGACCCTAACAGGACCAATGTTCTCTCCTCTTCCTGTCCCTCTAGTTAACCATGTTGGATATGACCCTAACAGGATCAATGTTCTCTCCTCTTCCTGTCCCTCTAGTTAACCATGTTGGATATGACCCTAACAGGACCAATGTTCTCTCCTGTCCCTCTAGTTAACCATGTTGGATATGACCTTAACAGGACCAATGTTCTCTCCTCTTCCTGTCCCTCTAGTTAACCATGTTGGATATGACCTTAACAGGACCAATGTTCTCTCCTCTTCCTGTCCCTCTAGTTAACCATGTTGGATATGACCCTAACAGGACCAATGTTCTCTCCTCTTCCTGTCCCTCTAGTTAACCATGTTGGATATGACCCTAACAGGACCAATGTTCTCTCCTGTCCCTCTAGTTAACCATGTTGGATATGACCCTAACAGGATCAATGTTCTCTCCTGTCCCTCTAGTTAACCATGTTGGATATGACCTTAACAGGACCAATGTTCTCTCCTCTTCCTGTCCCTCTAGTTAACCATGTTGGATATGACCTTAACAGGACCAATGTTCTCTCCTCTTCCTGTCCCTCTAGTTAACCATGTTGGATATGACCCTAACAGGACCAATGTTCTCTCCTCTTCCTGTCCCTCTAGTTAACCATGTTGGATATGACCCTAACAGGACCAATGTTCTCTCCTGTCCCTCTAGTTAACCATGTTGGATATGACCCTAACAGGATCAATGTTCTCTCCTGTCCCTCTAGTTAACCATGTTGGATATGACCTTAACAGGACCAATGTTCTCTCCTCTTCCTGTCCCTCTAGTTAACCATGTTGGATATGACCCTAACAGGACCAATGTTCTCTCCTCTTCCTGTCCCTCTAGTTAACCATGTTGGATATGACCTTAACAGGACCAATGTTCTCTCCTGTCCCTCTAGTTAACCATGTTGGATATGACCCTAACAGGACCAATGTTCTCTCCTCTTCCTGTCCCTCTAGTTAACCATGTTGGATATGACCCTAACAGGACCAATGTTCTCTCCTCTTCCTGTCCCTCTAGTTAACCATGTTGGATATGACCCTAACAGGACCAATGTTCTCTCCTCTTCCTGTCCCTCTAGTTAACCATGTTGGATATGACCCTAACAGGATCAATGTTCTCTCCTCTTCCTGTCCCTCTAGTTAACCATGTTGGATATGACCCTAACAGGACCAATGTTCTCTCCTGTCCCTCTAGTTAACCATGTTGGATATGACCCTAACAGGACCAATGTTCTCTCCTCTTCCTGTCCCTCTAGTTAACCATGTTGGATATGACCCTAACAGGACCAATGTTCTCTCCTCTTCCTGTCCCTCTAGTTAACCATGTTGGATATGACCCTAACAGGACCAATGTTCTCTCCTGTCCCTCTAGTTAACCATGTTGGATATGACCCTAACAGGATCAATGTTCTCTCCTGTCCCTCTAGTTAACCATGTTGGATATGACCTTAACAGGACCAATGTTCTCTCCTCTTCCTGTCCCTCTAGTTAACCATGTTGGATATGACCCTAACAGGACCAATGTTCTCTCCTCTTCCTGTCCCTCTAGTTAACCATGTTGGATATGACCCTAACAGGACCAATGTTCTCTCCTCTTCCTGTCCCTCTAGTTAACCATGTTGGATATGACCCTAACAGGACCAATGTTCTCTCCTCTTCCTGTCCCTCTAGTTAACCATGTTGGATATGACCCTAACAGGATCAATGTTCTCTCCTCTTCCTGTCCCTCTAGTTAACCATGTTGGATATGACCCTAACAGGACCAATGTTCTCTCCTGTCCCTCTAGTTAACCATGTTGGATATGACCCTAACAGGACCAATGTTCTCTCCTCTTCCTGTCCCTCTAGTTAACCATGTTGGATATGACCCTAACAGGACCAATGTTCTCTCCTCTTCCTGTCCCTCTAGTTAACCATGTTGGATATGACCCTAACAGGACCAATGTTCTCTCCTCTTCCTGTCCCTCTAGTTAACCATGTTGGATATGACCCTAACAGGATCAATGTTCTCTCCTGTCCCTCTAGTTAACCATGTTGGATATGACCCTAACAGGACCAATGTTCTCTCCTGTCCCTCTAGTTAACCATGTTGGATATGACCTTAACAGGACCAATGTTCTGTCCTCTTTTCATCCTTTCATGTCCCATTGTCCTCTACTCTTCTATTCCTGTCTTCCTCTTCTTCACTTATTCCCCTTTCTCCTCTTAATACAGCTCTCTTTAAGTTTCTAAATGCACTTCAGGAACCATGTTGTAGCCTGCAGTCACTACTTCCCCATCTTAACACAGCTCTCTTTAAGTTTCTAAATGGATCGTGACTTGGTTCTGTATGTGTCTAGACACTGGCGTTGGCACCATGTACGTTCTCTATGACAGAGGCACTGTTTTAAAATCCTTAAGTCTATTGACGTACCCATCTCCATCTAAGTAACGTAAATAAAAAAAATCTCCATCATAATCTATCTGTTTTAGAGAGTAAATCTCTCTTCCTCTTCTACTCTCCTCCTCCCATCTCATCCTCTGTTCCTCCTTTCCTCTTCACCTCCTCTCTTCCTCTAATACAGTAATAGAACTGTCTCTCTCCTATATGTGCCCAGACACAGGCTATGGCAGCATCTACGTGTCAGACGACAGGGGTACAGTGTACTCTAAGTCTCTGGAGCGTCACCTCTACACCACCACAGGGGGCGACACTGACTTCACCAACGTCACCTCTCTACGAGGGGTCTTCATCACCAGTATACTGGCAGAGGGTAAGGTCTACACACACACCTAAATGCAAGCATAGACACACACACACACCTGCTTTAAATGCCCCAACACTTAGAGCACTCAGACTCCTGTGTCCTCAGTCTACGGTGTATTATATGCCAATTGAGGCCCAGTATGACTTTCCTTAGCTGTTCAGTGTGAATTCAGCTGCATGTCTACAGCAGCTCAGAAAGACCAGTAGAACCATATACACTGGATTATATATACACTCCCCTAACTTTAAGCATCAGCTGTCTGAGCAGCTTACCGATCACTGTACCTGTACACAGCCAATCTGTAAATAGCACACTCAACTACCTCATCCCCATATTGTTATTTATCCTCTTGCTCTTTTGCACCCCAGTATCTCTATTTGCTCATCATCATCATCTGCACATCTATCAGTCCAGTATTAATACTAAATTGTATTTATTTTTGCCTCTGGGGCCTATTTATTGCCTACCTCCCTACTCTTCTACATTTGCACACACTGTATATAAATAGAAAAATCTTTCTTTTCTTTTGTGTTATTGACTGTACGTTTGTTTGTGTAACTCTGTTGTTTTTGGTCGCACTGCTTTGCTTTATCTTGGCCAGGTCGCAGTTGTAAATGAGAACTTGTTCTCAACCGGTTAAATAAAGGTGAAATATTAAAACATGTATTTATATGGACAGTGAAGCTACAACTTTTAGTCTCTTTACGCCAGTATTTGGGATTTGTTTCATATGAGGCGACAGTACAGAATGTTACCTTTTTTATTTTAGGGTATTTTCATGCATATTTGTTTTACTGTTTAGAAATGACAGCACTTTATGTATCTAGTCCCCCCATTTGAAGATGTTATAAGTATATGGACAAATTCACTTGTGTGCATTATAATGTAGTCAAAAATGTAGTATTTGGTCTCATTTTCCTAGCATACAATGACTACATGTGCGCCCAATAGAAATGAATGGTAAATAATGTATTGTGTCAATTTTATTGTAAATAAGAATAAAATATGTTTCTGAACACTTCTACATTTTAAAGTGGATGCTACCATGATTTTAGCGAGAATAATGAGTGAAAGTTACAGGGGTACAGATCATACCCACAAGACATGCTAACCTCTCAGTATTACCAATAATGGGGGAGGATAGCATTATTTTTGGTGGTGTGTGATCCTTGTTCTTACTTTAATACACTATACTATCAGTTAATTTGTCCAAATACTTATTCAAATGGAGGGACAAGATGCACAAAAGATACATAAAGTGCTTTCATTTCTGTACTGTCGCCTCATGAAATATTTGATCGAAAAATCCAAAATGCTGGAGTATAGAGACAAATAATACATAAAAAAATAGCTTCACTGTCCAAATAAATACGTGGGGAGTGTAAATATCTCTTGTTGTATTGTTGTCCAGACGGCTCGGTGCAGTCCGTGGTGTCCTTCGACCAGGGAGGGGAATGGGTGCCCCTGCAGAAGCCTGCCAACACCAAGTGTGACTCCACAGCCAAAGACCCCGACAAGTGCAGTCTCCACATCCACGCAGCGTACAGCACGGCTATGAAGCTGAACGTCCCCATGCTGCCTCTCAGTGAACCAAACGCTGTAGGACTCATCATGGCTCACGGTAAATCGCACACATCACCTTACTCATTCACCTGTTCATGACTGTGTCAATTTGACTAAGGGAAAAAAAACGGCAGGTCGTTGTGCCAGAGTCTGATCAAGCGTTAACACTCGGAGTTCCAGGCTTGACTCGGTCCTCTCCTGACCACTAACCCCTCTGACTCCCGGCGATACAATCTCTGTGATAATACCCTATGTGTTTTGGTCATTTCAGCAGACGCTCTTAATTTTACCCAGGTTGTGGTATCCAATTGGTAGTTAGTCTCGTCGCCGCAACTCCCATACAGGCGACGGTTGAGAGCCGGCCTCCGAAACACGACCCAACTGCACTGCTTCTTCACAATGCCCATAACCCGGAAGCCAGCCGCACCAATATGTCGGAGGAAACACCGTGTACTGCACCCGGCCCACCACAGGAGTCACCAGTGCGTGTTGGGACAAGGGCATCCCTGCCGGCCTAACCCGACAGGGATGCCCTTGTTCCAACGAGGAGAGAGAATGTTAAAAAATCAAAACCAAAAAAAGAAACATTTAGCTTTTCTTGAGAAATAAAGTATGAGTCAGACCACTAAAGAAATGCAAGTACATTTTTTTGTTGTTGTTAATAACAAAAAGAGAGCCTGGACTCGAACCCAGAATCTCTATTGGCACAGTGATGCAGTGCCTTAGACCACTGCGCCACATGGGAGGCCCAGCAGACGCTTTTACCCAGAGCGACTTAGTCAGTGAAAATTCTACTAAGGTAGATAACCACAGTTGCTTTACTTGTAATGACTATCAGCTAAATCGGTGCTAGTAGCAGAAGACAAGTGTTAGAATAATATGGCTTTGACCTCACATTTTAACCTTAAGTCATTAAATTACATTATTTATTAAATAGCGGTACGTATAGTTATTTCTACATTGAAGTAATCAGATGAAGTAAACCTCATTGTAATAATGTCATTATCCATTACTATATATATATATATATATATCATTATCCATTACTATATATATATGTCATTATCCATTACTATATATATGTCATTATCCATTACTATATATATATATGGCATTATCCATTACAATTGTTAGGCGGGCGGAGCAGGTGAACCCAGGTGCAGACTTAGACTAGGAGACAGGGATAAGGTAACTAAGGTATTTGTTGAAAAGCGGGGGGGTAGATGGGGTGCAGGCCAGGGGAAGCTCGGGCGCGTAGCAGGGAACTAGGAACTGAGGCTGGGGCCAGGGGAAGCTCGGGCGGGTAGCAGGGAACTGAGGCTGGGGCCAGGGGAAGCTCGGGCGCGTAGCAGGGAACTAGGAACTGGGGCTGGGTCCAGGGGAAGCTCGGGCGCGTAGCAGGGAACTAGGAACTGAGGCTGGGGCCAGGGGAAGCTCGGGCGGGTAGCAGGGAACTGAGGCTGGGGCCAGGGGAAGCTCGGGCGGGTAGCAGGGAACTAGGAACTGAGGCTGGGGCCAGGGGAAGCTCGGGCGGGTAGTAGGGAGTTTTTCCTTCCAGGTCAAATTGTGCTCTGAAGGTTTCCCATATGTTATTTAAAGGGTCAGTCTGGGATTGGTTCATCTATTTATTTATTTATTTACTTAAAAATATGATATACTGTATAGCCATTGATTCTTGAAGAATATAACTTGTAAATGCCTCATGGGCATAGATGACCTACACCTTGCTGTCACTTTTTACTTGACCTCTGACCCCCTAACCCTCAGGGAGTGTGGGCGATGCCATCTCTGTGATGAAGCCTGACGTATTCGTGTCAGATGACGGAGGTTACACCTGGCTGCAGGCCCTGGAGGGACCTCACCACTATGCCATCCTGGACTCTGGTGGACTGCTGGTGGCTGTGGAACACTCTACTCAGCCCATCAAAGACATCAAGTACGTCTGTGTGTCAAAAGGACTCTGTTCTAAGTAGTGTACTATATAGGAAAAGGAAGGACTCTGTTCTAAGTAGTGTACTATATAGGAAAAGGAAGGACTCTGTTCTAAGTAGTGTACTATATAGGAAAAGGAAGGACTCTGTTCTAAGTAGTGTACTATATAGGAAAAGGAAGGACTCTGTTCTAAGTAGTGTACTATATAGGAAAAGGAAGGACTCTGTTCTAAGTAGTGTACTATATAGGAAAAGGAAGGACTCTGTTCTAAGTAGTGTACTATATAGGAAAAGGAAGGACTCTGTTCTAAGTAGTGTACTATATAGGAAAAGGAAGGACTCTGTTCTAAGTAGTGTACTATATAGGAAAAGGAAGGACTCTGTTCTAAGTAGTGTACTATATAGGAAAAGGAAGGACTCTGTTCTAAGTGGTGTACTATATAGGAAAAGGAAGGACTCTGTTCTAAGTGGTGTACTATATAGGAAAAGGAAGGACTCTGTTCTAAGTAGTGTACTATATAGGAAAAGGAAGGACTCTGTTCTAAGTGGTGTACTATATAGGAAAAGGAAGGACTCTGTTCTAAGTGGTGTACTATATAGGAAAAGGAAGGACTCTGTTCTAAGTAGTGTACTATATAGGAAAAGGAAGGACTCTGTTCTAAGTAGTGTACTATATAGGAAAAGGAAGGACTCTGTTCTAAGTAGTGTACTATATAGGAAAAGGAAGGACTCTGTTCTAAGTAGTGTACTATATAGGAAAAGGAAGGACTCTGTTCTAAGTAGTGTACTATATAGGAAAAGGAAGGACTCTGTTCTAAGTGGTGTACTATATAGGAAAAGGAAGGACTCTGTTCTAAGTAGTGTACTATATAGGAAAAGGAAGGACTCTGTTCTAAGTGGTGTACTATATAGGAAAAGGAAGGACTCTGTTCTAAGTAGTGTACTATATAGGAAAAGGAAGGACTCTGTTCTAAGTAGTGTACTATATAGGAAAAGGAAGGACTCTGTTCTAAGTAGTGTACTATATAGGAAAAGGAAGGACTCTGTTCTAAGTGGTGTACTATATAGGAAAAGGAAGGACTCTGTTCTAAGTAGTGTACTATATAGGAAAAGGAAGGACTCTGTTCTAAGTAGTGTACTATATAGGAAAAGGAAGGACTCTGTTCTAAGTAGTGTACTATATAGGAAAAGGAAGGACTCTGTTCTAAGTGGTGTACTATATAGGAAAAGGAAGGACTCTGTTCTAAGTAGTGTACTATATAGGAAAAGGAAGGACTCTGTTCTAAGTGGTGTACTATATAGGAAAAGGAAGGACTCTGTGTTAAAAGTAGTGAACTATATAGTGAATAGGTCAGGGAGTCATTTCAGAGGGCGAGGCAACGCAGGTAGCCTGGATCCCAGTCTCAGGCTATTCTGCTGTAAGACAAGACTGATATCCAGGCTAGAATGCAGAGGCCTAAAAAAAGATGAAAGAACTGAAACATCTGATAGGACTTCCGTAGAAAATCACATTACGATTTAACACACCCCGTGGCAAATGTTCTGACTTACGGTAATGTGTTCTTTCCTGTCAGGTTTTCCACAGACGAGGGCCAGTGCTGGCACGTTCACCAGTTCACTAGCGATCCCATCCACTTCTCAGGGCTAGCGGCGGAGCCGGGGGCGAGGTCTATGAACGTCAGTGTCTGGGGCTACAGAGACGCTCTGCTCAGTCAGTACTGGGTATCAGTCACCGTCGACTTCAGAGAGCTGCTCACTAGAACCTGTGAGTACCAGGAGATACAACTAAACACTTCACACTACTTAGCCAACCAGAGCTGCACTGTATTGGCCTGGTTATGCATCTGCATAACCAGTCTAAAGGAAACTGATGTAATATAGATGGGACTGACTGGGGTTCAAACCTGGTTCTCTTACACCTCAAAGAGCTGTGTTAGCCTGCTGAGCTAAAGCCTCGTGTCTGTTTCTCAGGTGAGGACCAGGACTACGTGCAGTGGCTGGCACACTCTGATGACATCAGCGACCCTAACGACGGCTGCATGCTGGGTTATAAGGAGAAGTTACTGCGTCTCAGGAAGGCCTCGGTCTGCTGGAATGGACGGGACTATGAGGTCAACAAGCAACCCACCCCCTGCTCCTGCACCCTGGATGACTTCATGTGGTCAGTGGTTCAATTACTTCAACTGTTGTTTGTAAACTGTAAATCCATGAGCATATTGCAGTGGTGTATTGTAAGGGAGAATAGATTAAACTAGACTAGATTAAACTAGATTAGAATAGATTAAACTAGACTAGATTAAACTAGATTAGAATAGATTAAACTAGATTAGACTAGATTAAACTAGATTAGAATAGATTAAACTAGACTAGATTAAACTAGATTAGAATAGATTAAACTAGACTAGATTCAAATATATTAAACTAGATTAGAATAGATTTAATTAGATTCAACTAGATTAGTATAGATAAAACCAGATTAGTATAGATTAGCTTCATTTATTTTGTTCAGGTCAGCACATCAGAAACATACAAACAATTCACAATGTTGTCTGTCCCGGTCTATCCCTCCCTCCCTCCTGTTCTGTCTCTCCCATCCTGTTTGTCTCTGTCCCTGTCTAACCTGTTCCACGCTGCCCCCCTTTTAGTGACTTTGGGTACTATCGTAAAGAGAACAGCTCTGAGTGTGTGGAGCAGCCGGACCTGAAGGGCCACCTTCTGGAGTTCTGTCTGCAAGGCAAGGAGGAGCTGCTGCAGACCAGAGGGTAAGGTTTTAGTCTCTGTTCCAAACTGGGTCTCCTGTGCATAACGAGACCGTGTTAGCCCACTGAGGGAAAGCCTAGGCATTAGCTTGGGGAGCTAACACAAGCCTTCAAAGTCTCAGACAAAGCTACTCATCACACAAGTGTGGCTCACCAAACCACCTCCATGAAGATGCTCTGTTTGTGACCGTGACTGACCACTAAGCATGTCCTCTTGGTCCACAGCTATAGGAAGATCCCCGGGGATAAGTGTGAGGGAGGAACACAGCCGGAGAGAAAAGAGATAGACCTCAGTAAGAGGTGTGTCAGTGATCTGCTGGGACCTCAGGAACTACTGGTTAGTAGAAATATATATGTGTTAGTGAATCTCATTGGTCCTGGTCTACAATGGACCATAATCCATTGGTAGTCTGGTGAGTTTTGACTCCACCCCTAGCAGAAAAGCTGTCATTTACATCCAGTTGAATTGGGTCATAATGACGTTCTATCAACCAGTTTAGCCTGCTGGGGGTGGAGACAAAACTCCCCAGACTACCAAATGGATCTCATTGGTCCTGTTATGCAATGACTGACCAATGCAACATGACTATGGAGGTGATGCTGCATCACTGTCAGTAGTAATGTTAACATGACTTTCTTATTTCTGTACGTCTTACTTTACTCTCTCGCGCTCTCTCTCTCTGTGGATCTCTCCGCTCCTACAGATGGATGGCCATCTGTCCAGCTCTGCACCCATCGTAGTGACTGTTTTAATCATTATGCTGCTCGCAATCGTAGCTGGGGTCCTCATCGTCAAGAAGTATGTCTGCGGTGGCAGGTCAGTAGAGCTGTTTTTATGATTCATTATGTGGTTTTAGATCAGGACAGTAGAGCTGTTTTTATGATTCATTATGTGGTTTTAGATCAGGACAGTAAACTCTTCCAAGGAATGTACTGTATGTCCAGTTGTAGCCAAGTATACATTTGGAAAGTATTCAGACTACTTGACTTTTTCCACATTTTGTTACGTTACAGCCTTATTCTAAAATGGATTAAATAAATAAAATCCTCATCGATCTATACACAAAACCCCATAATGACAAAGTGAAAACAGGTTTTTAGATTTTTTACAAATGTATAAATAATAATACCTTATTTACATAGGTATTCAGACCCTTTGCTACGAGACTCGAAATTGAGCTCAGGTGCATCCTGTTTCCATTGATCATCCTTGAGATGTTTCTACAATTTGATTGGAGTCCACCTGTGGTAAATTCAATTGATTGGACATGATTTGGAAAGGCACACACCGGTCTATATAAGGTCCAACAGTTGACAGTGCATGTCAGAGCAAAAACCAGGTCATGCAGTTCGAAGGAATTGTCCGTAGAGCTCCGAGACTGAATTGTGTTGAGGCACAGATCTGAGGAAGGGTACCAAAACAAGATTATCTGGTCTGATGAAAGCAAGATTGAACTCTTTGGCCTGAATGCCAAGCGTCACACCTGGAGGAAAACTGGCACCATCCCTTTGGTGAAACAAGGTGGTGGCAGCATTATGCTGTGGGGATGTTTTTCAGTGGCAGGGACTGGGAGACTAGTCAGGATCAAGGGAAAGATGAATGGAGCAAAGTACAGAGAGATCCTTGATGAAAACCTGCTCAGAACCTCAGACTGGGGTGAAGGTTCACCTTCCAACAGGACAATGACCCTAAGCACACAGCCAAGACAACGCAGGAGTGGCTTCGGGACAAGTCTCTGAAGGTCCTTAAGTGGCCCAGCCAGAGCCCAGACTTGAACCCGATCATGCATCTCTGGAGACACCTGAAAATAGCTGTGCAGCAACGCTCTCCATCCAACCTGACAGAGCTTGAGAGGCTCTGCAGAGAAGAATGGGAGAAACTCCCCAAATACAGGTGTGCCAAGCTTGTAGCGTCATACCCAAGAAGACTCGAGGCTGTAATTCAACAAAGTACTTAATAAAGGGTCTGAATACTTATGTAAATATGATATTTCAGTTTTGTATTTTTTATACATTTTACAAACATTTCTAAAAACCTTTTTTGCATTGTCATTATGGGGTATTGTGTGTAGATTGATGAAGGGGGGGGCATATTTAATCAATTTTAGAACAAGGCTGTAAAAAGTAAAGGGATACTGTACATCCACAAAGTAGTGCAAAGAGGCTGATCAGTAGTTTGAGAGCTGTAGAGGGCTTCTAATGATCCGAGCCGAGCTATACTAAGCCAGTTAGTTTCTGGCACAACAATCGTGTTTTAAGGGTCTCAGTGTATCTGTGTTTTGATTGGCTCCCCCAGGTTCCTGGTACACAGCTACTCTGTCCTACAGCAGAATGCTGAGGCCCAGGGAGTAGACGAACCCCTAGACAGCAACCACACTCAGGCCAGCAACATGGCCGACTTCCACGACGATTCAGACGAGGTAATGTTACCATAGAAACACTTACACGTCCTTTTTATTTGGTTATTTGTGTGGCCTTAGCACGTATTAAACAGATGCAATATAGGTCAGTACTTAGGTAGGGGGAATGGCTCTTTCCATTGCCTCAGTGTTTTCTCTAGTCCTTTCTGTGAAAAGTCCACTTTCATAGAAATGTTTTTGTTCTCTGTGCTTCTGTAGGATCTTCTGGAGTAACAGGTTGAACATGCAGCTCCCAAGAGGACCTTCTCGTCTCCTGCCTGTCCTTTACAACCCAGAGACTCCTGCAGCTACAAGGGGAATCTCGTCTCCTGCCTGTCCTTTACAACCCAGAGACTCCTGCAGCTACAAGAGGAATCTAGTCTCCTGTCTGTCCTTTACAACCCAGAGACTCCTGCAGCTACAAGGGAATCTAGTCTCCTGTCTGTCCTTTACAACCCAGAGACTCCTGCAGCTACAAGAGGAATCTAGTCTCCTGTCTGTCCTTTACACCCAGAGACTCCTGCAGCTACAAGAGGAATCTAGTCTCTTGTCTGTCCTTTACAACCCAGAGACTCCTGCAGCTACAAGGGGAATCTAGTCTCTTGTCTGTCCTGAGGCTCACAGCTCTACATCGAAGAACACGTTTCTTCTATCTGTACAACCAGAGGCTCGCTGCTGCTGCTCTCTCCTTCGCCTCCTGCTACTTCCTCCTTCCCTCCCTCTAACCCCTGACCTTCCAGCGCCTGGCGGAGAGTTGTTCTAGTGCAGCTCTCATCAGTGAGGTATCCAATGAGGCTTTGTGATCTGAGTGAGACACAGACAGAATTCAGCAGGAGAGCAGTGGTGTTGTGGTGGTTGATAAAAAAACAAACAAACAAAAAAAAACAATTATTCTCCAAGTTCCTTTTCTGTTGGAACGGAATGATGTGATGGTTCCGGACTGCTGGTGAATCTGGAATCATGGAACTGCTGTTTTAGAAGCTGTTTTATGGTCATTGGGAGTTTCTCTTAATATCTACTGTAGCTAGACTCTTCAAACAAGTGAATGTAAACAGCACCATGACATTACGGGTTATTCATGCCTCTCCCATTGCTTGAGACTGGGGATCTTGGGAAATATTACGTATACGTTTCTATTGAAGACATGCCCTTTTTCCCCCTCCCCTGCACTTACATAAAGATTTTTCATTGATGTGATTCGGGGTTGGGACTATGGTAAATAGGTTGCAGTTGGTTACTGTGGCTTGGTAAAATTATTCTACCAAGCCACCCTATTCTTAACTATTTTAACTATTTTGCCTAAATGATAAGATGCAAGTGGAAATATTTATAAGCATTTAAAGTTGGATAGCAATAACATGTTTAGATCCACTGTATCAACACGCTAAGCTTTTATAGCCGGAATCAACCTCCTCTAAAGGGACGAAATCCTAACATGATTAATTTGTACCAAACACAAACATTCACCTCCTAAATCATGCATTGATGTCAATGGTGTGAAAATTAGTTTTTTTATATCTCAAGTTAAGATTTGGCTATATTAGACTTATTCTATTGTTCCATCTAAACATTGTATGCAGTTGTGACTGCCTAAAGCTGTAAAAAAAACGTCTGTTTAGTTTGAGTCAGAGGGGGGAAATGTAGTATAACAAATAGCTATTGGCCTCATGCCTCATTTCTCTATACAAAGTATGCTTATGTTTAATATATTGAGCTAATCCTACACTGGTGAAAGTAGTGTGAAGGATGGACTATAGGAATCTATCGACGTAAACACAGGCGCTAAGAGCACATTTTTAGAAATGTAGTAACTTACAGAGATCTGGACATCTTTGACGAAGCCATTTTGTTAGAAGAAATCGTTTTTTTAAGCTAACAACGTTGCATGAATGTCCAGGCGTTCTGCCACTGGCGTGCCTGTTTTCAGTGTGTAGAACACACCTCTGTCTGTATGTACTGTACGCTCGTATCTGAATATGATGAGCTGATACTACTGAATCACACATTTTATTATGGTCACCACATTACCTGAAAAAATGTCATTGACTTAAGTTTCACCTAGACTAGGGTCATTCTAGCTTCGGAAGCCCATTTGGATCGATGGCCTTAGAATGACCCGTGTCTCCCAACTGGGAGTATACACCTGACAGGCGGTTTCTATTTGTTCCTAATACTATAGTCAGATACAATTTCTTTTTTAGAATAATACATGTCCAGTAGAAGCTAAATTACCAGTTCTTGTAGGCTTGAATGTTGAAAAACAAGACGCTGATAGCTTCCCATTTGAGCTAGGCTACTTTTAAATACTGTGGAGTCACATGTTCTCGCTCGCTCTCTCGCTCTCTCTTTCGCTCTCTCTCTCTCTCAATAGTTTGCTGTTTTAAAACATTTGTTGTGCAATCCTTTCCTCTTCCTATCTCTTCTGGTGTCTTATACGTCCCTTTACATGGTGGACTTTTATTTATTTAGAATGATCTGATTGATTCTGAGTGCAGTAATGTAACTTATTGTGTGGATGGTTATCTAAATCAAATCACATTTTATTGGTCACATACTAGACACTTTACAAGCATTTGTGTATGGGGGTAGGGTGTGTCTAGTAGAGGGGGTAGGGTGTGTCTAGTAGAGGGGGTAGGGTGTGTCTAGTAGAGGGGGTAGGGTGTGTCTAGTAGAGGGGGTAGGGTGTGTCTAGTAGAGGGGGTAGGGTCTGTCCTGTAGGGGGAGTCTGTCTAGTAGGGTCTGTCTAGGAGGGGGGTGGGGGTCTGTCTAGTAGAGGGGGTGGGGTCTGTCTAGTAGAGGGGGTGGGGTCTGTCTAGTAGAGGGGGTGGGGTCTGTCTAGTAGAGGGGGTGGGGTCTGTCTAGTAGAGGGGGTGGGGTCTGTCTAGTAGAGGGGGTGGGGTCTGTCTAGTAGAGGGGGTGGGGTCTGTCTAGTAGAGGGGGTGGGGTCTGTCTAGTAGAGGGGGTGGGGTCTGTCTAGGAGGGGGGTGGGGGTCTGTCTAGGAGGGGGGTGGGGGTCTGTCTAGGAGGGGGGTGGGGGTCTGTCTAGGAGGGGGGTGGGGGTCTGTCTAGTAGAGGGGGTGGGGTCTGTCTAGTAGAGGGGGTGGGGGTCTGTCTAGTAGAGGGGGTGGGGTCTGTGCCTTCCCGGCGAGTGTATGTACTGCCTGTTTAGATGTTTCTAAGTATCAGATCTGTCTGTGTATCCTTACCACACGTTGTCATTGACACCCCATGATTGGCTAACTACAGTAAGAGCAATGTTAATAACAATTCCATTCCAAGAATTCAAACCAATAAGACATTACATGGTGACCTGCAATACCAACTACCCTGTTTTGTAGAATAGTCCTCAGACTTCTTCTCTACCCATAATGCAATGGAAACAACATAACCCAATTTAATTTTACTCCCTGATCATGCAACACAGTTTAATTTGTCCATTGTGAAACAGACAAATGCAATGTTTCATCCAATCTATATTTGGTTTGTACATTACTATACCTACATTTGCACAGGTTGGAAAGAATTAGCGAAATCTCAATTGGCAGAGCCAAGCCAACACGTACTGTAGCTGCTAAAACATGAGGAAGACGCTTGTTCTGAATGATTCATTCATGAAGGTTTTATGTATTGAGATTTGAAAGGTGACATCTATTACATTTTAAAATGGCTGTATAAAGTAATAATACAATGTGAGAAAGTTCTGGAATCGTTACATCTTTGTATCTGCTGTGTAGTTCAATATGAGGTGATTTTGCTTTGGGTTATTGGCTAATAAATCAACTTGTTCCTTTGATAAGTTTTCTGCTCATATATATTGCATAAGAGTAGATTTTATTTTGTTAACGTTCAGAAAAACAACTTGATGATACAAGAATGTAAAATCAAACCTTAACAGATAAATGGTAAATAATGTGGCATTATCAGTCATTGTCATCTTTAAATAAAGTTTGCATATTACTACATTACAGAGAAATCATCAAAATATAAACATCTCAACTTCAGATTCAGGAAGTTTCCCTCAGAAGAAAATAACTATTTTCCATTCTGTACCACAGGCCAGGGCTTTGTAGACTGCATTAGTGCCTCCAGTTCTTCCTCTGATAACGCCGTTCCATCCCATCTCTCCATCTGCTCGTCTTTCTCCTCTTCCTCCTCCTCTCTCTAGAGTTCTCTTGTACTGAGGTGCGTCTGCTGTGCAGGGTGGGTAATGAGGCCGGAGGAGCAGGGCTGTTTCCAATAGTCATGGGTCTAGGGCAATCCTCCCCTCCCTGGGTATCAGACTCTGGCTGGTCAGGAGGACCAAGGCACCGGTGCCACTTCCTTTGGGTGGCATGGCTGGTGTGCTACTGCTGCTGTCCAGAGCCATGCAGCTGCCGCCTACCCTGTCCCACCTCCACCCCCAGGAAGGACCTGCTGCCTACCTTGTCCCCCTGTTCCTCCACCCCCGGGTAAGACCTGCTGCCTACCCTGTTCCTCTATCCCCAGGTAGGGCCTGTTGCCTGTCCCACCTCCAGGTAGGGCCTGTTGCCTCCCCTGTCCCACCTCCAGGTAAGACCTGCTGCCTACCCTGTTCCTCTATCCCCAGGTAGGGCCTGTTGCCTCCCTGTCCTACCTCCAGGTAGGGCCTGTTGCCTCCCCTGTCCCACCTCCAGGTAGGGCCTGTTGCCTCCCCTGTCCCACCTCCAGGTAAGGCCTGCCGCCTACCCGGTTCCTCTATCCCCAGGTAGGGCCTGCCGCCTACCCGGTTCCTCTATCCCCAGGTAGGGCCTACCCCCTACCCTGTTCCTCTATCCCCAGGTAGGGCCTGTCGCCTACCCTGTTCCTCTATCCCCAGGTAGGGCCTGTTGCCTGTCCCACCTCCAGGTAGGGCCTGTTGCCTCCCCTGTCCCACCTCCAGGTAAGACCTGCTGCCTACCCTGTTCCTCTATCCCCAGGTAGGGCCTGTTGCCTCCCTGTCCTACCTCCAGGTAGGGCCTGTTGCCTCCCCTGTCCCACCTCCAGGTAGGGCCTGTTGCCTCCCCTGTCCCACCTCCAGGTAAGGCCTGCCGCCTACCCGGTTCCTCTATCCCCAGGTAGGGCCTGCCGCCTACCCGGTTCCTCTATCCCCAGGTAGGGCCTACCCCCTACCCTGTTCCTCTATCCCCAGGTAGGGCCTGTCGCCTACCCTGTTCCACCTCCAGGTAGGGCCTGCTCTCTCAGCCTGGCCCACATGCTGGAGTCCTGTTTCCCTTTCCTCTCTGGGGTGGGGGTGAACTTGCTCCGGAGGACTCTGAGGAAGATGTCACGATGGAAAGAGAAGCCCTCGGCCATATGGTCAACGGTCCATTCCTCTGGTAGCTTCAGATACCTGGGGTGAGTCATTGGTGTGGTCAGTCGTTGAGGCAAAACATTCACAAAGATGCAGATAGAAATGTAAGAAATAAAGTTAACATGACTCCCTCTTCTACCTGACAGACAATCAAACATGTCATACACATTACATTTCTTTCTGACTATTTAGTAACATTTCACCTGATCTGCTGCATGGTGTCCCAGCTCAGTCTCCTCTCTTCACTAAAAACAGGGAAGGTGACAGTCGGCATTAGGCCTAGAGTGTGTGGAGTGATGACTTGATAAATATGATATTATCTTAGATGCAGTGTGGAACGATCACTGACAGGGTGAAAGTGGCTAGTGTACCATGTAAGCTACCATTGTGGCAGTGCTTTTAACCAGCACATCAACATGTCATTCCGCTACAGTAACAGGTATCCTACATTAGGATAGGCACCCTTCAATAGCCTGGTGGTCCCAGATATCTTTGCATCGCCAACTGTCTCGCGGTGGTTGTCAGAATGGCCACTTAAACAGATGTGGGACCAGGCTATGCCTATGATTCAGTTTTAGGATAGATGTTTCTCAACTGAGCCCAGCCGGGACCTTGTCACCTACATAACCCATATCTTCTTCAAACCTCTCCTCCCTCCCATTGTCTTTGTGGGCCGAGGCCCTGTGTGTCTGCCTGTTTTATCCAGGCATCGCTGCTTGCATGTAGACACTGTGCCAAGCCTGGAGGCTATCAGGGAGACCTGAAGGCTCACCACTGGTTACCAGACACTACTTGAATAAAACTCTAAATCGGGCAGATTTTTTTTAAATATTTTTTTTCTCCCCCTGGTCTTCTATTCAGTCAGATCTAGCTAAAAGGTAACCTAACAGAAATAACCACAATGCAATGGAAAGTAACCTTGGCTAGTATACAGAACCTTTACGCCTTAGCTATCTAGATGCATACTCCTTTCCGCTAACTTACATCCATTTAACATATCACAACGTGTTCAACCACAACCAGGTGTCTAGCTAACATGGATAGACAGAATTAACCATTTTATTCACCCAAATAAGATTCTCCTGCTAGACCAGATATAATTTGCTTAAAAATATCTGGCTATGCCTGCTTATCTCGTGGAAACAATGTGGCACTTCCGCAAACATTCTAGTCGCCAGTCCCAAACACAGCCTACATCTGCACACACTGCCACCTACTGGAGTGGGGTATAAAAATAAGTCTCTACTTGGTCGAAAATACCAGACAACAAACCATTATTTTCCTAAATGCATTGATATTGATGCATTTTTACTAATTTATGCAGTGGTAACGCTTGTTAGAGATTACATACTAAAATAAATACCGGGTGATAGATCGGCCTTTTTCGTCTATCTTCGTCTAAAAGATCACATGCATCTCTTCGACATCGCTGTTGTTTCTTTTGCGCCATTTTGTCCGCTCACTTTGGTGATTGGGCTTTAGAACCCTGTACTGGAGCCAATCAGAAGGATACCGGACAGCGAAGACACGGTAAGAGAAGTCCGATTGAAGGCTATGCTAGTTGTCGGCACGGATTGGTTTGTCATTGACCAACCAAATTACTAACGCTACAAAATACAGGAATCGAATGTTAAATTACTTACTCTAATGATTTCAGTATGATGTTAGTAAAACGAATTCCTTGCTAGTCAACTTGCGCGACCGAGATAGAGTTGCACGATAAATGCAACGTTGGGTTTGAATGAAGCCAATAAATAATGGTGTCGTTTTGTAAGCAAAGCCAATGATATACGCAAATATGCATGCATTTCCAACATGCCTCCGCTCTGTATGTGAGACTTTCTACAGACTACCGTAGTTGTTTACTTGCTAGCTAGCTAACTGGATAGTTTACTAACTAAGATCATATGTTCGCCTTTTTTCAAGCTATGTATACAGCTGTGTACAGTACCTAGCGAAACGTTTTGCTAGCAATAGTATCAAACAAAGACAATGTTTGGTAGGCTACAGTAATTGTTAGCTAGCTAGAACAAAAACAACTCGGCGCAACAATATGCCCTTCAACAAATGTAGCTAACTTTTGTATTGATTTGCTGCATGATGGTTGGTGTATGCAGGCCATTCTGCAGCCTATGGTCGGCAGATGGCGATATGGAGTCGTTTCAGTTTGCTGTCTGAACGCATTGTATGCAGCCGGCAATACATTCGTATCTAAAACATTCTCAATTCAGGCTGCATAAGCTTCTATTTCCTCGACTTTTATTTAATGTGACAAAATATGCATACTTTTCTTATGAAACACAAGTGGCTAAATGTTAATCCTGAATGTTTAGCCAATCAGGTTGCAGCAGTATTATTATTTTTTTCACCCCTAACCGAATGCGCGAAATTATATAATTACTCTGTACATCATGTAAACTGAGTAGTGCCCCACTACAGACAATTGTAGTGTTTAATGCAAGATGGACAGTCTCTCCTCAGAGATTGCATTGGTTTTGGGAGATTGCAAAATATGACCTTTTCATTCAAGACAGTTTCAGTTGTTTACTTGCTAGTTAGTTAGCTAACTGGATAGTTTACTAAGATCATATTTTGGCCTTTTCTCAAGCTAACTAACGTTAGCGGTGTACAGTACCTAGCGAAATGTTTTGCTAGCAACAGTATCAAACAAAGACTGAAGGTTTCAGTTGATAATAAAACATCTTTAGTTACTTTTTCCTCAACTTCTTTCTAATTTATTTCTCCAAGGGCTCCCGAGTGGCGCAGCGGTCTAAGGCTAGAGGTGTCACTACAGACCCTGGTTCGATTTCAGGCTATATCATGACCGGCTGTGATTGGGAGTCTGTAGGGCGGCACACAATTGTCCCAGCGTCGTTAGGTTTTGGCCGGGGTAGGCCGTCATTGTAAATAAGAATTAGTTCTTATTAACTGACTTGCCTAGTTTGATTAAAAATAAAATAACTTTATAGCAAGTCAAGCTAGCTTGCAGAGATTAAAAAAAAAGTGTCATTAATGTTACCATCACAATACACTTAGGGTGTATTCGTAAATTCATCAGTTATTCTGCGCTCTGGCACACTCAGGCGAGAGTGCTCTGAAATCGGAGTAGATGGCCAGAGTGAATTTACAAACGCACCCTTAGAAGCAAGGCAACAGTCATGTAATATAATTGGCAACCAATGTGTACTATTTAACATTTAAAATAGTACTCACTTATAGGAATGGGTAATTGTTTACAATTTGCTAGCTATCCAATAAAACCATCACCGAAGACCACATATTTTGTGCTTCCAGCCTACAAACAGAAACTAAAACAAGCTCCCTCGCTCAGGTCTGTTCAACGCTGGTCCGACCAATCTGATTCCACGCTTCAAGACTGCTTCGATCACGCGGATTGGAATATTAAAACATTCCCAGACCAGAAACCGTGGATTGAAGGCAGCATTCGCGTGAAACTGAAAGCACGAACCACTGCTTTTAACCAGGGCAAGGTGACCGGAAACATGACCGAATACAAACAGTGTAGCTATTCTCTCCGCAAGGCAATCAAACAAGCTAAGTCCCAGTACAGAGACAAAATAGAGTCGCAATTCAACAGCTCAGACACGAGGTATGTGGCAGGGTCTACAGTCAATCACGGATTACAAAAAGAAAACCAGCCCCGTCGCGGACCAGGATGTCTTGCTCCCAGACAGGCTAAATAACTTTTTTGCTCGCTTTGAGGACAATACAGTGCCACTGACACGGCCCGCTACCAAAACCTGCGGGCTCTCCTTCACTGCAGCCGAGGTGAGTAAAACATTTAAACGTGTTAACCCTCGCAAGGCTGCAGGCCCAGACGGCATTCCCAGCCGCGTCCTCAGAGCATGCGCAGACCAGCTGGCTGGTGTGTTTACGGACATATTCAATCAATCCTTATCCCAGTCTGCTGTTCCCACATGCTTCAAGAGGGCCACCATTGTTCCTGTTCCCAAGAAAGCTAAGGTAACTGAGCTAAACGACTACCGCCCCGTAGCACTCACTTCCGTCATCATGAAGTGCTTTGAGAGACTAGTTAAGGACCATATCACCTCCACCCTACCGGACACCCTAGACCCACTCCAATTTGCTTACCGACCCAATAGGTCCACAGACGACGCAATCGCAACCACACTGCACACTGCCCTAACCCATCTGGACAAGAGGAATACCTATGTGAGAATGCTGTTCATCGACTACAGCTCAGCATTTAACACCATAGTACCCTCCAAACTCGTCATCAAGCTCGAGACCCTGGGTCTCGACCCCGCCCTGTGCAACTGGGTCCTGGACTTTCTGACGGGCCGCCCCCAGGTGGTGAGGGTAGGTAACAACATCTCCACCCCGCTGATCCTCAACACTGGGGCCCCACAAGGGTGTGTTCTGAGCCCTCTCCTGTACTCCCTGTTCACCCACGACTGCGTGGCCATGCACGCCTCCAACTCAATCATCAAGTTTGCGGATGACACTACAGTGGTAGGCTTGATTACCAACAACGACGAGACGGCCTACAGGGAGGAGGTGAGGGCCCTCGGAGTGTGGTGTCAGGAAAATAACCTCACACTCAACGTCAACAAAACAAAGGAGATGATTGTGGACTTCAGGAAACAGCAGAGGGAGCACCCCCCTATCCACATCGACGGGTCAGTAGTGGAGAAGGTGGAAAGTTTTAAGTTCCTTGGTGTACACATCACGGACAAACTGAATTGGTCCACCCACACAGACAGCGTTGTGAAGAAGGCGCAGCAGCGCCTCTTCAACCTCAGGAGGCTGAAGAAATTTGGCTTGTCACCAAAAGCACTCACAAACTTCTACAGATGCACAATCGAGAGCATCCTGTCGGGCTGTATCACCGCCTGGTACGGCAACTGCTCCGCCCACAACCGTAAGGCTCTCCAGAGGGTAGTGAGGTCTGCACAACGCATCACCGGGGGCAAACTACCTGCCCTCCAGGACACCTACACCACCCGATGTCACAGGAAGGCCATAAAGATCATCAAGGACAACAACCACCCAAGCCACTGCCTGTTCACCCCGCTATCATCCAGAAGGTGAGGTCAGTGCATGTGCATCAAAGCGGGGACCGAGAGACTGAAAAACAGCTTCTATCTCAAGGCCATCAGACTGTTAAACAGCCACCACTAACATTTAGCGGCCGCTGCCAACATACTGACTCAACTCCAGCCACTTTAATAATGGGAATTGATGGAAATTATGTAAAAATGTACCACTAGCCACTTTAAACAATGCCACTTATTATACTGTTTACATACCCTATATTACTCATCTCATATGTATATGTATATACTGTACTCTATCATCTACTGCATCTTGCCATCTTTATGTAATACATGTATCACTAGCCACTTTAAACTATGCCACTTTGTTTACATACCCTACATTAATCATCTCATATGTATATACTGTACTCTATACCATCTACTGCATCTTGCCTATGCCGTTCTGTACCATCACTCATTCATATATCTTTATGTACATATTCTTTATCCCTTTACACTTGTGTGTATAAGGTAGTAGTTGTGGAATTGTTAGGTTAGATTACTTGTTGGTTATTACTGCATTGTCGGAACTAGAAGCACAAGCATTTCGCTACACTCGCATTAACATCTGCTAACCATGTGTATGTGACAAATAAAATTTGATTTGATTTTCATATACTTCTGTGGTTTAGTCGTTTCCTGTTCTTTGGACTCAGGCTAGACTGAAGACAAAGCAAAGTTAGCAAAAATGGAAAGTATGCAGAGTCTGTCTCGCAATGGGGCTTTCAACCTGCGAGGGGGCGTTGCAATTCCCTGTTGTGGACGCCCCCATTGAAACGAATGACATCCGGCGCAACATAACTGAGTGCCCATGGTTAATGTGAACAAGGCATAAAGCAGCGCTGTATCACATTAGTGATTCCCATATTTGGTAGTGAGTGGAAACGGCAACCGGATGCACATTTGATATTTTCCGGTGAAATATCTGGCTCATTGTTCTATCTATGCTAGCATGGTGGGGGAAAATGGTGTTTCATTGCCACTAACGTTAGCGCAATTACATGCTACCTGTTCCCATAGACTTCCAGTCATTGAGCCAACAACTATCAATTTAAAAGCGCGTCTTGGCAGAAACATATGATTAAATTATTTTTTGCAGCGGTGGCAACAATGAGGCCTCCGCTGCTAAATGAATATTGGGAAAACACTGTCATGGGCTATTAATGCTTTTGTGACCCTAACCTTGGTATTGACATCCCAACCTGCTTCACATTTTATTGACAAAACTCTGTACTTAACAGGAAGTGACAATAACAGGAAGTGACTAGCTGACCATGGAGTACACCACCGCCACCACCTCGACTGGGGAGCAGATAGTCGTGCAGACATCCAATGGACAGATACAACAACAGGTGGGTAACTATCTACTATGAGCTGCTGCTGGTTTGAATTAATTCATGTTCAAACCTCTCAATCAGTTAGGCCTTAAAATCATATATAGATTTTTTTTTCAAATTCATAGGTGATTTAACAATGTATATCTTGATCTTTTAAATAAAATTTGTTGTACAATTTTAAAAGGTCAAATACACTGCATTTCAAACAGTCCGCAATAATCGAATGATTAATTCGAGCTGGTGAAATTTATACCTAGGCTAAATATAAGTCTTCAACAACCATAACACTCACTAATAATATAATAGTTTAACCTGCTTTTTGGCAATAATAACTGATCTGGCTTTCAAGTCAGTCTCTGAAAAATGCCCTTTTTGTTCCAAATTTAACCAGAACCATGCATAATGCATATTCACTAATAATGACCAACTTTGTGTAGCAGGCGTTCTAGAACATTAACACAGGTCTCGTAAACAGTCTCTCAGGCATGAGCTCACGTGCTAGTGAGTAGCCAGCTAATCTTTATATTCCGACTTGGACCCGTTTGCTCGCTAACAAGGTGGAACAGTTGAATTATGAACACACTCTTCTGTCCGTCTTCCAACTGTTTGAACAGCATGCAAGCAATTTTGAAGAGTTCAGACATAACATTTCAAACTCTATTTTTTTTTAAACTTCTCCTCTGTTACAGTAAAATAATTATGTTGGACCAAACCTCAAATGCAAATAGTGAGTTGAAACCGTTCGTCAGAGAGCAAATAGTGATCTCTCATCTTTGTTGTGGGTGCTAGGGGGCGGGGCCTGATGTCAGGGGGAGGGGCTTGGTGTGTGTGTAAATAGTAAGGTGCACGATCACAACACAGAAGGAGACGAGACAAAAAAGACATGAGAACAAGCGGACACAAACACTCATAAAAAGGAAAATAAACCAAACTAGATTGTTGGAATACAGACATTTAGACTGAGAAGCAACGTAGAACACTAGGTGCAGTTGATTTTTACCTCAGCCTTAGTTCAAACACCGGCTCCATCGCCGCACCGAACTAAACAAATATGTCCCTTTCTCTTTGGAAGAGCGGGGATGGCGTGTCGTCTGAAACCACGCACAGCGCCTTGTCGGACTGAATGAATATCTTATTTGTATGCAAATAAAAAAAGGTTGCGTCGCTACAACAACCACAACGGAAGCACAACCATGACCTCGGATTCGCAGGTGGACGCGTTAGAACAGACCCAGTATCTGTTTCTGTGGTGGCAGAAATGCTAAAAGCCTCATGGGTAGTGTAGTTTTTTGGTGCTCTTTGAAACCAGCAACTGACGGTGATTACACGACATCTCAACAGAGAGGTCAAAACATTCATAATCGATGGACACTACATTAAAAAAATGCATTGTTTTGCAATCCCTGGAGAAAATTGTTTATTTTGGGGATGAGGAGACTCTTTGATTCCTTTAGTAAAATGGAGTTATGAAATCTGAACACACGTTAACCGAGACACATAGATGGACGGGTTGGCTGACAATGTCACGAATGATGCGCGTGCATCGATGTGGACGGAATCCGTTATGTGGAGCCACAAAAAATCTGAAGTCATCATGAGAGGCCGCAGGGTCTGGTACCCACATCTTTAAAAGCCACGAGGGGCCGCTGGGTCTGGTACCCACATCCACTGTAAAAGCCACGAGAGGCCGCAGGGTCTGGTACCCACATCCACTGTAAAAGCCACGAGAGGCCGCAGGGTCTGGTAACCACATCCACTTTAAAAGCCACGAGGGGCCGCAGGGTCTGGTACGCACATCCACTTTAAAAGCCATGAGAGGCCGCAGGGTCTGGGACTTAAAAAAAAAAACAATTTCCACTGAATATTTTACACAAACAAATTTACTTGAACAGTTCAGATGTAAAGTTTGGTAACATAATGAAGGTTAAAAATTAATGTGACCACGTTTTCCAAAAACTCAAAAATACTTTACTCCGAATTCAAAGATGTCCACTGATATAACACCTTGAGTTTTGGTTATTGAACTAAAGTAAGTGAAGTAGATGAACACCTGGTAACAGAACAATGACTGTAGATTAGATACATTTTTATTTATTTAACCTTTTATTTAACTAGGCAAGTCAGTTAAGAACAAATTCCACATATTCTAAGTCAGAACCGTCCAGAGTAGTGATGCTCGGTTGAAGAGCATGCATTTAGTTTTACTTGCATTTAAGAGCAGTTGGAGTCCACGGAAGGAGAGTTGTATGGCATTGAAGCTCGTCTGGAGGTTAGTTCCAAAGATGGGCCAGATGTATACAGAATGGTGTCGTCTGCGTAGAGGTGGATCAAAGAATCACCAGCAGCGAGAGCGACATCATTGATGTATACAGAGAAGAGAGTCGGCCCGAGAATTGAACCCTGTGGCACCCCCATAGAGACTGCCAGAGGTCCGGACAACAGGCCCTCCGATTTGACACACTGAACTCTATCAGAGAAGTAGTTGGTGAACCAGGCGAGGCAATCATTTGAGAAGCCAAGGCTATTGAGTCTGCCGATAAGAATGTGGTGATTGACAGAGTCGAAAGCCTTAGCCAGGTCGATGAATACAGCTGCACAGTAATTTCTCTTATCGATGGCGGTTATGATATCGTTTAGGACCTTGAGCGTGGCTGAGGCTGTTAACTTGGCTTGCAAAGACAGGCAGGGTAGAATATGATGACCGCGGCAGCTTTCAAATCTATGGGAATCTCAGACGATACAAAAGAGAGGTTGAACAGGCTAGTTAAAGGGGTTGCACAATTTCGGCAGATAATTTTAGAAAGAGAGGGTCCAGATTTTGCAGCTCTTTCAGAACATCGGCGATTTGGGTGAAGGAGAAGAGGGGGAGGTTTGGGCGAGTTGCTGTGGGGAGCGCAGGGCTGTTGACTGGGGTAGGGGTAGCCAGGTGGAAAGCTTGGCCAGCTGTAGAAAAATGCTTCTTGAAATTCTCAATTATTGTGGATTTATCGGTGGTAACAGTGTTTCCTAGCCTCAGTGCAGTTGGGAGGAGGTGCTCTTATTCACCATGGACTTTACAGTGCCCAGAACTTTTTTGAGTTTGTGCTACAAGATGCAAATTTCTGTTTGAAAAAGCTAGCCTTAGGAAAGCTAACTGCCTGTGTATATTTGTTCCTAACTTCCCTGAAAAGTTGCATATCTCGGGGGCTGTTCGATGCTAATGCAGAACGCCACAGGATGTTTTTGTGCTGGTCAAGGGCAGTCAGGTCTGGAGAGAACCAAGGACTATATCTGTTCCTGATTTTTTGATTGGGGCATGCTTATTTAAGATGATGAGGAAGGCACTTTTAAAGAATAACTACTGATGGAATGAGGTCAATATCCTTCCAAGATACCCGGGCCAGGTCGATTAGAAAGGCCTGCTCGCTGAAGTGTTTCAGGGAGCGTTTGACAGTGATGAGGGGTGGTTGTTTGACCGCAGACCCATTACGGATGCAGGCAATGAGGCAGTGATCGCTGAGATCTTGGTTGAAAACAGCAGAGGTGTATTTGGAGGGCAAGTTGGATAGGATGATATCTATGAGGGTGCCCGTGTTTATGGATTTGGGGTTGTACCTGGTGGGTTCATTGATCATTTGTGTGAGATTGAGGGCATCAAGCTTAGATTGTAGGATGGCCGGGGTGTTAAGCATGTCACAGTTTAGATCACCTAGCAGCACGAGCTCTGAAGATAGATGGGGGGCAATCAATTCACATATGGTGTCCAGGGCACAGCTGGGGGCAGAAGGTGGTCTGTAACATGTGCAGTTTGATCTACTCCAGGGAGTGACGTTGCAGGCTAGCTCTACTCCAGGGAGTGACGTTGCAGGCTAGCTCTACTCCAGGGAGTGACGTTGCAGGCTAGCTCTACTCCAGGGAGTGACGTTGCAGGCTAGCTCTACTCCAGGGAGTGACGTTGCAGGCTAGCTCTACTCCAGGGAGTGACGTTGCAGGCTAGCTCTACTCCAGGAACTGACGTTGCAGGCTAGCTCTACTCCAGGAACTGACGTTGCAGGCTAGCTCTACTCCAGGAACTGACGTTGCAGGCTAGCTCTACTCCAGGAACTGACGTTGCAGGCTAGCTCTACTCCAGGGAGTGACGTTGCAGGGTAGCTCTACTCCAGGGAGTGACGTTGCAGGCTAGCTCTACTCCAGGAACTGACGTTGCAGGCTAGCTCTACTCCAGGAACTGACGTTGCAGGCTAGCTCTACTCCAGGAACTGACGTTGCAGGCTAGCTCTACTCCAGGGAGTGACGTTGCAGGCTAGCTCTACTCCAGGAACTGACGTTGCAGGCTAGCTCTACTCCAGGAACTGACGTTGCAGGCTAGCTCTACTCCAGGAACTGACGTTGCAGGCTAGCTCTACTCCAGGAACTGACGTTGCAGGCTAGCTCTACTCCAGGAACTGACGTTGCAGGCTAGCTCTACTCCAGGAACTGACGTTGCAGGCTAGCTCTACTCCAGGGAGTGACGTTGCAGGCTAGCTCTACTCCAGGAACTGACGTTGCAGGCTAGCTCTACTCCAGGAACTGACGTTGCAGGCTAGCTCTACTCCAGGAACTGACGTTGCAGGCTAGCTCTACTCCAGGGAGTGACGTTGCAGGCTAGCTCTACTCCAGGGAGTGACGTTGCAGGCTAGCTCTACTCCAGGAACTGACGTTGCAGGCTAGCTCTACTCCAGGGAGTGACGTTGCAGGCTAGCTCTACTCCAGGGACTGACGTTGCAGGCTAGCTCTACTCCAGGGAGTGACGTTGCAGGCTAGCTCTACTCCAGGGACTGACGTTGCAGGCTAGCTCTACTCCAGGGACTGACGTTGCAGGCTAGCTCTACTCCAGGGAGTGACGTTGCAGGCTAGCTCTACTCCAGGGAGTGACGTTGCAGGCTAGCTCTACTCCAGGGAGTGACGTTGCAGGCTAGCTCTACTCCAGGGAGTGACGTTGCAGGCTAGCTCTACTCCAGGGAGTGACGTTGCAGGCTAGCTCTACTCCAGGAACTGACGTTGCAGGCTAGCTCTACTCCAGGAACTGACGTTGCAGGCTAGCTCTACTCCAGGGACTGACGTTGCAGGCTAGCTCTACTCCAGGGACTGACGTTGCAGGCTAGCTCTACTCCAGGGAGTGACGTTGCAGGCTAGCTCTACTCCAGGGACTGACGTTGCAGGCTAGCTCCGTGCTGCCCGCTCTCTTTGAGTTACTCAAGTTGAAGGCTGACCAGGGTACTGCAGGCTGCCATTAGCAACTAAATTATCCTTCGAACTTCTTCTGTGCGATATATTTTACAATTTAAATTTTTATTAAATAATTGTTTTAAGTACACTATATATACGAAGGTATGTGGACTAGAGGTCGACCGATTATGATTTTTCAATACCGATACCGATTATTGGAGGACAAAAAAAGCCGATACCGATTAATCGGCCGATTTATTTAAAAAAAAAAAGAATTTTTTTTTTTAAACAAACCAAAAAAAAAATATATATATCATACACACACACACACAAATTTTTGTAATAATGACAATTGCAACAATACTGAATGAACAATGAACACTTATTTTAACTTAATATAATACATAAATACACACACGCACACAGCTCTGAAGTGACAATGATACTGTAGAGTCTGCTTAGGAGACAAATACTCTCAACTGTTTGAATAAAAATTGAGTTTAAGTTACCTGTGATGAATGTTGAAAACAAAAACTTTAATTTCTATATGCAGGAAATCCTATTTTAATAATGGGCATGGTCAGAATTGACAACCAAAGTGCGAGTCATAATTCCCATGACACCTAGCAAAATCTGAAAAGCGGTTCCTTCATTTATTCCATAGGATATTTTTAGATTCACTTAAAATAAGGTCTGTGTTTCGTGTAGGCTTACATCACCGTGCCAATTTTATAACTGTGTAGATATCCATAGGACAAGGTAACTCTGATCAATATTGGCTAAATATAAGCGAAGAATCTTTTTTTTGTAGAGTGGATTTATGAAAATATGTTGACAAACGTTACCTTATCCTAGTGAGATTTACACGGGTATCAAAACGTCGAGGCGGTTTAAGCCTGCACGAAACACAGACCTTATTTGAAGTAGATCAAGACATTCTCTATGGAAGACATGAACGGTAAAATAACGAAGGAACCCCTTTCAAATTCAGCCGCAAGTTATTACAGGAATTATAACGCGTCGACTATTTCTCTCTAAACCATATACCTTTGACTAATCCGGAAACTATCACCTCAAACAAAACGTTTATTCCGTTCCGTATTTTATCTAACGGGTGGCATCCATGAGTCTAAATGTTGCGGTTACATTGCACAACCTTCAATGTTATGTCATAATTACGTAAAGTTCTGGCAAATTAGTTCGCAAAGAGCCAGGCGGCCCAAACTGTTGCATATACCCTGACTCTGCGTGCAATGAACGCAAGAGAAATGACACAATTTCACCTGGTTAATATTGCCTGCTAACCTGGATTTCTTTTAGCTAAATATGCAGGTTTAAAAATATATACTTGTGTATTGATTTTAAGAAAGGCATTTATGTTTATGGTTAAGTACACATTGGAGCAATGACAGTCATTGATTGATTGTTTTTTATAAGTTTAATGCTAGCTAGCAACTTACCTTAGTTTACTGCATTCGCTAACAGGCAGGCTCCTCGTGGAGTGCAATGTAATCAATGCAAGATTGGATCCCCCGAGCCCCGTAGTTCCTAGGCCGTCATTGAAAATAAGAATGTGTTCTTAACTGACTTGCCTAGTTAAATAAAGATTAAATAAAGGTGTAAAAAAATAAAATAATAATCGGCGCCCAAAAATACCAATTTCCGATTGTTATGAAAACTTGAAATCGGCCCCGATTAATCGGCCATTCCGATTAATCGGTCGACCTCTAATGTGGACACCCCTTCAAATTAGTGGATTCGGCTATTTCAGCAACACCCATTGCTGACAGGTGTATAAAATCGAGCACACAGCCATGCAATCTCCATAGACACACATTGGCAGTAGAATGGCCTTACTGAAGAGCTCAGTAACGTTCAACGTGGCACCGTCATAGGATGCCACCTTTCCAACAAGTCAGTTCATCAGGTTTCTGCCCTGCTAGAGCTGCCCCGGTCAACTATATGTGCTGTTATTGTGAAGTGGAAATGTCTAGGAGCAACAACGGCTCAGCCGCTAAGTGGTAGGCCACACAAGCTCACAGAACAGGACCGAGTGCTGAAGCGCATAACAAGTAAAAATCGTCTGTCCTCGGTTGCAACACTCACTACCGAGTTCCAAACTGCCTCTAGAAGCAACGTCAGCACAATAACTGTTTGTCGGAAGCTTCATGAAGTGGGTGGAGTGGAGTGGAGGCTGTTATAGCAGCAATGTTCCAACATCTAGTGGAAAGCTTTCCCAGAAGAGTGGAGGCTGTTATAGCAGCGAAGGGGGGAACAACTCCATATTAATGTCCATGATTTTGGAATGAGATGTTCGAGGAACAGGTGTCCACATACTTTTGGTCACGTAGTGTACATACCTCGAATGTATGAGAAGCAATTATTGGTACTGTGATCTAAAACTTTTTTTTCTAAGATTGGTCGCCATTTCCTGGTTGCTCAAATTCTAGTAGTTTGCCTAATTTCAGTTTGTGACACAACAAGCATGTATAGTGTAGAGATTCATTGTACTATCTAAACAGCTGAGAAATCTTTTCCATAACCAAAAATATTGTATTTTTAGCTGTTTGAAGCTGGTGTACCAAACCGAAAGTAAAAGATGCAAAAAACGTAACTTTTAAGAACGGGAAGCATAGAAATATCTCACATAGAACAGATCTACCGCTTCTTACACTTGCTTTCAACGAGAATGACAGATCTATAAAACACATTTTCTATGTGAATTTGGTCGGGTCACCCAAGAATTTTACATATATTTAAGTATTTTTATGCTAGATGTTTTCAAAGGCCCTTTTTTCATCTGTTTGACCAGAAATCAAAGACTTTGCTTTTTTCTCATTTTTACGATGGAAAATGGTTTAAAGAAATTAATATATGCCTTAATAAAAATCTAAATATCTTAGCGTTCATTTGACACCCAATTTGGTAAATTTCACATGTTATTGCTCATGGGACATTTTACATGGAAATGCAATTATACTGCTTATATTATCAAACAATTGTTATACCTCTCTGGGACTTCTGGGACGAGGCGTCTATTGTTACACTTCTCTGGGACGAGGCGTCCCTTGTCACACTTCTCTGGGACCTCTGGATGGGGCATCTCTTGTTATGCAGAATCACTGATATCAACATCACCTTGCTTCCCCAAATATATCTACTCGTGATGTGATTAAGATTAGCGATTCTGCTCCTCGCCTTGCTCAAAGTGATCCAACGTATGCTGCCTTGTCTGCAGACTCAGGGCGCAGTGACGGCAGTGCAGCTGCAGACCGAGGCGGCTGTAATGACGGCCTCTGGCCAGCAGGTGCAGACACTCCAGGTAGTGGTGTGACCGCCGGCCTGACTGTCACTCAGTGTCACAGTGTACTGCATGACCCTCGTCCACCCACCCATCTCCGTGCTCTGAGCACCGCTAGCATGCTATTAGGCTATCGCTGTTCTGAACTGCAATGTAACTCCTCTTTAATGGAGGTATCAACATATCGAAACAATAGTTCGGCCATCTTGTTGTTCATCGTATTTGACTCTGTTTTCAGCGTAGTGTCAACTCAAAGAGCTGGCTCCATTCCAAGTGTGTGTGTGTGTATTTATCATTTTATTTCCTAAAAGCAGGAATGCTTTGTCAGAAATGTCAATTCATACGCCTGAATGGTATGCATGGCATTCTATGGAACTCTGGCTGTGCCATGAAACGGTTATTTTATTTGAAGCTATACATTGGATGATTTTTATTGACAAATTAACAACCAAATGAAGCAATGAACTTAACCCCTCCCCCCCCACACACACACAGGTCCAGGGTCAGCCCCTAATGGTGCAGGTGAGCGGAGGGCAGTTGATCACGTCGTCAGGGCAACCCATCATGGTGCAGGCTATGGGTGGGGGACAAGGACAGACCATCATGCAAGTGCCTGTGTCTGGAGGACAGGGACTACAACAGGTGAGGAATGGGATGAAGAAAAGAAAAACCATACAGAAATATATTTACTAGAATCCATTCAATGAGGATGCAGTCAAATTGCAGTGGTCTTAGGGGCTTTTCCCATTCTAGTAATCGTATTTCTTTGAGCCAGATTCAGGAGTTGGAATGATATTACGAACACAAAGCTATCATGTTTCACTGTCAGATCCAGCTGCAGGGTGGACAGCAGATCCAGCTGCAGGGTGGACAGCAGATCCAGCTGCAGGGTGGACAGCAGATCCAGCTGCAGGGTGGACAGCAGATCCAGCTGCAGGGTGGACAGCAGATCCAGCTGCAGAACGGCCAGATGTTACATCTAGGGGGACAGCAGGGTCAACCCCAACAGATCATCATCCAACAGCCACAACAAGCCATCACAGCCGGACAGAACCAGGTATATACACACACAGGCGCATGTACACACACACACACACACACACACACGCTCCCACACACACACACAGGCGCATGTACACATATATATATATATACACACACACACACACACACACACACACTCTCCCACACACACACAGGCGCATGCACACACTCTCCCACACACACACAGGCGCATGTACACATGTACACATGCACACACTCTCCCACACACACACAGGCACATGTATGCACACACACAAGCACACACAATTAGTTCAACTTCCACGTGATGAACTACACACCTCTTATTACGCACATTTGAGATATGAGTAAGACCTGTGAGTGTGTAACCTCTGGTCTATGTGTTCCTGTATGTAGGGTCAGGAGTGGCCCCGTACTGTGGGTTCCTGTATGTAGGGTCAGGAGTGGCCCCGTACTGTGGGTTCCTGTATGTAGGGTCAGGAGTGGCCCCGGACTGTGTGTTCCTGTATGTAGGGTCAGGAGTGGCCCCGGACTGTGTGTTCCTGTATGTAGGGTCAGGAGTGGCCCCGGACTGTGTGTTCCTGTATGTAGGGTCAAGAGTGGCCCCGGACTGTGTGTTCCTGTATGTAGGGTCAGGAGTGGCCCCGGACTGTGTGTTCCTGTATGTAGGAGTGGCCCCGTACTGTGTGTTCCTGTATGTAGGAGTGGCCCCGTACTGTGTGTTCCTGTATGTAGGAGTGGCCCCGTACTGTGTATTCCTGTATGTAGGAGTGGCCCCGTACTGTGTGTTCCTGTATGTAGGAGTGGCCCCGTACTGTGTGTTCCTGTATGTAGGAGTGGCCCCGTACTGTGTGTTCCTGTATGTAGGAGTGGCCCCGTACTGTGTATTCCTGTATGTAGGAGTGGCCCCGTACTGTGTATTCCTGTATGTAGGAGTGGCCCCGTACCCTATGGCTGCCGTTTTGCGAGCTCCGACCCAACTTTGCTATTTTGTGATTTTTTTACTTTATTTTCACAAATGTATCCACTATCATTACTTATAACCGACAAGAACGTTTTGAAGAACACAGATCAGGCAGTTACTTACCTCCAAATCCGGCTTCAATCTCGACTTCGACTCATCTGCCCTCGGGCTCTTTCTGTAACTCCTTCCCAATTGAGGGGTTATTTATACGGATTCTTCTGGATTTTTGACAATGAAGCTCACTATCTACTTGCCCAGAAGGAAGTTCGAGGTCGTTTTGTGAGCCAATGCTGACTAGCGTTACCCATAGACTTAGTCATTGCGCTATCTGCTAGCATAGTCATTATGCTAACGCTAGTTGGCAACTGCGCTAGTTAGCAACTCCCTTCAAACTGCACGCAGATGTAAAAATTTGGGGTTAAGGCCCTGTTCTTGTACATCAAGTTGTCTCACGCTACAGAAACAGGAGATGGGCTCCTACTCCTAATGAGCCGTTCCAGTTCGCACAAGCCAAGGCTTATGCTACTTACTTTACCTGTAGTCATATGTGACCCAGTCCTGTGTGTTCCGGTGTGTTCCTACAGGGCCAGCAGATCCAGTTGCAGCATGGCCAGCAGCTGGGGCAGACAGCTGACGGACAGACCATCGTCTACCAGCCAGTCAACGCAGACGGCACTGTCCTCCAACAGGGTGTGTTTACATTACACACACAGACAGACACACACACACACACACACACACACTGATATGCATGGCCACACGCATGCCTACACACACACACACACACACACACACTTTATTTACTTTACACATTACACAATAATTTCGCTGCCCCTGTGATAACATCTGCAAATCTATGTACGCGACCAATACATTTACACAGATACGAACGTGTGCAACACACACACACACACACACACACACACACACACACACACACACACACACACACACACACACACACACACACACACACTTCCAGTAATATACGTTCTGTACATTCTCAAAAGCTGTTAGTTATATGCCGTACTGTACCTTCTGGTGCCGTGAGTGGAATGTCAATCTGATGACTATAGTAATGGTGATGGTGGTGGTGATAAGGAGGCCTTTTCTCCCCAGGAATGATCACCATCCCAGCAGGCAGTCTGACGGGGGCCCAGATGGTACAGACGGGGAGCGCCAACACCACCACTACCAACAGTGGACAGCAGGGCACTGTGACCGTCACCCTGCCAGTCTCTGGCAACATGATGAACACCGGTGGCATGGTCATGGTAAGGCCCCCCAGATACACCCAGACATTACCTAGATCACTGAGGGGGTTGGAGCACCGGGTCTGTTATTACGGAGCCTGTAGTGTTATTGCCTGGTTACTACAGATCCTGTAGTGTGTTATTGCCTGGTTACTACAGATCCTGTAGTGTGTTATTACCTGGTTACTACAGATCCTGTAGTGTGTTATTACCTGGTTACTACAGATCCTGTAGTGTGTTATTACCTGGTTACTACAGATCCTGTAGTGTGTTATTGCCTGGTTACTACAGATCCTGTAGTGTGTTATTGCCTGGTTACTACAGATCCTGTAGTGTGTTATTACCTGGTTATTACAGATCCTGTAGTGTGTTATTAGAGCTTGTAGTATGTTATTACAGTCCATATTATGTTATTACCTGGTTATTACAGAGTCCGTAGTGTGTAATTACCTAGTTATTAGAGCCTGTAGTGTGTCATTACGGAGACTGTAGTGTGTCATTACGGAGACTGTAGTGTGTCATTACGGGGACTGTAGTGTGTCATTACGGAGACCGTAGTGTGTCATTACGGAGCCTGTAGTGTGTCATTACGGAGCCTGTAGTGTGTCATTACGGAGCCTGTAGTGTGTCATTACGGAGCCTGTAGTGTGTTATTTCCTGGTTATTAGAGCCCAAACTGAATCCGCACACACATAATTCTTACCTAGACTCAGTAAGGTATTGGGCAGGGAATTAGATATTACACAATCTCTATGGTATGGGGTGTTTTATTGGAAAGACAGGCACATGCCATGTGTGTGTTTGTCCCTCTAACTAGTTTGTCTCCCTGCTAGATGATGCCCAGTGGAGGTGCGGTGCCTGGTATGCAGCGTATCCCTCTACCTGGGGCTGAGATGCTAGAGGAGGAACCTCTGTACGTCAACGCTAAACAGTACCATCGCATCCTGAAGAGAAGACAGGCCCGCGCCAAGCTGGAGGCAGAGGGCAAGATCCCCAAAGAGAGGAGGGTGAGTAGCCTGGGTTAGGGTTAGTGTGTGATGACAGGCCCGCGCCAAGCTGGAGAGGATGGTGAGTAGCTAGCTAGTCATGTGAAATGACTAGCTAGCCATTTCACATCGGTTACATAGGCAACAGGATATATAATAAACAGTAGCAGCAGCATATTTGATGAGTCAAGAGTTATTGCTAAAATTATCAATGAAGATAGTCCAGGTGGCTATTGATTTAACTATTTAGCAGTCTCTTGACTTGGGGGTAGAAGTTCAGCGTCCTGTTGGTTCCAGACTCTGTGCATCGGTACCTCCTGCATTGCGTTAGCAGAGAGAACGGTCTATGACTTGGGTGACTGCAGTATTTGACAATTTTTTAGGGCCTTCCTCTGACACCGCCTGGTATAGAGGTTCTGGATGGCAGGGACCTTGGCCCCAATGATGTACTGGGCCGTACGCACTACCCTCTGTTGCACCCTGCGGTCAGATGCCAAGCAGTTGACATACCAAGCAGTGATGCAGCCAGTCAAGATGCTTTCAATGATGCAGTTGTAGACATTTTTAAGGATCTGAGGGTCCATGCCAAATCTTTTCAGCCTCCTGAGGGGGAAAAGGCGTTGTCGTGCCATCTTCGAGACTGTGTTGGTGTATGTGGACCATGATAATTCCTTCTGATGACCTAAGGCAACGACGAAGAAGAGGAAGGAAAGCGGGACTCCAAGCTAGGCTGAAAAGACGGGCTACACGGCCTCGTCTTCCTAATACTCTGATGGCTAATGTCCAATCACTGGAACTCTGAGCAAGGCTTCAAACGCAAAGGGACATCAGGGAAGGGAATGTCTTTATTTTTACTGAGACGTAGCTTACGGACAACACACTCGACTCTGCTATTCAACCAGACGTCTTCTCCGTATTTCGAATGCCTCGAACGGTGGCTTCTGGTAAGAGTCGGTCGGTCGGGGAATATTTCCTCATAAACATTTCCTAGCGTAACGAAGTTGAAAACATTGTCGGTCTGGGAATGTTTCCTCATAAACAGTTCCTAGCGTACCGAAGTTGAAAACATTGTCGGTCTGGGAATGTTTCCTCATAAACAATTCCTAGCGTACCGAAGTTGAAAACATTGTCGGTCTGGGAATGTTTCCTCATAAACAATTCCTAGCGTAACGAAGTTGAAAACATTGTCGGTCTGGGAATGTTTCCTCATAAACAGTTCCTAGCGTACCGAAGTTGAAAACATTGTCGGTCTGGGAATGTTTCCTCATAAACAGTTCCTAGCGTAACGAAGTTGAAAACATTGTCGGTCTGGGAATGTTTCCTCATAAACAATTCCTAGCGTACCGAAGTTGAAAACATTGTCGGTCTGGGAATGTTTCCTCATAAACAGTTCCTAGCGTAACGAAGTTGAAAACATTGTCGGTCTGGGAATGTTTCCTCATAAACAATTCCTAGCGTACCGAAGTTGAAAACATTGCGAGATGCTGTTCACCCGTCCTGGAGTTTCTGATGCTAAAATGGCGACCCCACTATATGCAGAGGGTTTTTCTTTATTTTGACTATTTTCTACATCGTAGAATAATAGTGAAGATACCAATACTATGAAATAGCACATATGGAATCATGTAGTAACCAAAAAAGTGTTAAACAAATCAGAATATATTTGAGATTCTTCAAAGTAGCCACCCTTTGCCTTGATGAAGGCTTTGCACTCTGAAGAAATTTGACATGCCACCCCAGGTCCTCTCCAAATACTATCCCAGCACCATCGAGAGTGTCTTGACTGGTTGCATCATGGCCTGGTAAGGGAATGATGCTCCATCCACTACCGCAAGGCCCTCCAGCGGGTGGTAAAGACGGCCCAATACATCACTGGGACCGTGCTTCCACCCCATCCAGGACATCTACTCGGAAACGGTTCATAAGGAAGGTACGCAGCATCATCACAGACCCCACACACCCTAACCGTGAGCTGTTCTCTCCCTTCCCGTTGGGCAGATGGTATCAGAGCATGAGGTCTGATACAATTTCTATTTACAAGCCATCAAACTGCTGAACACGACTGGACTGACCAACTGCTCTGATTCTCTGCACCTTTGCAAACATCACAACTGCTGCTTCCAGACCCTTACTATACTGCTCAATTTATACACTTGCCCATCCCCCTTTCCCAATACACGTGTAAATATTTTGTTCTATAAATTCTGCCTTCCTGTATTATATTTATTCTATTCTGAGACATTTACTTTATGTTCCTGTTTTTATCTTTAATTATTTCTTATTGTTGTTGCATTGTTCTATAAGGAACCTACAAGTAAGCATTTCATTAGACGATGTATCCCGTACATACGACTAATAAAAACTAGAAACTAGTGAAGTGGACACAGAGGAACTTGAAGCTCTCGACCCGCTCCACTACAGCCCTGTCGATGTGGATGGGGGCGACCTGGCCCTCCGTTTCCTGTAGTCCACGATCAGTTCCTTTTGTCTTGATCATGTTGATGGACAGGTTGTTGTTGTCCTGGCACCACAATGTCAAGTCACTGACCTCCTCCCTATAGGCTGTCTCACCGTCATCGGTGATCAGGCCAACCACGTCGTGCCTTCAGCAAACTTATTGATGGTGTTGGAGTCGTGCGCGGCCAAGCAGTTGTGGTTGAACTGGGAGGGCAATAAAGGCTGCATGCTTCCCAGCCGAAACTGTTTGTAAGAGTTTATGCATATATTATGACATTTTGTGACGTTTTTGTTCGTTTTGGACTTTGGCGGGGGCACACCAAAACAATTCTAGAGGCGAGACAAAGTTCGGACCCGAATTCTACGCTCCTTCGTCGGGTGATTGGCAGGGATTCTTCAGTAAAGTCTTTGTTGTCATTCAATGAGAGACACCTTGCTTTCATGCACAACATTTTTTTTTATTGTTGAGAAATACTGCACTCAACATCTTAGTTAGATGTAAAATTGCGAGGCTAAGCTCTCCTCGGCAAAAATGCCAAAATTAATGACAACTCAATAAATCTATTTAGATCAATTATGACTTTGAGGACGTGTATACTGGCTACAGGTTCTCATAACACTAGTATTGCTTTTTCAAGCGAAGGTCTTTTAAGGGAGTGCGAGCACACTCGTTCAGTTCGTTCGGCTAGCCGAGTTTGTCAAGGCACCAGCCAACTGAAGGATGATGAAGGGGGGGGCCCCCGTGTTGCGGGTCAGCGTGGCGGACGTGTTGTTGCCTACCCTCACCATCTGGTGGCAGCCTGTCAGGAAGTCCAGGATCCAGTTGAAGAGGGAGGTGTTCATTCCCGGGGTCCTGAGCTTAGTGATGAGCTTCGTGGGCACTATGTTGTTGAACGCTGAGCTGTAGTCAATGAATAGCATTCTCACATAGGTGTTTCTCTTGTCCAGGTGGGAGAGGGCAGTGTGAAGTGCAATAGAGATGGCATCATCTGTGGTCGGGCGGTATGTGGATTGGATTGGACCCAGGATTTCTGGGATGATGGTGTTGAAATGAGCCCTGACCAGCCTTTCAAAGCATTTCATAGCTACAGTTGAGTGCTATGGGGCGATAGTCATTTAGACAGGTTACCTTGGCGTTCTTGGACACAGGGACTATGGAGGTCTGTTTGAAATATGTAGGTTTTACAGACTGGGTCAGGGAGAGGTTGAAAATGTCTGAAGACATTTGCCAGCTGATCAAAGCATGCTATTAAGTAAGCACCCTGGTAATTTGTCTGGCTCCACGGCATTTTGAATGTATTTTTTAATTTTGTGAACACATTTTTATTTAGTTTTGCCTTGTGAATGTTAACCTGTTTTAAAGGTCTTACTCACATCGGCTATGGAGAGCGAGATCAGACAGTCGTCCAGAACAACTAGTGCTCTCATTCACAGTTCAGTGTTGCTTGCCTCGAAGCAAGAAGGAATTTACCTGGTCTGGTAGGCTCGCGTCACTGGGCAGCTTGCAGCAGGGTTTCTCTTTGCCCAGCCACATCTGACAAGCGTCAGCTGACGTAGTAGGGTTAGCGTTAGGGTATGACAGTGCCAAGCTAGAGGCTGAGAGAAAGACCCCCCCCAAAGAGAAGGATGAGTCAGAATGGTCTCACGCTTTTCTGAAGGGCTGCCACTATGGAGTATGGGAATTGATTATGTTCTTCTGATGCTGGATGGAAATAACAGTGTTCTTAGTGACTAACGTCTGTCTGTCTCTGTTTTGCAGAAATACCTGCACGAGTCCCGTCACCGTCACGCCATGCAGCGCAAGAGGGGAGACGGAGGACGCTTCTTCTCTCCCAAGGAGAGGGAGGAGATGGCCCTGGCCCTGGTAAGAGAGCTGGTGAGGGGGAACCACAACCAGATATTCAGGAGGGGGATGAGTTGAGGTCCTACTGGCTATCTCAATCTGCTTCCTCACTATAACCGCCATTATACAATTTAAAGAATCCTTACTAGTGCCAGTCTTTTCAGGTTTTATAAAAATACACATAGATGATAATGATAATAATAATAATAGCTTTTAGAATGGGAAATGCTGTAATGTACAGTGCATTCGGAAAGTATTCAGACCCCTTGACCCACGTTTTGTTACATTACAGCCTTATTCTAAAATTAATTAGTTTTTTTCCCCCCTCATCAATCTACACACAATACATTTTTGCAAATTTTTAAAATAAATAATAATAATGAAATATCACATTTTACATAAGTATTCCGACTCTTTACTCAGTACTTTGTTGAAGCACCTTTGGCAGCGATTACAGCCTTGAGTCTTCTTGGGTATGACGCTACAAGCTTGGCAACCTGTATTTGGAGAGTTTCTCCCATTGTTTTCTGCAGATCCTCTCAAGCTCTGTCAGGTTGGATGGGGAGCGTTGCTGCACGGCTATTTTCAGGTCTCTCCAGAGATGTTCGACCGGGTTCAAGTACGGGCTCTGGCTGGGCCACTCAAAGACATTCAAAGACTTGTCTCAAAGCCACTCCTGCGTTGTCTTGGCTGTGTGCTTAGGGTCGTTGTCCTGTTGAAAGGTGAACCTTTACCTCAGTCTAAGGTCCTGAGTGCTCTGGAGCAGGTTTTCATCAATGATCTCTCTGTACTTTTCTCCGTTCATCTTTCCCTCGATCCTGACTCGTCTACCAGTTCCTGCCACTGAAAAACCTCCCCACAGCATGATGCTGCCACCACCATGCTTCACCGTAGGGATGATGCTAGGTTTCCTCTAGACGTGACGCTTGGCACTCAGGCCAAAGAGTTAAATCTTGGCTTCATCAGACCAGAGAATCGTGTTTCTCATGGTCTGAGAGTCTTTAGGTGCCTGTTGGCAAACTCCAAGCGGGATGTCATGTGCCTTTTTACTGAGGAGTGGCTTTCGTCTGGCCACTCTACCATAAAGGCCTGATTGATGTAGTGCTGCAGAGATGGTTGTCCTTCTAGAAGGTTCCCCCATCTCCACAGAGGAACTCTGGAGCTGTCAGAGTGACCATCAGGTTTTTGGGCACCTCCCTGACCAAGGCCCTTCTCCCCCGATTGCTCAGTTTGGCCGGGTGGCCAGCTATAGGAAGAGTCTTGGTGGTTCCAAACTTCTTCCAATTAGGAGCGATAGAGGCCACTGTGTTCTTGGGGACCTTCAATGCTGCAGAATTTTTTTGGTACCCTTCCCCAGATCTGTGCCTTAACACAATCCTGTCTCGGAGCTCAACGGACAATTCCTTCGACCTCATAACTTGGTATTTGCTCTGACATACACTGTCAACTGCGGGACCTTGTATAGACAGGTGTGTGCCTTCCCAAATCATGTCCAATCAATTGAATTTACCACAGGTGGACTCCAAATTGTAGAAACATCTCAAGGATGATCAATGGAAACAGGATGCACCTGAGTTTAATTTCGAGTCTCATAGCAAAGTCTTGAATACTTATGTAAATAAGGTATTTGTTTTTTATTTTTAATATATTTGCTAAAATTTCTGAAAGCCTGTTTTCGCTTTGTCATTATGGGGTATTGTGTGTAGATTCATTGCTATTTAATCCATGTTAGAACAAGGCTGTAACGTAACAAAATGTGGAAAAAAGTCAAGGGGTCTGAATACTTTCCGAAGGCACTGTACATGATGTTATAGAATGTTCATGATACATGTTTAGGTTGACTGGTACCTTCATCCTTCCTCTCTCGCCTTCTCTTCCTCAGCAACAGGCAGAGCTGGCCGCGCAGGCAGGAGAAGACGATGTAGCTCAGATGGTCCGAGTTTCTTAACACCTACAACCCCCGACCACCCCTCCGTCAGCCAGTAGAGGCCCTCTGAGCCCCCCCACCCAGCTAGCCAGCACCCAGCTACACCTCTCATCTCCTAAGAATAATAATAATAATTGATTGGATTGATATAGCACTTCTCCAGACACTCCAAAGTGCTTTACAATGTAAGGAGGAAACTCATTGAAGACCTCACCCACCACAAATATGTAGTTCCTATCCAGATGATGCAATGGCAGACATTTTGCCCCAGAAAGAAAGCATAAACCTGTATTCTCTCACCACCTCTTGCCCCTATACTCAACAATCTGATATCCCTGTGACTGGGGTCCTCCATGATGGGCCACTAGGAATTAACTTTAACCCTTGACCTCCCAGCTCCCTGGTCTTCCAGACCTGGCTCTGTGACTGGCTGCAGTGCCTGAGGTATTCGGACACACAGCAAGTAAAGATGTGAAAGGTAAGATTTACTGGGACTGTAGTGCTCTGTCCTGGAAACCAAGACAACGATGAGATGTTTCACCTGCATAATACCCCGGTCAATGACTTCATGTTTGCCGAAGAAGTCATAACTGATGGTAGTTAGTTGCAGAATACATTTTGTTTGGTCGTAAAAGCAGCAAAATAATTTTGGTGGGTTTCACAAATGCAAAAAAACTGTTTACAAATTCAGCTGAAAAAGAGTCAAAAAGATGGTACAAAATGATGGTACACTTATTTTTGCCCTGTGTGTGTCTTTTTGTTGAAACATGCACCATAGAAGCCCAGCCTTGGTCCATAAGAATTGTCAAATATTGTCTCCAATATGAAAATGAATATTAGTTAGAATGTTTTTTGTAAGCACTTCTCAGCAGGGTACCATTTCAAAATGTTCTCATAGAGAACTAATAGAGGAAAATTGTAATTTCAGTTTACTTCCTGAATTGAAATGGAATTGACCCCAAGTCTTGCTTTTCAGACGTGTTTTCAATATCCAGTACCCAGTTATTGTCTGTACAGGGAATGTATTTTATACAACTTTTTTTCTTTGTAGCGAAATAGACGACACATTTGTTGCCATGACGTCTGAATGACCCGTGTACTTTGCCTATTTTACTTTTTAAATATTTGAAGTGTACATTTTATATTCTTCTGAAGCAGTCCTCCAAAACATATTTTTTTTTTGTGGTTGACAACATTGTTTCACTGAGCTCATCTGTTCATTAAATTGTATTACGTTGACTTGAAGTCTTTTTTTCTAGTTCTGTATGTTTTCATTGATCATATTTCGTCTTGGGTTTGCTGTGTGTGTGTGTTGATATTCTCCTGTTTAGGTTCTAGAGTGAGGATGAATTTATCAATATATCTTAACACTTTTAGCAGTAGATAAAACAGTCACAGAGAACTATACTTGTGAACATTGACCGGTGGCCACCAATGACGTCAACATTCAGTTTATGAGCTGTGGCCACCAATGACGCTCCTCTCCTCTGTCTCGCCCGGCAGGTGACAGGAGAGACACGTAATTGGTGGCCAATGGTCACACACACAGTATCTTAGCACTTTTAACAGTAGATAAAACAACCGCAAAGAACTACTGTATCCTTGTGACCCTTGTACACAGTCTCATACGTTCAAGGTAGATCCAACCGCCTGACAAACCTGTTAGCAGGAAGGATGTCCAGAACAGCACTAACATTCAGCTATTCAACCTACAGAACACAACATATGACTTATCGGGCTCCCGAGTGGCTCAGTGGTCTAAGGCAACTGCATCTCAGTGCTAGAGGTGTCACTACAGACCCTGGTTCGATTCCAGGCTGTATCACAACCGGCCGTGATTTTGAGTCCCATAGGGCGGCGCACAATCGGCCCAGTGTCGTCCGGGTTAGGACGGGGTATGCCGTCATTGTAAATAAGAATTTGTTCTAGTGAAGTGTGAAGACATCAAAACTATGAAATAACACATATGGAATCATGTTGTAACCAAAAAAGTGTTAAACAAATCAAAATATATTTTTGATTCTTAGAAGTAGCCACCCTTTGCATTCTCTCAACCAGCTTCATGAGGTAGTCACCTGGAATGCATTTCAATTAACAGGTGTGCCTTGTTAAAAGTGAATTTGTGGCAAGACCAAGTCCATATTATGGCAAGAACAGCTCAAATAAGCAAAGAGAAACGACAGTCCATCATTACTTGACGGTCATGAAGGTCAGTCAATGTGGAAAATTTCAAGAACTTTGAAAGTTTCTTAAAGTGCAGTCACAAAAACCATCAAGCACAATGATGAAACTGTCTCTCATGAGGACCGCCACAGGAAAGGAAGACCCTGAATTACCTCTGCTGCAGAGGATAAGTTCATTAGAGTTACCAGCCTCAGATTGCAGCAGAAATAAATGCTTCACAGAGTTCAAGTAACAGACACATCTTAACATCAACTGTTCAGAGGAGACTGTGTGAATCAGGCCTTCATGGTCGAATTGCTGCAAAGAAACCACTAATAATAGTTCTGATGTCTTCACAATTATTCTACAATGAAGACAAATCCTGGAATGAGTAGGTGTGTCCAAACTTTTGACTGGTACTGTCTATTATTGAGCTTCTGTGACTCTGGACTCCAACACTGCCAACCTGTCTGAGGACCTGACCAGTGTTGAGAGACAGCAGCTTCCTGACAACACACAGAGAGGTTTGATTACCTTGAGTGTGTACTGGGCTCTTAGGGATTTAACTCAGGGGACACAGATGGGAAGTGGAGGTTGTGGAAGAATATACACGGGCACCTGGGTGTGGTCACATGGTCTGTCAAGAGGAAGGGAACCAGTGACTTTTGGGGGTGGATCCTGGTGTACTTTGTTTAGTGTAATATAACAGTGCACTTTTCAAACATGTACCACTAGACCCACAGTAAGTCCTCTCCAAAAGATCAGCTGGACTAAGGAACACTCATTATTCTCTGACCCAGTCAGTAACACACAACTACTTAGAAGAGTTTTCCCCACACCTTTGCAATTGTTGTAAACTTTTGTCCTTTTAAGATATTACATGTGAAGGTGTCTGTTTGGGGTTTCTGCCAGCTATTCATTCCTTTTTAGTAGACACTCTTATCCAGAGCAATTTACAGTAGTGAGTGCATACATTTTCATACTTTTTCCATATTAGTCCCCTGGTGGGAATTGAACCCACAACCCTAGCATTGCAAGCACCATGCTTTACCAACTGAGCCACATTATCACATCATCTCAATGTTATTAAATTACTGTATTGTACATTGTTTTATCTCCATGGTGACAGAAAGTCTACAATACATTAAGTGGTCTGTAATTAATTATGCACAAAAAAAGTGGTTGTTTTCCATGCTATTTGATCAAAGAAAAAATCTTTAATTTAACGTGGATGTTTTGTGTCTTTGCCTCTAACTTTACACCTTTTGATGTAAATGTTTGGAGTACAGGGTTTTGTTCTTTCTGGAATCCATTAGAATGACATCACAGAGGAAAGGACAGGGGCAACAACGTTTACAATTCCAACTATTGAATCCTGTAAGATACTGATCTTAATTATACAACTACTGTTTTGCAGCACCCTTACTGCCCGTGGCTATGAGCACCTTATGAACGAGTCAGTGTACGATTGTGACGGAGTTAAAAAGGACCCTTCACCATCTTTATCTCATCAATCATCAAAAACGTGTTTTAATTGAAGGGGTCTTTTTTTTCATCTTTTGATGCAGTCCTTCAGGGATGATAGATAAAACAAATTGTGGTTAACTAATCTTGGTTTCCAATTAGTAAAATGACTGCTAAAGTTTGTCATTTACACTGAATCTGTCCACAGGAGATTAACGTTAGTGGTTAACAAATTATTTGACTGTGAACTCTTTCGTGTAACATCTGTTCATTAAATTCTATTAACATGGTGTCGCTATTGATACACTTCATTGAACATCAATACACAAAAAAATCTAAACATGAACAAAATTGACTGTGGGCTTGCACTGGTCATAATGCTATCAAAAGTGAGATGGGTCCAGTCCAGCTCTCATTGGGCACACGAGTGGTCCCTTCTCACCATCTCGGCTGGCCATTGGCCGAGAGCCTTCCACATCCCGCCCACTTATTCAGGTGACTGCTCTAACAAGACGCCCACATCGGATGCTGAGCTTGTGACTGAGACAACCGACTGTAACTGGTAAACCGGCGGATGACCGACGACAATAGTTGACTACACACTCTCCACTGCTCAGTGCTTACATGCCAGCTAATAATATTCAGTATAGTAACGTTACATGGTCCATCTCTTGATTTTGCGCTCAGCAGACAGTTTCGGTTCGGAAATTCCAAACACGAAGCAGTAAAGCTCACCGGTCAACGAAAAGCGAGCAGTGCGTGACAGCAGAGAGAAGACTAGCCTACCAAGTCGGACATCATCACAATTCTCATCCAAAAGGTCGGAATCACTTGAATGCGAAGATGACAGATGCGGTCGTGGACGGTAAATTGGAGGTGGTGAAACAGGCAACGAAATATGTAAAAGAGACCGAGAACGTCGCGGAAAAATATTCTGCGATGACGGTTAGCAAGAACAGCGACATGAACATGAACGTCGGTGAATTGCAGTCTGCCGCATTCACTGCGGTGCCCACTCTCAAATCTGTCAAGAAGGTAAGACTGACAACCGTGAGCACTGAGCACCGTCATCAACATCCAGTACAGTATAGGATAATTGTGGGAAAACTGCATCTATGCGGGATTATGGATGAGTGGGTGCAGGACCTGCCTGCTGTATCATAGTGACTAATGTTTCTTAAAGAAAAAACATCCTATTGCGTCTCTGACCTTCTAAAATATCAAATAAAAATTTACTTTATGAATTTTTCACCTTATGTTACCCAATGATAAATATTGTATTTATTTACTGGGAAATTCCCTGAATTTATAGCAGGACTATTATTCTGATAATGTACAGCATTTGGAAAGTATTCAGACCCCTTCCCATTTCCATATTATGTTACAGCCTTATTCTAAAATTGATTAAATAAAAAAATCTTCATCAATCTACACACAATACCTCATAATGAGTATTAACAGGCTTTTAGAAATGTTTGCAAATTTATAAAAAAGCAAATACAGAAATACGTTATTTACATAAGTATTCAGACCCTTTGCTATGAGACTTGAAATTGAGCTCAGGTGCATCCTGTTTCCATTGATCATCCTTGAGATGTTTCTACAATTTGATTGGAGACCACCTGTGGTAAATTCAATTGATTGGACATGATTTGGAAAGGCACACACCTCTCTATATAACGTCCCACAGTTGACAGTGTATGACAGAGCAAAAACCAAGCCAGGAGGTTGAAGGAATTTTCCGTAGAGCTTCGGATAAGATTGTGTCGAGGCTCAGATCTGGGGAAGGGTACAAAAAAATGATGCAGCATTGAAGGTCCTCAAGAACACAGTGACCTCCATCATTCTTAAACGGAAGAAGTTTGGAACTACCAAGACTTCCTAGAGCTGGCTGCCCGGCCAAACGGAGAAATTGGTGGAGAAGGCCCTTGGTCAGGGAAATGACCAAGAACCCGATGGTCAATCTGACAGAGCTCCAGAGTTCCTCTGTGGAGATGGGAGAACCTTCCAGAAGGACAACCATCTCTGCAGCACTCCACCAATCAGGCGTTTATGGTAGAGTGGCCAGACAGAAGCAACTCCTCAGTAAAAGGCACATGACAGCCTCCTTGGAGTTTGCCAAAAGGCACCTAAAGGACTCTCAGACCAGAGAAACAAGATTCTCTGGTCTGATGAAACCAAGATTTAACTCTTTGGCCTGAATGTCAAGCGTCACATCTGGAGGAAACCTGGCACCATCCCTACGGTGAAGCATGGTGGTGGCAGCATCATGCTGTGGGGATATTTTTCAGGATGAACGGAGCAAAGTTCAGAGAGATCCTTGATGAAAACCTGCTCCAGAGAGCTCAGGACCTCAGACTGGGGTGAAAGTTCATCTTCCAACAGGACAACGACCCTAATCACACAGCTAAGACAACGCAGGAGTGGCTTCGGGACAAGTCTCTGAATGTCCTTGAGTGGCCCAGCCAGAGCCTGGACTTGAACCCAATCAAACATCTCTGGAGAGACCTGAAAATAGCTGTGCAGCGACACTCCCCATCCAACCTGAAAGAGCTTGAGAGGATCTGCAAAGAATGGGAGAAACTCCCCAAATACAGATGTGCCAAGCTTGTAGCATCATACCCAAGAAGACTTGAGGCTGTAATCGCTGCCAAAGGTGCTTCAACAAAGTACTGAGTAAAGGGTATGAATACTTATGTAAATGTGGTATTTCTGTTTTTTATTTTTAATACATTTGCAAAAATCTCCTAACACCTTTTTTTCTTTGTAATTATGGGGTATTATGTGTAGATTGATGAGTTTAAAAAAACGGTTTAATTCATTTGAAATATAAGGCTGTTCAAGACCCATGCAAGTGCTTCCAGTCAGTGTCCAAGCTGAGCAGTGAGCACCTCGATCTATCTATTACTCAGACCCAGATAGAAAAGCTAATCCTCTGCATAATTGTAACTAATTAACTGCATTATTCATCAGTAGGCTACTTCAAAAACAATGACCAAACTCTACAATACTTCTAATCAGGTGCTCAACTTTGGTTTTATTAGTGGGCGGGACATAATCTGTCAGGGGGGTTCCTCCCTCAGAATTGTCTCGAGCTAATTTCCTGAATTTCTATTAGGGCTGTCACTGACTAAAATAGATATTGATCCACCAAGTGTAGTCTTTCCCAACCGATTAGTCAAAAGTTTAAAATGTCTATTTTTCCACAGGCCTATATAGACACATCCTATGTGTTTGAACTTGTACTGAACTTGTCTGATGCTTTAAGCACGATGTTTGATTAAATAATGAGGACACACAAATGACTCGAAGGAGCCAGAGATCAAGATAGCCTAACCAGAAAGAAAAAAACCTCTCGCTGCTGCTGGCCTCTGCCAATACGCCCCTGAAGTTGCTGGTAATAGGCTACACCAGCAGTCCACAACCTTTTCCATCTGGGGTGCCAATTTATCTTGCCGTTTCTACCAATCTGCTCGCCAGTTATGATTTGCATATGCACTTTTTCTTGGAACAGTTTAATTTAATTTATAATAGTCTTTATATCTCAAAATCATAGAATGTTGATTAACCACAGACAATCTAAATTAAAATTATACAAATCTAAAAGTAACTTTTATTGCCATTGCCAACTATGTAATAATAACCTACATAAAGCCAACACAAAAACATTGCAGCCAGCAGGTAGAAAATAACCAATGTGTCAACGATCTTGAAACATTGTATCAAGTATCAACTGGGTGGCCCCAAAACTTGCACTAGCAATCTTGAGACATTGTATCAAATATTCTGGGCCCTCAGTTTCCAGCGCCAGTGAGCTTGGGGCAGACACAGTTGTAGACTATTTGTGCAAAGGATAAGAAGTAATCAGGTATTTTATGACGTTTCCACTGGATCAGAGCATTACATTTTTCCCTTTTCATGCAGAGTGGTTATCGAAAGGGAGAGAGTTTGAAATATTGTTCAAATAGTTTGAGAAATTATTGTCATTCTCAATTCATTCTAAAAACAGACTTTTTTTTACTTTCTGTTTGAGGTGATGAAAAAAATTACTTTGAGAAGCTCCACAGCTCATTAGTGTTTTGATTCGTTAAGACAATCAGAAATACTGTCAGACATCCTCAAATGGGCACATTTATAGGCCTACATTTGCACACGGGCCAGGTAGACTAGTCCTACTTCTATATGCATAATCAGGAGTGCGTCTTTACTGAACAATGACAGGAGAGTTTCAAACCAAAAAAAATGAATAAATAAATTGACAAAACTTGTAAATGAAATGAAATAAACAAAAAAAAAACGTGTTTCTCAAGAGTGTATCATTAACATCTGCTACATACACGTCTACTCCCGACAATGACATCTGTAAATGACTCTACTAATACTATATTGAATGTATTAACAGAAATTACCATAACCAAACAAACATGGCAGATGATAAATGATGGGAATTAACGGTAAATGTAGGCTACTACTGGTGATTGATAGACACAGCAAAACGCCGTACACAATGAATGTTATGAAACAATTAATAGCCATGAAATGGTGGGAGAGAGCTCATTCTGGGGAGAGAGAGAGAGACGTGCCTTGTGCATCTGGGTCACAATCCCCATATTCCTTGGAACGTGGCACCCCCCAGCAGCCTTCTCAATGGACAGGGGCAAAATCCCACAGGCGACTCGTGTGCCATTTACGGAAAAAAGTATCTATTTGCTACTGCTCTACAACAACAAAAATTATTCCAGCCTTCACATAATGCAAATATGTCCCCTTTTGTGTTTTACACCTCCAGCAGAGGAATAACATTTCTGAGCGCGTGATATTCAGTTTCACTTGCATATAGTATGTTCTATGGACGGCCTTAAACTGCAGTAATTGATGTCTGAGATGATATGAACATGACTGGGCATTCAAACATACAGTATCTGTATCCATTCATCATCATCAATATTGTGTTGTGTGCTGACCATGACAGTGAAGCCTGTAGGGCTGTTTATACCGTGTCAGTGTGTAAAGTAGGGAATTATCTAGGGGAAACAGACAGATCAATAACGTTACAATGCTATACTGACTGGAATAAAAACTCACATTGCGCTGTCAAAAAAACATCTGAATATCGGTCTTCGATCGTTTGACCGCTGGTTTCATCGTTTGATTCAAGTCTACTGCAGTGTGATTGGGGCACAAATAATACCTGAAGTAAGTGAGCTAGCTAACTAACGTGAGCCAACTTTTGGCTAGCTCTAATGATACATCTACTGGCGAAAACTAGCCAAGTTAATTTACTTCTGTTGAAACGGGACAAAAAGGCTACAAACTGACAGATAGCTAGAGCTGAACTGGCTGTGGTAGCTACTAGCTAGCTAGCTAGTTAATTTTCTTCAGACAGAACTTCAGTCGAGAGAGGATGAAACATTATCTAACGTTCCATGTCAGCTACACTACTAGCTTAGCACTGGGAATACATACTTTTTTTTCAGTTAAGTCAAACAGCTATTACCTTGCCAGCTACATCAGCCAAATAAAGAGTAGCCGGTTTCTGCTCTGCTTGCTTTTACAACTCTGAGACTCTACAACTCTGCACAGCCTGTCTGCATGCTCTGTGGTGTCCACGTGGTCCTAAATCCAGCTGGCTGAAACCACCAAACAGCCTACTCGATCGCTCTGAGGCATCTCCGGTGGGGGGGGGGGGTCATGTGGCCAGGGAAAGTTGCACCCCTGCTCCCAATTGTAGCCAGTTTGTTTTGGGCAGTTATTTTAAAATGCAGCTAAATTGGGATATGATTTCAACTGAACAGGGTATGGCAAAGTGGGGTCAGTTCAGATAAACGTAGGGTATGGCAAACTTGACAGTGTTGAAGCTCATTTACTGTATTTCTACACAATTTAAAAACTCTAAAATGCTATTCGGAGAACAGCAAAAACAAAAAAAATTGACTCCAGCCATGATCACCTTGGCTGCTGTAACTTCATTCACCTCAGTTGATAAGGGACATAAATAACATTCTACGACAACATGTTTTACAGCAATTAGCTGTAATTAAAAACTGGGATTAAAAACTCTAGTTTAGTTTCATGTTATGTCAAACAGCATTCACCTAGCCATTTACAGCCATCTTTAACCACGTTTTGAAGGGAAAGTTATGCTGTTCACTGCAGCCAGGCAAACAGCCTTCCTGCCCGCTCCGAGGCGTCTGCATGGTCCTAAAGCCAGCCCTAATATGCTAAAATGCTATTGTCTTTTAAATGAAGATTGGAATGGTTTTAATACTCAGCCATACTTTGCCATACTCAATTGACACCCCTGCGATGCATGTAGACAAATAGCAAAGGGCCAGGGGTATGCTGTATTTAGATGTTAGTTCCAGACTTGTGACACGGTGCCTTGCAGTCAGAGACTGAAGAAAGGCTTTAGGGATGTACATATACTAGAGACCATTTTGAGGATGTTAGTTCCAGACTTGTGACACGGTCCCTTGCAGTCAGAGACTGAAGAAAGGCTTCAGGGATGTACATATACTAGAGACCATTTTGAGGATGTTAGTTCCAGACTTGTGACACGGTCCCTTGCAGTCAGAGACTGAAGAAAGGCTTCAGGGATGTACATATACTAGAGACCATTTTGAGGATGTTAGTTCCAGACTTGTGACACGGTGCCTTGCAGTCGGAGACTGAAGAAAGGCTTCAGGGATGTACATATACTAGAGACCATTTTGAGGATGTTAGTTCCAGACTTGTGACACGGTCCCTTGCAGTCAGAGACTGAAGAAAGGCTTCAGGGATGTACATATACTAGAGACCATTTTGAGGATGTTAGTTCCAGACTTGTGACACGGTCCCTTGCAGTCAGAGACTGAAGAAAGGCTTCAGGGATGTACATATACTAGAGACCATTTTGAGGATGTTAGTTCCAGACTTGTGACACGGTCCCTTGCAGTCAGAGACTGAAGAAAGGCATCAGGGATGTACATATACTAGAGACCATTTTGAGGATGTTAGTTCCAGACTTGTGACACGGTGCCTTGCAGTCGGAGACTGAAGAAAGGCTTCAGGGATGTACATATACTAGAGACCATTTTGAGGATGTTAGTTCCAGACTTGTGACACGGTCCCTTGCAGTCAGAGACTGAAGAAAGGCTTCAGGGATGTACATATACTAGAGACCATTTTGAGGATGTTAGTTCCAGACTTGTGACACGGTCCCTTGCAGTCAGAGACTGAAGAAAGGCTTCAGGGATGTACATATACTAGAGACCATTTTGAGGATGTTAGTTCCAGACTTGTGACACGGTGCCTTGCAGTCAGAGACTGAAGAAAGGCTTTAGGGATGTACATATACTAGAGACCATTTTGAGGATGTTAGTTCCAGACTTGTGACACGGTCCCTTGCAGTCAGAGACTGAAGAAAGGCTTCAGGGATGTACATATACTAGAGACCATTTTGAGGATGTTAGTTCCAGACTTGTGACACGGTGCTTTGCAGTCGGAGACTGAAGAAAGGCTTTAGGGATGTACATATACTAGAGACCATTTTGAGGATGTTAGTTCCAGACTTGTGACACGGTGCCTTGCAGTCGGAGACTGAAGAAAGGCTTCAGGGATGTACATATACTAGAGACCATTTTGAGGATGTTAGTTCCAGACTTGTGACACGGTCCCTTGCAGTCAGAGACTGAAGAAAGGCTTCAGGGATGTACATATACTAGAGACCATTTTGAGGATGTTAGTTCCAGACTTGTGACACGGTCCCTTGCAGTCAGAGACTGAAGAAAGGCTTTAGGGATTTACATATACTAGAGACCATTTTGAGGATGTTAGTTCCAGACTTGTGATACGGTGCCTTGCAGTCGGAGACTGAAGAAAGGCTTTAGGGATGTACATATACTAGAGACCATTTTGAGGATGTTAGTTCCAGACTTGTGACACGATGCCTTGCAGTCGGAGACTGAAGAAAGGCTTTAGGGATTTACATATACTAGAGACCATTTTGAGGATGTTAGTTCCAGACTTGTGACACGGTGCTTTGCAGTCGGAGACTGAAGAAAGGCTTTAGGGATGTACATATACTAGAGACCATTTTGAGGATGTTAGTTCCAGACTTGTGACACGGTCCCTTGCAGTCGGAGACTGAAGAAAGGCTTTAGGGATGTACATATACTAGAGACCATTTTGAGGATGTTAGTTCCAGACTTGTGACACGGTGCCTTGCAGTCGGAGACTGAAGAAAGGCTTCAGGGATGTACATATACTAGAGACCATTTTGAGGATGTTAGTTCCAGACTTGTGACACGGTCCCTTGCAGTCAGAGACTGAAGAAAGGCTTCAGGGATGTACATATACTAGAGACCATTTTGAGGATGTTAGTTCCAGACTTGTGACACGGTCCCTTGCAGTCAGAGACTGAAGAAAGGCTTCAGGGATGTACATATACTAGAGACCATTTTGAGGATGTTAGTTCCAGACTTGTGACACGGTGCCTTGCAGTCGGAGACTGAAGAAAGGCTTCAGGGATGTACATATACTAGAGACCATTTTGAGGATGTTAGTTCCAGACTTGTGACACGGTCCCTTGCAGTCAGAGACTGAAGAAAGGCTTTAGGGATGTACATATACTAGAGACCATTTTGAGGATGTTAGTTCCAGACTTGTGACACGGTGCCTTGCAGTCGGAGACTGAAGAAAGGCTTCAGGGATGTACATATACTAGAGACCATTTTGAGGATGTTAGTTCCAGACTTGTGACACGGTCCCTTGCAGTCAGAGACTGAAGAAAGGCTTCAGGGATGTACATATACTAGAGACCATTTTGAGGATGTTAGTTCCAGACTTGTGACACGGTCCCTTGCAGTCAGAGACTGAATAAAGGCTTTAGGGATTTACATATACTAGAGACCATTTTGAGGATGTTAGTTCCAGACTTGTGATACGGTGCCTTGCAGTCGGAGACTGAAGAAAGGCTTTAGGGATGTACATATACTAGAGACCATTTTGAGGATGTTAGTTCCAGACTTGTGACACGATGCCTTGCAGTCGGAGACTGAAGAAAGGCTTTAGGGATTTACATATACTAGAGACCATTTTGAGGATGTTAGTTCCAGACTTGTGACACGGTGCTTTGCAGTCGGAGACTGAAGAAAGGCTTTAGGGATGTACATATACTAGAGACCATTTTGAGGATGTTAGTTCCAGACTTGTGACACGGTCCCTTGCAGTCGGAGACTGAAGAAAGGCTTTAGGGATGTACATATACTAGAGACCATTTTGAGGATGTTAGTTCCAGACTTGTGACACGGTGCCTTGCAGTCGGAGACTGAAGAAAGGCTTCAGGGATGTACATATACTAGAGACCATTTTGAGGATGTTAGTTCCAGACTTGTGACACGGTCCCTTGCAGTCAGAGACTGAAGAAAGGCTTCAGGGATGTACATATACTAGAGACCATTTTGAGGATGTTAGTTCCAGACTTGTGACACGGTCCCTTGCAGTCGGAGACTGAAGAAAGGCTTCAGGGATGTACATATACTAGAGACCATTTTGAGGATGTTAGTTCCAGACTTGTGACACGGTGCCTTGCAGTCGGAGACTGAAGAAAGGCTTCAGGGATGTACATATACTAGAGACCATTTTGAGGATGTTAGTTCCAGACTTGTGACACGGTCCCTTGCAGTCGGAGACTGAAGAAAGGCTTTAGGGATGTACATATACTAGAGACCATTTTGAGGATGTTAGTTCCAGACTTGTGACACGGTGCCTTGCAGTCGGAGACTGAAGAAAGGCTTCAGGGATGTACATATACTAGAGACCATTTTGAGGATGTTAGTTCCAGACTTGTGACACGGTCCCTTGCAGTCAGAGACTGAAGAAAGGCTTCAGGGATGTACATATACTAGAGACCATTTTGAGGATGTTAGTTCCAGACTTGTGACACGGTCCCTTGCAGTCAGAGACTGAATAAAGGCTTTAGGGATTTACATATACTAGAGACCATTTTGAGGATGTTAGTTCCAGACTTGTGATACGGTGCCTTGCAGTCGGAGACTGAAGAAAGGCTTTAGGGATGTACATATACTAGAGACCATTTTGAGGATGTTAGTTCCAGACTTGTGACACGATGCCTTGCAGTCGGAGACTGAAGAAAGGCTTTAGGGATTTACATATACTAGAGACCATTTTGAGGATGTTAGTTCCAGACTTGTGACACGGTGCTTTGCAGTCGGAGACTGAAGAAAGGCTTTAGGGATGTACATATACTAGAGACCATTTTGAGGATGTTAGTTCCAGACTTGTGACACGGTCCCTTGCAGTCGGAGACTGAAGAAAGGCTTTAGGGATGTACATATACTAGAGACCATTTTGAGGATGTTAGTTCCAGACTTGTGACACGGTGCCTTGCAGTCGGAGACTGAAGAAAGGCTTCAGGGATGTACATATACTAGAGACCATTTTGAGGATGAGAACACAATGAACTATTCCTGGCCGCAATCGGTGTCTGTAATGACACATTAGTGTTCTTTATTATATTCTGGTCGATAACAGATTGCTGTTGTTAAAACATGCTGTTGTTAAAACATGTTACAACATATTGAGGAACATTCAGAGAGTTTATATAGTTTATTTAAAAAATAATGTATAACTTGTTTATTATCAGGAATGTGTTCCCTGTATGTTCCTAAATATGTCCCATTCCCTGCCTTGACCAATTTAGGAAAGAACATTGTTAAACAACCGCTAGAGACTAAGTAGTTGAATCCCCAGAGTGTTTCAGTAAAGACAGAGCCAGTATAGTGAAGGGATGACAGTAGGCTGCTATAGGAGGAAACACTCGCTTCAATATCATGGAGGGATGTGCATTGCAACGATGGACTGAGTTGCACTGAGCTTATTTAACTCTCGATTGTGACCGGGCCCCAAATGGCATTTCCCCAAGAGCATTATGGGCCATGGCCGAAAAGGAGCCATTTACGATGAATACTGTGATAGACTATTAACATTGAACCTTTATTTAACCTTTATTCAACATTTATTTAACCTGTATTCAACATTTATTTAACATTTTATTTAACATTTTATTTAACATTTATTTAACATTTTATTTAACATTTGTTTAACATTTTATTTAACATTTTATTTAACAGTTGTTTAACATTTTATTTAACATTTGTTTAACATTTATTTAACATTTGTTTAACATTTATTTAACATTTATTTAACATTTTATTTAACTAGGCAAGTCAGTTAAGAACAAATTCTTATTCTACAATGTCGGCCTACACTGGCCAAACCCGGACGACGCTGGGCCAATTGTGCGTCGCCCTATTGGGACTCCCAATCACGGCCGTTTGTGATACAGCCTGGAATCGAAACCAGGGTCTGTAGTGACGCCTCTAGCACTGAGATGCAGTGCCTTAGACATCTGCGCCACTCGGTAGCCTGCGCACGTAAGATTTAGACCTAGTTCTGGGTTTGGATGAATTAAAACCAGAACACATCACTGCTGAGTGTTGGAACCCCTTGATTAGCCATGACAATATGTGGACTGAGTACTATCTAATTGCCAATTGCACTGACTGAGGTGCACTGTACTGCACTGTCTGGATTTGAATGATATGCTTAGTATCCCCAGAATGTATACAGCCCAAGTCTTTGGTTTATACTGTAGCATGACAGCCAGGGATACGTGCCAAATGGCACACTATTCACTTTTTATAGTGCACTACTTTTGACCAGGGCTCCCAAATGAGGCAACTAGGCTGCCATTTGGGACACATCACAGAGCTTATACAACCCAGAACTTATTGCTGCATAGCCCCTCTTAGACCTGGCAATATGTGGACTGAGTTTCCCAGAGCCTCAGTCTGCAGGGAGTCTGGGCCGTATACACAAAGCCTCTCACAGTAGGAGTGCTGATCTAGGATACATTTTCCCTTTTAGATCATAATAAATAAGATTATATGAACAGTGGGGATCTGATCCTAGATCAGCATTCCTGCTCTGATGTTCTTTGTGATTACGGGTCGTGGTGTTTTTGAACACACTGGATATTGGAGGAATGTGGTCTTGAGTCTTATGAAAATAAATCTCTGTGTTATGAATTCATGTGAGAGGCTGAGAGCCAGGGCTCCCTGCTGTGGTCAAACTGGGACACCCGTAGAGTGTTAAAGTCTTGAGTAAGAAGATGGATTTACAGGGTCAAAATAGTGAATAAGACTATCTAAAACACTGAAGTTGAACATGGATTATGGCAATTATTTTAAAAAATCATTATTTTGCTGTAGTGCGGAGCAGTATTTGGGGAAGATAAATAAGTGTTATGGTTTTCTAAAACAAAAGACATGTCCAATAGAATATTTATTTGTTTATCCAACCGTGGTCTCTCTCTCTCCATTCCAACCGTGGTCTCTCTCTCTCCATACCAACCGTGGTATCTCTCTCTCCATACCAACCGTGGTATCTCTCTCTCCATACCAACCGTGGTCTCTCTCTCCATACCAACCGTGGTCTCTCTCTCTCCATACCAACCGTGGTCTCTCTCTCTTTCTCCATACCAACCGTGGTCTCTCTCTCCATACCATCCGGGGTGTCTCTCTCTCTCCATACCAACCGTGGTCTCTCTCTCTCTCTCCATACCAACCGTGATCTCTCTCTCCATACCAACCGGGGTGTCTCTCTCTCTCCATACCAACCGTGGTCTCTCTCTCTCCATACCAACCGTGGTCTCTCTCTCTCCATACCAACCGTGGTCTCTCTCTCTCTCTCCATACCAACCGGGGTGTCTCTCTCTCTCCATACCAACCGGGGTCTCTCTCTCTCCATACCAACCGTGGTCTCTCTCTCTCCATACCAACCGTGGTCTCTCTCTCTTTCTCCATACCAACCGTGGTCTCGCTCTCTCCATACCAACCGTGGTCTATCTCTCTCTCCATACCAACCGTGATCTCTCGCTCTCTCCATACCAACTGTGGTCTCTCTCTCTCCATACCAACTGTGGTCTCTCTTTCTCCACACCAACCGTGGACTCTCTCTCTCTCTCCATACCAACCGTGGTCTCTCGCTCTCTCCATACCAACCGTGGTCTCTCTCTCTCTCCATACCAACTGTGGTCTCTCTCTCTTTCTCCACACCAACCGTGGACTCTCTCTCTTTCTCCATACCAACCGTGGTCTCGCTCTCTCTCCATACCAACCGTGGTCTCTCTCTCTCTCCATACCAACCGTTGCCTCTCTCTTTCTCCATACCAACCGTGGTCTCTCTCTCGTTCTCCATACCAACTGTGGTCTCTCTCTCTCCATACCAACTGTGGTCTCTCTCTCTTTCTCCACACCAACCGTGGACTCTCTCTCTTTCTCCATACCAACCGTGGTCTCTCTCTCTCTCCATACCAACTGTGGTCTCTCTCTCTTTCTCCACACCAACCGTGGACTCTCTCTCTTTCTCCATACCAACCGTGGTCTCGCTCTCTCTCCATACCAACCGTGGTCTCTCTCTCTCTCCATACCAACCGTTGCCTCTCTCTTTCTCCATACCAACCGTGGTCTCTCTCTCGTTCTCCATACCAACCGTGGTCTCTCTCTCTCTCCATACCAACCATGGTCTCTCTCTTTCCATACCAACCGTGGTCACTCTCTCTCCATACCAACCGTGGTCTCTCTCTCTCCATACCAACCGTGGTCTCTCTCTCTCCATACCAACCGTGGTCTCTCTCTCTCCATACCAACCGTGGTCTCTCTCTCTCCATACCAACCGTGGTCTCTCTCTCTTTCTCCATACCAACCGTGGTCTCTCTCTCTTTCTCCATACCAACCGTGGTATCTCTCTCTCTCCATACCAACCGTGGTCTCTCGCTCTTTCTCCATACCAACCGTGGTATCTCTCTCTCTCTCCATACCAACCGTGGTCTCTCTCTCTCTCCATACCAACCGTGGTCTCTCTCTCTCTCCATACCAACCGTGGTGTCTCTCTCTTTCCATACCAACTGTGGTCTCTCTCTCTCCATACCAACTGTGGTCTCTCTCTCCATACCAACCGTGGTCTCTCTCTCTCCATACCAACCGTGGTCTCTCTCTCTCCATACCAACCGTGATCTCTCGCTCTCTCCATACCAACTGTGGTCTCTCTCTCTCCATACCAACTGTGGTCTCTCTCTCTTTCTCCACACCAACCGTGGACTCTCTCTCTTTCTCCACACCAACCGTGGACTCTCTCTCTTTCTCCATACCAACCGTTGCCTCTCTCTTTCTCCATACCAACCATGGTCTCTCTCTCGTTCTCCATACCAACCGTGGTCTCTCTCTCTCTCCATACCAACCGTGGTCTCTCTCTTTCCATACCAACCGTGGTCACTCTCTTTCCATACCAACCGTGGTCACTCTCTCTCCATACCAACCGTGGTCTCTCTCTCTCCATACCAACCGTGGTCTCTTTCTCCATACCAACCGTGGTCTCTCTCTCTCCATACCAACCGTGGTCTCTCTCTCTCCATACCAACCGTGGTCTCTCTCTCTCCATACCAACCGTGGTCTCTCTTTCTCCATACCAACCGTGGTCTCTCTCTCTCTCCATACCAACCGTGGTGTCTCTCTCTTTCCATACCAACTGTGGTCTCTCTCTCTCCATACCAACTGTGGTCTCTCTCTCCATACCAACCGTGGTCTCTCTCTCTCCATACCAACCGTGGTCTCTCTCTCTCCATACCAACCGTGGTCTCTCTCTCTCCATACCAACTGTGGTCTCTCTCTTTCTCCACACCAACCGTGGACTCTCTCTCTTTCTCCATACCAACCGTGGTCTCTCTCTCTCTCCATACCAACCGTTGCCTCTCTCTTTCTCCATACCAACCATGGTCTCTCTCTCGTTCTCCATACCAACCGTGGTCTCTCTCTCTCTCCATACCAACCGTGGTCTCTCTCTTTCCATACCAACCGTGGTCACTCTCTCTCCATACCAACCGTGGTCTCTCTCTCTCCATACCAACCGTGGTCTCTTTCTCCACCAACCGTGGTCTCTTTCTCCATACCAACCGTGGTCTCTTTCTCCATACCAACCGTGGTCTCTTTCTCCATACCAACCGTGGTCTCTTTCTCCATACCAACCGTGGTCTCTTTCTCCATACCACATGACAGTAAATTGGACAGTAATGCAAGTTGGGAGTGTAATTCTAGGCCTATTTAGTGTATTCGCTGTCACTACACTGTCACTACACTGTCACTACACTGTCACTTCACTGTCACTACACTGTCACTACACTGTCACTAGCCACAACATGGAATTGAGCTTCACCCACCGAATCTCCAGTGTGTGTGTCCGTCTATGTGTCCATGTCTGTGTGTGCGTGCGTGTGTCCGTTCATGTGTGTGTGTTGTGTGTGTTGTGTGTGTATGTGTGTATGTGTTGTGTGTGTGTTGTGTGTGTGTGTGTGTGTGTGTGTGTGTGTGTGTGTGTGTGTGTGTGTGTGTGTGTGTGTTGTGTGGACGCAATAGCAATCCCTCCTCTTTATTCATCTCCCCACTATAGTTACACAACACACCTCCTGGGAGGTGACTGAGAATGGATTCAGTATTATATTATATATCTATTCATGCTTTTTTCTTTTGTTGTCACTTATCATGAAAGACTACCTCTTAGGAAATGTTCTCCTACATTAGATTTCTGTAACACTGTGAGTCCAACGTTCAAATCTACTTTATTTTGTGATTGAATCGTACGTTGGTTTATGTCGAGGTCAAGTCATTTTAATATACAGTTAATACATTTGTATTAGTTAAAAGTTACATGTAATTAACATGTGTTTAAAGAACATATAGAATGGAATACCAAATAGCCATAGAAAGAGATATTATGTTAATGTACAGTCAGGGTGGCCTAGTGGTTAGAGTGTTGGACTAGTAACTGAAAGGTTGCAAGTTCGAATCCCCGAGCTGACAAGGTACAAATCTGTCGTTCTACCCCTGAACAAGGCAGTTAACCCACTGTTTCTAGGTTATCATTATAAATAAGAATTTGTTCTTACCTGACTTGCCTAGTTAAATAAAGTTTAAATAAAATTGCCTGGCTTGGTGGTCGATGCTGTTATAAGGAGCCTTTTGGACCTAGACTTGGCGCTCTGGTACCGCTTGCCGTGCGGTAGTATAGAGAACAGTCTATGACTTGGGTGGCTGAAGTCTTTGACAATTTTTGGGGCCTTCCTCTGCCACCGGCTAGTATAGAGGTCCTGGATGGCAGGAAGCTTAGCCCCAGTGATGTACTGAGCCGTCTGCTCTACCCCCTGTAGTGCCTGCGGTCGGATGCCGAACAGTTGCCATACCAGGCGGGGATGCAACCAGTCTGGATGCTCTTGATGGTGCAGCTGTAGAACTTTTTGAGGATCTGGGGATCCATGCCAAATCTTTTCAGTCTCCCGAGGGGGAATAGGCATTGTCGTGCCCCCTTCACAACTGTCTTTATGTGTTTGGACCATGTTAGTTTGTTGGTGATTTGGACACTGAGGAACTTGAAGCTTTAATGAGAGCAAGGTTCTGGTGCCTCGTACATCTAAAAAGTTCTGGTGCCTCGTACATCTAAAGGTTCTGGTGCCTCGTACATCTAAAGGTTCTGGTGCCTCGTACATCTAAAGGTTCTGGTGCCTCGTACATCTAAAGGTTCTGGTGCCTCGTACATCTAAAGGTTCTGGTGCCTCGTACATCTAAAAGTTCTGGTGCCTCGTACATCGAAAGGTTCTGGTGCCTCGTACATCTAAAAAGTTCTGGTGCCTCGTACATCTAAAGGTTCTGGTGCCTCGTACATCTAAAGGTTCTGGTGACTCGTACATCTAAAGGTTCTGGTGCCTGGTACATCTAAAAGTTCTGGTGCCTCGTACATCTAAAGGTTCTGGTGCCTCGTACATCTAAAAGTTCTGGTGCCTCGTACATCTAAAGGTTCTGGTGCCTCGTACATCTAAAAGTTCTGGTGCCTCGTACATCTAAAGGTTCTGGTGCCTCGTACATCTAAAGGTTCTGGTGCCTCGTACATCTAAAGGTTCTGGTGCCTGGTACATCTAAAGGTTCTGGTGCCTCGTACATCTAAAGGTTCTGGTGCCTCGTACAGCTAAAGGTTCTGGTGCCTCGTACATCTAAAAGTTCTGGTGCCTCGTACATCTAGAATCTAATTTCAACACTGATACCACACATTAACTCTGTTGATAACAATGTTTATTCTGGAACCGATTCCTTTAAGTAACTTCTCTATGTCGGCCATTACCAGCAGTACTGAAGTTGTCATGCTTAGGGTTGGAAAATGATGGGAACTTTCAAAACTTTCCCTGGTTTTCCAGAAATCCTGATTGGAGGCTTCCGGATTTCCTGCTTATTCCTTCCTGATTCCGCTAATCCTCCAACCGGGATTTCGGGGAAAACAATGTAATTTATTGACAGTTACCAGAATTTTCCAACCCTAGTCATGCTGCAGTGCTGTGTTGCTCACACAGTACTGAATGTGTCGTTCTGCAGTGCTGTGCTGCTTACACAGTGTTTGACTATCAGCGTACGAGTAATTTAACACTGAGAGAAAGTAGCAATAAGCTGATACATTTGGCACATCCATACTGACTGGTCAAGAACGTTTGTCTTGCTCGTTTTGAAGTAATGTCCTGACATTTAGAATGTTTGCCTTCCAAATGGCACCGTCTTCCCTGTACAGCCCTATGGGCCCCGGTCAAAACAAGTGCATCATAAAGGGAATTAGATGCCATTTGTGATGCAGGCAAATGTCTCCAAATGTAACGTTTCCTACCTGTCTCGGTTCCTGTTAACGTTGCCTACCTGTCTCGGTTCCTGTTAACGTTGTCTACCTGTCTCTGTTCCTGTTAACGTTGTCTACCTGTCTCGGTTCCTGTTAACGTTGTCTACCTGTCTCGGTTCCTGTTAACGTTGCCTACCTGTCTCGGTTCCTGTTAACGTTGTCGACCTGTCTCGGTCCTGTTAACGTTGTCTACCTGTCTCGGTCCTGTTAACGTTGCCTACCTGTCTCGGTTCCTGTTAACGTTGTCTACCTGTCTCGGTTCCTGTTAACGTTGCCTACCTGTCTCGGTTCCTGTTAACGTTGTCGACCTGTCTCGGTCCTGTTAACGTTGTCTACCTGTCTCGGTCCTGTTAACGTTGCCTACCTGTCTCGGTTCCTGTTAACGTTGTCTACCTGTCTCGGTTCCTGTTAACGTTGTCTACCTGTCTCGGTTCCTGTTAACGTTGCCTACCTGTCTCGGTTCCTGTTAACGTTGTCTACCTGTCTCGGTTCCTGTTAACGTTGTCTACCTGTCTCGGTCCTGTTACCGTTGCCTACCTGTCTCGGTTCCTGTTAACGTTGCCTACCTGTCTCGGTTCCTGTTAACGTTGCCTACCTGTCTCGGTTCCTGTTAACGTTGTCTACCTGTCTCGCTTCCTGTTAACGTTGCCTACCTGTCTCGGTTCCTGTTAACGTTGCCTACCTGTTTCGGTTCCTGTTAACGTTGCCTACCTGTCTCGGTTCCTGTTAACGTTGCCTACCTGTCTCGGTTCCTGTTAACGTTGTCTACCTGTCTCGGTTCCTGTTAACGTTGTCTACCTGTCTCGGTTCCTGTTAACGTTGTCTACCTGTCTCGGTTCCTGTTAACGTTGTCTACCTGTCTCGGTTCCTGTTAACGTTGCCTACCTGTCTCGGTTCCTGTTAACGTTGTCTACCTGTCTCGGTCCTGTTACCGTTGCCTACCTGTCTCGGTCCTGTTACCGTTGCCTACCTGTCTCGGTTCCTGTTAACGTTGCCTACCTGTCTCGGTTCCTGTTAACGTTGCCTACCTGTCTTGGTTCCTGTTAACGTTGTCTACCTGTCTCGGTTCCTGTTAACGTTGTCTACCTGTCTCGGTTCCTGTTAACGTTGTCTACCTGTCTCGGTTCCTGTTAACGTTGCCTACCTGTCTCGGTTCCTGTTAACGTTGCCTACCTGTCTCGGTTCCTGTTAACGTTGCCTACCTGTCTCGGTTCCTGTTAACGTTGCCTACCTGTCTCGGTTCCTGTTAACGTTGCCTACCTGTCTCGGTCCTGTTAACGTTGTCTACCTGTCTCGGTTCCTGTTAACGTTGCCTACCTGTCTCGGTTCCTGTTAACGTTGCCTACCTGTCTCGGTTCCTGTTAACGTTGCCTACCTGTCTCGGTTCCTGTTAACGTTGCCTACCTGTCTCGGTTCCTGTTAACGTTGTCTACCTGTCTCGGTTCCTGTTAACGTTGCCTACCTGTCTCGGTTCCTGTTAACGTTGCCTACCTGTCTCGGTTCCTGTTAACGTTGTCTACCTGTCTCGGTTCCTGTTAACGTTGCCTACCTGTCTCGGTCCTGTTAACGTTGCCTACCTGTCTCGGTTCCTGTTAACGTTGCCTACCTGTCTCGGTTCCTGTTAACGTTGTCTACCTGTCTCGGTTCCTGTTAACGTTGTCTACCTGTCTCGGTTCCTGTTAACGTTGTCTACCTGTCTCGGTTCCTGTTAACGTTGCCTACCTGTCTCGGTTCCTGTTAACGTTGCCTACCTGTCTCGGTTCCTGTTAACGTTGCCTACCTGTCTCGGGTCTGTTGAGTTCTCAGGTCCTTGACATTTGGTCTTGTCTTCTCCATGTTTTGACGCTAAAAGAAAGACATTACATCTGCAAACACAATTCACCATCACTACTGTTATACTGTTCCTCTCACATGGATTCGTCTGGTTGGCAGCTTTGCCTATGTGCATCACGGCTGCATAGCCTAGTGTCCCCTGGACACTCAGTCAGGACACAGCAGCTGTAAAGGTCACGGTGTGGTCTTGAAGGTCGTAGAGTGAAGAGGGGGGTTTATCCGCCTGTCTGTTTTTCATAACACTAGTTGGGTCTAAGCCGTCATGCCTCTGTGGAACTCTGTGGAACGTAGACACAGGTGACGTTTGTGTGTGATGTGTTTTACGAGATAGCGAGAGATTTTAGTGTAATTCTGGTGGCCCTTCGTTGGCTGTGGAGGGATTATGGATTTACACTTCCTGTCCTGTCATGTTCTGGCCTGTTCTGTTCTGTCCTGTTTTGTCAGCGCCTGTTCTGTCAGGTCTTGTTTGGTCCTGCCATGTCCTGTTCTGTCATAAAATGTTCTCCCATGTCCTGTTCTGTCATGACCTGTTCTGGCATGTCCTGTCCTGCTCTGTCAATACCTGTCCTGTCATTTCTTGTTCTGTCAGGTCATGTTATGTTCTGTTCTTTCCTTTTTTGTCAATTCCTGTCATGATCTGTTCTGTCATGATCTGTTCTGTCATGTTCTGGCCTGTTCTGTCATGATCTGTTCTGTCATGTTCTGGCCTGTTCTGTCATGTCCTGTTCTGTCAAGTCCTGTCATGTCTTGTTCTGTCATGTCCTGTTCTGTCAAGTCCTGTCATGTCTTGTTCTGTCCTGTCCTGTTCTGTTCTGTCATGATCTGTTCTGTCATGTTCTGTTCTGTCATGATCTGTTCTGTCCTGACCTGTCATGTTCTGTCCTGTCCTGTCCAATGGTGTGGTGGTATTAGTGGTGGCACTTTAAGTGGTTTTAATGTTTTTCTTTACTTAGCCTGTTCTCTGCCGTTACACATTCCTCTATACTTAGCCTGTTCTCTGCCGTTACACATTCCTCTATACTTAGCCTGTTCTCTGCTGTTACACATTCCTCTATACTTAGCCTGTTCTCTGCTGTTACACATTCCTCTATACTTAGCCTGTTCTCTGCTGTTACACATTCCTCTATACTTAGCCTGTTCTCTGCTGTTACACATTCCTCTATACTTAGCCTGTTCTCTGCTGTTACACATTCCTCTATACTTAGCCTGTTCTCTGCCGTTACACATTCCTCTATACTTAGCCTGTTCTCTGCTGTTACACATTCCTCTATACTTAGCCTGTTCTCTGCCGTTACACATTCCTCTATACTTAGCCTGTTCTCTGCTGTTACACATTCCTCTATACTTAGCCTGTTCTCTGATGTTACACATTCCTCTATACTTAGCCTGTTCTCTGCCGTTACACATTCCTCTATACTTATCCTGTTCTCTGCCTTTACACATTCCTCTATACTTAGCCTGTTCTCTGCCGTTACACATTCCTATTGACATTCACTAGGGGATCACAGAGGCCAGGGGAGCCGAAGTCTGTGACCTGCTCAGCCATCTAAGAGACAGAAGGAGTATTTTTAGTTATAGGATAACTTAATGGGTATTGGACTGCAGTGTATGCTTATAGCCTGGTCCCAGATCAGTGTGTGCTGTATAACTGACTCCTATGGTCCCTGAGACAGAGGAGATATAGCTAAAAGATGATGATGGCTATAGGAATGGATGGCTGCCTATTGAGGCTTAGGCTATAGCCTGCTCCCAGGTCTTGTATATTACAGCACAGATCTGGGACCAGGTTAGGCAGGAGCATATATTGGCTATAAAAGGACAAACAGACCTGGGACCATGTTGGCTATAAAAGGACAAACAGACCTGGGACCATGTTGGCTATAAAAGGACAAACAGACCTGGGACCATGTTGGCTATAAAGAACAAACCGATTTGGAACCAGGCTAGGAGGTTCATGGAAACTAAGGTTTGATTCCCCCTCAATTAGGCTTGGGCGGTATACCGTATATAGTGTACACCGGGGTGTTTGAAAACAGCCACGGGATGGTTTTTCAATACTGTCAATACCGTAAAAAAAAATATTTCTTTGAGGTTTTTCAAAAAATTTGAATATTTTGTAGCTACTTTTTAAGTTACTACCTGCAGTCAACTTGTGCAATACGTTAGGAGGTAAAGCAGATCACGTTCTTCATTTCACCTGTCACATTATTTTACATTATGAAACTGACCTATCAGTCTGCTGATAGAATGCCTGTTGGTGAATTCTCATCCGAGTGGAGAAGTGCAACTAAAGAACAAAATGAGTCTGATGTTGAGACGATTACAATAAGATATTTCTTATGCGTTTTATCTTTTTTTCTTGCGCGAAAAAACCCGCAGAATTCCGCATTAACATGACCCCTTAAGTTCACCTTGCTAGTTATCTAAGTGGCTGAATTACTAATGTGATGGGGCATCATATTGTGTTAGCTTTCTGCCGTGTTTGAGAAGTTAAAGCCCTTTGGATGAGTTATCTGTTATCTTGATTTTCCCCCAAAAAAATCTGTTCTGGCCTGTCTGCACCTCCCCCATCTTCTCTGAGCAGAGCAGTCAGGCCTGTTGCCCTAGCGACTCCACACAGATCCAGAGTGTACACATGCTGCTCCAGAGCCAGAACTGTTGTTCCTTTAGACAAGCAAAAATGACATTCGGGAGCTACTACCTACAGTGCTTTCAGAAAGTATTCAGACCCCTTGGCTTTTTCCACATTTTGTTATGTTACAGCCTTATTCTAAAATGTATTAAATTGTTTTTTCCCCCTCATCAATCTACACACAATACCCCATCATGACATCACAATACCCCATCATGACAACATAATACGCCATCATGACATCACAATACCACATAATGACAAAGCAAAAACTGGTTTTTATAAATTTTTGCTAATTTATAAAAAATGTCAAACTGAAATATCATATTTACATAAGTATTCCGACTCTTTACGCAGTATTTTGTTGAAGCACATTTGGCAGCGATTACAGCCTAGAGTCTTCTTGGGTATGACGCTACAAGCTTGGCACACCTGTATTTGGGGAGTTTCTCCCATTCTTCTCTGCAGATCCTCTCAAACTCTGTCAGGTTGGATGGGGAGCGTTGCTGCACAGCTATTTTCAGGTCTATCCAGAGATGTCGATCGGGTTCAAGTCCGGGCTCTGGCTGGACCACTCAACGACATTCAGAGACTTGTCCCGAAGCCACTCCTGTGTTGTCTTGGCTGTGTGCTTAGGGTCGTTGTCCTGTTGGAAGGTGAACCTTCACCCCAGTCTGAGGTCCTGAGCGCTCTGGAGCAGGTTTTCATCAAGGATCTCTCTTGACTTTGCTTCATTCATCTTTCCCTCGATCCTGACTAGTCTCGCAGTCCCTGCCACTGAAAAACATCCCCACAGTATGATGCTGCCACCACCATGCTTCACCATAGGGATGGTGCCAGGTTTCCTCCAGACGTGATGCTTGGCATTCAGGCCAAAGAGTTCAATCTTGCTTTCATCAGACCAGAGAATCTTGTTTATCATGGTCTGAGAGTCCTTTAGGTGCCGTTTGGCAAACTCCAAGCGAGCTGTCATGTGGCTTTTACTGAGGCATGGCATCCATCTGGCCATTCTACCGCAGAGAACAGACCGTTGGGTTAAATGTCTTCCGCATTTAACCCAACCCCTCTGAATCATAGAGGTGCAGGAAATACAGGAAATGACGAGCTCGAGTAGATTAAGCAAGGCAGGACAAATAGTTTGTACTGTGTGTGTGTGTGTGTGTGTGTGTGTGTGTGTGTGTGTGTGTGTGTGTGTGTGTGTGTGGGGTTGTGTGCTGTGTGCAGGGGTGTCAAACAAATGGCCTGCGGCTCTAGCTAGCATGTAGTTGCCAAGGACGAGACCAAGACAGACAGAGGGAGAGACGAGGGATTGTTCAGGTTGGATAGTTTGGACACCCCCGCCTCCTACATGTTGGCCATTATACATTATATTAATCTCCACACAGAAACCTCCCCCTATCTGTCTGAGGTGTGTGTGTGTGTGTGTGTGTGTGTGTGTGTGTGTGTGTGTGTGTGTGTGTGTGTGTGTGTGTGTGTGTGTGTGTGTGTGTGTGTGTGTGTGTGTGTGTGTGTGTGTGTGTGTGTGTGTGTGTGTGTGTGTGTTCAGTAATAATAACCCAGTAGCAACATAACATCAGGGACACACAGACAGAGAAACACAGGACCATCCCTTAGACAGAGAAACAGAGGGTAAGAGGCAGAGATAGAGACTAAGAGCTGACCATGGAGAAGGACAGACAGGGAGCCATAACACATAGAAACCCACAGCATGGATATGGGCCAGGGCATCGGCACGGGATGGAGCAGGTAAGTAACCTACTCCATATGAAGTTACTTACCGTAATGACTCTTTATATCTAGAGCTATAGACTCAGTTATTCAATAGTTGAATTGTTTTAGTCCAGAATATGTCTGTACTCTGTTATCAGATACCTACTGGATATGACCTTTACATTTGTGTTCTTCTCTGTGCTGATTAGCTCTGGCTTTCACGCTCTCCTCTGGGTTTAATCGTTGGCCATCTCTTCAAGTTTGAAACTAAATTGAATTGTAGATGATTAGCTCGTGTTATAAGAGGCACAGATTTGATTGCAGATAGAATGTAGAGGTCAGGATTCTCTAATCCACTGTGATCAAGCTGTTGGAGTAGGGGTTATCGCCATAGAAACATGAGGTCACTATTTCCATGGTTATTACTCTGTAACAACTCTATGGTTTTGAGAGAGAGAGAGAACAGACAGACAGAGACAGACAGACAGAGACAGACAGACAGAGACACACAGAGAGACTGACTTCATGTTAGGGATGGCAGAACATTGAAATGCACCCTACCTAGATGCAAAGCAAACACCACATGCTTTTACACTAAAACGAGAGAGCCGTTATAGGCCACACATCCAGTCGCCAAAACAGCCACATACAGAGTTCTCGGCTCCATGCTGTTTTCTGTCTTTAAACACAGTTTGTAGTTAGGTTATGAAAGTTTAATGGATAGCTGTAGGCTACTAGCTTCTACTCTTGAAACTACTAACTAGGTATATAACTAACTAACCAACTCTTCTTATCACTAACAGGTCATCTTTACGAGTTTCAGCCATGGTTGTAAGTGTCAACACATGACATTTGTTTTCTATGTTTTGGGTTCGGTCTCTATAAAATATTGTCACTCAAAATACTGGTTTTGACTTCGGTACCTTTTTATAATGGCCATTTATAAAGTATGGATGACTCTGCAATGGCTGACCCTAAAACGCATTAGTGTGCTTGATACGTCAATGTAACCCATAATAGCCAAGTGACTGTAGTTAGTCTGCCTTATTGTCTGGGCAGTTATCTCTTACGTGTTGTGTCAACTCACCATCTCCACACATGTCGTTTTCAGTATAAACACAACCCAGGAACGTCTGAAATATAACAACAGACCGTACAGGAAGCGGACCCATCATGTATGGTTGGCCAGGGTTCAGGAGGTTGACACGTTGTGTTGAGTTGCGTACGTTTAATAGCTGAGGGACACATTTTAAAGAAGTAATGTCTGCAACTCTTGTTTAGGGATCAAACCTATAGACATCACATACACACACACACACACACACACACACACACACACACACACACACACACACACACACACACACACACACACACACACACACACACACACACACACACACAAACCTAGTGACACATACTTGTTGAAGTAGAGTTTTGGTGGACATTGGACAGTTCTGTTAACCTGGTGGAACCAGCCTGATCGCTGTCTTTACCATTCTGTTAACCTGGTGGAACCAGCACAGAGAGTGCAGAGACCTCGTAACATCAGAACAGAGAGTGTCTACATAGTAGAGGATTAGCAAAATCTCTTTAACTTTCAAACCCACTCAGTGGGAATGAATGAATGTTCAATGGGGTTGGTTTACCATTCACTTTGATAACAAGTTTATATACAGTAACAAGCTCTGATTTGGTCAAATACAATCTGATTATCTTTATATTTACTGAAGCTATAGCCTTGCGCTAACATGTGATTGTCATGTTATGATCAATATGATCCAATCACTATTTGATCAAGGTTTGTCACGTCTTCATATTGTATTAAAATGTCTCTTATCCATCCACTCTCCGCATTGTGACCAGATTAGCTGGTGTCTCCCTGTATGTCAATTATTTGCAAATTATTATTTCAAAATAAGATTTATTTATTTATTTTAGGTCAACCTGTCAATGATTTTAGGGGCCGGTATAATGATAAATATTATTTTTTAATTGAACCTTTATTTAACTAGGCAAGTTAGGCCAAACCCTAACCCGGACGACACTGGGCCAACTGAGTGCCACCCTATTGGACTCCCAATCACGGCCGGTTGTGATACAGCCTGGAATCGAACCACGTCTGTAATGACGCCTCTAGCACTGAGATGCAGTGCCACACAGTTAGACCTTCGGAGTTGGGCAGAAAGAGATCACAGTGTCTTTTTAATCGTCTACACCTTTGGGAGAGCCCTGGTCTAGGTTTCACAGCCAGCTGAAATGTTAGGTTGACTGGTTTTAATCGTCTACACCTTTGGGAGAGCCCTGGTCTAGGTTTCACAGCCAGCTGAAATGTTAGGTTGACTGGTTTTAATCGTCTACACCTTTGGGAGAGCCCTGGTCGAGGTTTCACAGCCAGCTGAAATGTTAGGTTGACTGGTTTTAATCGTCTACACCTTTAGGAGAGCCCTGGTCGAGGTTTCACAGCCAGCTGAAATGTTAGGTTGACTGGTTGGTTGGTTCCCATTAAATATTATAGCCATAGAACTCCATGGATCTGGTCCCCTCCTCATTAAACACTGTACCAGTTCTACATAAAAGCCCATAGTTGGGAATTCTATGTCACATACTCTATCTCTGACCCACCACGGGCTGACTGACTACAGTATCTCTGACCCACCACGGGCTGACTGACTACAGTATCTCTGACCCACTACAGGCTGACTGACTACAGTATCTCTGACCCACTACAGGCTGACTGACTACAGTATCTCTGACCCACTACAGGCTGACTGACTACAGTATCTCTGACCCACCACGGGCTGACTGACTACAGTATCTCTGACCCACTACAGGCTGACTGACTACAGTATCTCTGACCCACCACGGGCTAACTGACTATCTCTGAACCACCACGGGCTCACTGACTATCTCTGACCCACTACAGGCTGACTGACTACAGTATCTCTGACCCACTACAGGCTCACTGACTACAGTATCTCTGACCCAGCACGGGCTCACTGATTATCTCTGACCCACTACAGGCTCACTGACTACAGTATCTCTGACCCAGCACGGGCTCACTGATTATCTCTGACCCACTACAGGCTCACTGACTACAGTATCTCTGACCCAGCACGGGCTCACTGATTATCTCTGACCCACTACAGGCTCACTGACTACAGTATCTCTGACCCACTACAGGCTGACTGACTACAGTATCTCTGACCCACTACAGGCTCACTGACTACAGTATCTCTGACCCACTACAGGCTCACTGACTACAGTATCTCTGACCCACTACAGGCTCACTGATTATCTCTGACCCACTACAGGCTCACTGATTATCTCTGACCCACTACAGGCTCACTGACTACAGTATCTCTGACCCACTACAGGCTCACTGACTACAGTATCTCTGACCCACTACAGGCTCACTGACTACAGTATCTCTGATCCACTACAGGCTGACTGACTACAGTATCTCTGACCCACTACAGGCTGACTGACTACAGTATCTCTGACCCACTACAGGCTGACTGACTACAGTATATCTGATCCACTACAGGCTCACTGACTACAGTATCTCTGACCCAGCACGGGCTCACTGATTATCTCTGACCCACTACAGGCTGACTGACTACAGTATCTCTGACCCACTACAGGCTGACTGACTACAGTATATCTGACCCACTACAGGCTGACTGACTACAGTATCTCTGACCCACTACATGCTCACTGATTACCTCTGACCCACTACAGGCTGACTGACTACAGTATATCTGACCCACTACAGGCTGACTGACTACAGTATCTCTGACCCACTACAGGCTGACTGACTACAGTATCTCTGACCCACTACAGGCTCACTGACTACAGTATCTCTGACCCACTACAGGCTCACTGACTACAGTATCTCTGACCCACTACAGGCTCACTGACTACAGTATCTCTGACCCACTACAGGCTCACTGACTACAGTATCTCTGACCCACTACAGGCTCACTGACTACAGTATCTCTGACCCACTACAGGCTCACTGACTACAGTATCTCTGACCCACTACAGGCTCACTGACTACAGTATATCTGACCCACTACAGGCTCACTGACTACAGTATATCTGACCCACTACAGGCCCACTGACTACAGTATATCTGACCCACTACAGGCTCACTGACTACAGTATATCTGACCCACTACAGGCCCACTGACTACAGTATATCTGACCCACTACAGGCCCACTGACTACAGTATATCTGACCCACTACAGGCTCACTGACTACAGTATATCTGACCCACTACAGGCTCTCTGACTACAGTATATCTGACCCACTACAGGCTGACTGAATAAAGTTTCCACCATAATGTCAACTGAAGACTAATTCATGCCTCAAACTTCTTCTTCTTGTTCTTCAGATCCAGTTTGCCAACGCGGAGGATAAACAGGAGTTTCAGAAGTACCCCACTAAGGCCGGCCGGCGCTCCCTCTCTCGCTCCATCTCCCAGTCCTCCACAGATAGCTACAGCTCAGGTAGGTACCAAACACTAGAGCTGGTATCCAGGTGTTCGTACCGTCATACCGTTTCTGTACCACACACTAGAGCTGGGTGATATCCAGGTGTTCGTACCGTCATACCGTTTCTGTACCACACACTAGAGCTGGGTGATATCCAGGTGTTCGTACCGTCATACCGTTTCTGTACCATACCGGTGTATACAGTATTACCAAATGTGTATTTAAAAATACGCACAAAAACAATTTAGGCAACAGAGATCGTGATCCAGGAGGGTATGTATCTGCTGTGTCTTGACATCTAGCCACTTAGCTAAGCAAGTTAGCAAACCAAATGCATGTCTGGAGCCCAGAGCTGGATACCATTTGACACATCTTAGATTTCTTACAGTTTACACTTAACGGATAGTTATAAGTAGTGGCGTAGCACCGGATTTGAAAATCATACCCGAAATACCCCGGTATGTGGTATAAACGGGATATCGCCGAAGCCTAACACACACACACACACACACACACACACACACACACACACACACACACACACACACACACACACACACACACACACACACACACACACACACACACACACACACACACACACACACACACACGACTACTGCACTAGGTGCTGGTGATTACCAAGTTGGCCAAAGTCCTTCCACTGACGACCATGTCAAGCTACACTGTCTTCTATAGACTGGTATACCATTGAGGAAGATTGAACTGTCTTCTATAGACTGGTATACCATTGAGGAAGATCTGTTCAACTGTCTTCTATAGACTGGTATACCATTGAGGAAGATCTATTCAACTCAGTTAATATTTAATGATTGTCTCATTGTATCTTGTATCTTATCTCTGACCATAGAGGTCACACTGTAGGTGTGACATTAACCAACAGAGGCTTCATTATGTGTCTGTGACTCTTTATCCCCACAACGCCATGTCCAGCTGCGTCCTACTCAGACAGCTCAGATGACGAGACCTCTCCTCGGGACAAGGCCCAGGCCAACTCCAAGGGCAGCAGCGACTTTTGCGTTAAGAACGTCAAGCAGGCAGAGTTCGGCAGACGGGAGATCGAGATCGCAGAGCAAGGTGCGGAATCACCGGTCTTGCATTCACTTTCCGGCATCGTTCTGATAGCAGCTATGACAGATGTGCAACCAGGCCAGCCCAGTACAGCTTGCATTGGCTGGGCTCTGCTGGGCTCAGTATTGTGAAAAGGGTAAAGTGCTGACCAAGGATCAGTGGGATAGAGGGTACAGAGAGTGTTTGGCGCCTCGTCAAGGACTGATTCTGGATCAGTAATTATAAGGTAGCGGTCATAGTGAAGAGTTCAGACTCATATCACATGGCATCCATTCTGCTGTGCTGAGTTTTAACGACTGATATTGAAGTCATGAAGCAGGTGATGACCTCACTGGAGCTGTGTCAGACAGACAGTGGTGTCCATGGAAACAGGAGCAGGTCTGAACCTGTCTCTCTGTCTCTCTCTCTCTGTCTCTCTCTCTCTGTCTCTCTCTCTCTGTCTCTCTCTCTCTCTCTTTCTATCTCTCTCTGTCTCTCTGTCTCTGTCTCTCTCTCTCTCTGTCTCTCTCTGTCTCTCTCTGTCTCTCTGTCTCTGTCTCTCTCTCTGTCTGTCTGTCTGTCTGTCTGTCTGTCTGTCTGTCTGTCTGTCTGTCTGTCTGTCTGTCTGTCTGTCTGTCTGTCTGTCTGTATCTCTCTATGGTTGTGCAGATCTAGGCGAAGTGCCTAGTTCTCAACAGCTGTTCCTGTCAGCGCTGCTCTAACTAACCCTAGAGCCGTTGCCTAGGTCTCAACAGCTGTTCCTGTCAGCACTGCTCTAATTAACCCTAGAGCCGTTGCCTAGGTCTCAACAGCTGTTCCTGTCAGCGCTGCTCTAACTAACCCTAGAGCCGTTGCCTAGGTCTCAACAGCTGTTCCTGTCAGCACTGCTCTAATTAACCTGCAGTGGTGTAAAGTACTTAAGTAAAAATACTTTAAAGTACTACTTAAGTAGTTTTCTGGGGTATCTGTACTTTACTATTTATGTTTATGACAACTTTTACTTCAATACATTCCTAAAGAAAATAATGTACTTTTTGCTCCGTACATTTTCCCTGATACCCAAAAGTATTCGGTACACGTTGAATGCTTAGCAGGACAGGAAAATGGTCCAATTTAAGCACGTATCAAGAGAACACGTGGTCATCCCTACTGCCTCTGATCTGGCGGACTCACTAAACACAAATGCATCGTTTTTAAATTATGTCTGATTGTTGGAGTGTACCCGTGGCTATCCATACATAAAAATAAAAAAAATAAGTATATTTAGAACCAAATACTTTTAGACTTTTTTACTCAAGTATTATTTGAATGGGTGACTTTCACTTTTACTTGAGTAACTTTCAACCTGCAGGCAATATGGAGATTTTGGAGGCAATATGGAGGTGATCTTGTGGGTTTTACTGTCCTCACTGGCCTTTGTTTTTCAATATAATGCTACATCTATCTTCGCATTCCTGCGTCTCTCATTCACTGGTGTACTCTCCCAAATCCTTTCATTCTGACTCACACTATCTCACCCCCTCTCTCTCTCTCTCCCCTTTTTTATCTCTCCTCCTCTCCCCCCTCCTCCTCTCCCCCCTCCTCCTCTCCTCCCTCCTCCTCACCCCCCTCCTCCTCTCCCCCCTCCTCCTCTCCCCCCTCCTCCTCTCCACCCTCCTCCTCACCCCCCTCCTCCTCTCCGCCCTCCTCCTCACCCCCCTCCTCCTCTCCGCCCTCCTCCTCTCCCCGTCCTCCTCTCCGCCCTCCTCCTCTCCGCCCTCCTCCTCTCCGCCCTCCTCCTCTCCCCCCTCCTCCTCTCCCCCTCCTCCTATCCGCCCTCCTCCTCTCCGCCCTCCTCCTCTCCGCCCTCCTCCTCTCCGCCCTCCTCCTCTCCCCCCTCCTCCTCTCCCCCTCCTCCTATCCTCCTCCTATCCTCCCTCCTCCTATCCTCCCTCCTCCTCTCCGCCCTCCTCCTCTCCCTCCACAGATATGTCAGCCCTGATCTCGCTGAGGAAGAGAGCCCAGGGGGAGAAGCCTCTAGCTGGGGCGAAGATAGTGGGCTGCACCCACATAACAGCTCAGACTGCAGTACGTCAACCTGCTCTCTCCTTCACCCAGTGTTGCCAATTTGGCAACTTTAGCCAGTTTTCAGACCCCCTCCAGCGACTTTAATTGGGTAAAAGAAGCTAGCGACAAATGCTGCCTTTGGGGAGTTTTGTCACCAAGAGTTTCAGTGGTTTTGATGGCATTTAGCGACTTTTCTAACTGAATTAAACCCCAACGAGGGGTAGAAGAAAATGTCTGTTCAACAGAAGTCACAGGAACGGTGCACATACAGGCAGAGAAGCGGGGGGGGGGGGGGACACACACTACGTTGGGAACCGCAGCTATGCCGCAGCAAGGCAAATTGGTGATGTGACGTCATCACGGCAACGGCAAAACGTCTAGTGACTTCTAGCGTCAAGTCAAGGAACCAATAGTGGATCTCACTGAAAAATAGTTAGCACCACTATACAACCATACAACACCATACTTCATCTTAGATTTAGAGAATACCCCTCTACCGTACAACATCTTAGATTTAGAGAATACCTCTCTACCGTACAACATCTTAGATTTAGAGAATACCTCTCTACCGTACAACATCTTAGATTTAGAGAATACCTCTCTACCGTACAACATCTTAGATTTAGAGAATACCTCTCTACCGTACAACATCTTAGATTTAGAGAATACCTCTCTACCGTACAACATCTTAGATTTAGAGAATACCTCTCTACCGTACAACATCTTAGATTTAGAGAATACCTCTACCGTACAACATCTTAGATTTAGAGAATACCTCTCTACCGTACAACAATTTGTAAGTCGCTCTGGATAAGAGCGTCTGCTAAATGACTTAAATGTAATGTAAATGTAAGAGTAGCTGCTGCCTTGGCAGGAACTAATGGGGATCAATAATAAACCCCAGGAAGAGTAGCTGCTGCCTTGGCAGGAACTAATGGGGATCTTTAATAAACCCCAGGAAGAGTAGCTGCTGCCTTGGCAGGAACTAATGGGGATCCATAATAAACCCCAGGAAGAGTAGCTGCTGCCTTGGCAGGGACTAATGGGGATCCATAATAAACCCCAGGAAGAGTAGCTGCTGCCTTGGCAGGGACTAATGGGGATCCATAATAAACCCCAGGAAGAGTAGCTGCTGCCTTAGCAGGAACTAATGGGGATCCATAATAAACCCCAGGAAGAGTAGCTGCTGCCTTGGCAGGAACTAATGGGGATCCATAGTGAACCTCAGGAAGAGTAGCTGCTGCCTTGGCAGGAACTAATGGGGATCTATAATAAACCCCAGGAAGAGTAGCTGCTGCCTTGGCAGGAAGTAATGGGGATCTATAATAAACCCCAGGAAGAGTAGCTGCTGCCTTGGCAGGGACTAATGGGGATCCATAATAAACCTCAGGAAGAGTAGCTGCTGCCTTGGCAGGAACTAATGGGGATCCTTAATAAACCTCAGGAAGAGTAGCTGCTGCCTTGGCAGGGACTAATGGGGATCCTTAATAAACCTCAGGAAGAGTAGCTGCTGCCTTGGCAGGGACTAATGGGGATCCATAATAAACCCCAGGAAGAGTAGCTGCTGCCTTGGCAGGGACTAATGGGGATCCTTAATAAACCCCAGGAAGAGTAGCTGCTGCCTTGGCAGGGACTAATGGGGATCCATAATAAACCTCAGGAAGAGTAGCTGCTGCCTTGGCAGGGACTAATGGGGATCCATAATAAACCTCAGGAAGAGTAGCTGCTGCCTTGGCAGGGACTAAATGGGATCCATAATAAACCCCAGGAAGAGTAGCTGCTGCCTTGGCAGGGACTAATGGGGATCCATAATAAACCTCAGGAAGAGTAGCTGCTGCCTTGGCAGGGACTAATGGGGATCCATAATAAACCCCAGGAAGAGTAGCTGCTGCCTTGGCAGGGACTAATGGGGATCCTTAATAAACCCCAGGAAGAGTAGCTGCTGCCTTGGCAGGAACTAATGGGGATCCTTAATAAACCCCAGGAAGAGTAGCTGCTGCCTTGGCAGGGACTAATGAGGATCCATAATAAACCTCAGGAAGAGTAGCTGCTGCCTTGGCAGGAACTAATGGGGATCTATAATAAACCCCAGGATGAGAAGCTGCTGCCTTGGCAGGGACTAAATGGGATCCATAATAAACCCCAGGAAGAGTAGCTGCTGCCTTGGCAGGGACTAATGGGGATCCTTAATAAACCCCAGGAAGAGTAGCTGCTGCCTTGGCAGGAACTAATGGGGATCTATAATAAACCCCAGGAAGAGTAGCTGCTGCCTTGGCAGGGACTAATGGGGATCCTTAATAAACCCCAGGAAGAGTAGCTGCTGCCTTGACAGGAACTAATGGGGATCCATAATAAACCCCAGGAAGAGTAGCTGCTGCCTTGGCAGGAACTAATGGGGATCCTTAATAAACCCCAGGAAGAGTAGCTGCTGCCTTGGCAGGAACTAATGGGGATCCATAATAAATCCCAGGAAGAGTAGCTGCTGCCTTGGCAGGAACTAATGGGGATCCATAATAAACCCCAGGAAGAGTAGCTGCTGCCTTGGCAGCGACTAATGGGGATCCTTAATAAACCCCAGGAAGAGTAGCTGCTGCCTTGGCAGGGACTAATGGGGATCCTTAATAAACCCCAGGAAGAGTAGCTGCTGCCTTGGCAGGGACTAATGGGGATCCATAATAAACCCCAGGAAGAGTAGCTGCTGCCTTGACAGGAACTAATGGGGATCCATAGTAAACCCCAGGAAGAGTAGCTGCTGCCTTGGCAGGAACTAATGGGGATCCATAATAAACCCCAGGAAGAGTAGCTGCTGCCTTGGCAGGGACTAATGGGGATCCATAGTAAACCCCAGGAAGAGTAGCTGCTGCCTTGGCAGGAACTAAGAGGTTATGGTGTGTGTTTGTGTATTTCCCCCCCTCAGGTTCTGATAGAGACCCTGGTAGCTCTTGGAGCTCAGTGTCGTTGGACAGCCTGTAACATCTACTCTACCCAGAACGAGGTGGCTGCTGCCCTGGCAGAGACTGGTGAGAACCTATCATACTATCCTCTCTCTTTCTTTCAGTCTGTCTCTCCCCTTCTCTCTCTCTCTCTCTCTCTCTCCTACTCTCTCTCTCTCCTTCTATCCCTCTCTCTCTCTCCCAGCCATAATAAGTGCTAGCCTCCCCCTCTCTCTCCTACTCTCTCTCTCCTTCTAGCCCTCCCAGCCATAATAAGTGCTAGCCTCCCCCTCTCTCTCCTACTCTCTCTCTCTCCTTCTAGCCCTCCCAGCCATAATAAGTGCTAGCCTCCCCCTCTCTCTCCTACTCTCTCTCTCTCTCCTTCTAGCCCTCCCAGCCATAATAAGTGCTAGCCTCCCCCTCTCTCTCCTACTCTCTCTCTCTCCTTCTAGCCCTTCCAGCCATAATAAGTGCTAGCCTCCCCCCTCTCTCTCTCTCTCTCTCTCCTTCTAGCCCTCCCAGCCATAATAAGTGCTAGCCCCCCCCTCTCTCTCCTACTCTCTCTCTCTCCTTCTAGCCCTCCCAGCCATAATAAGTGCTAGCCTCCCCCTCTCTCTCCTACTCTCTCTCTCTCCTTCTAGCCCTCCCAGCCATAATAAGTGCTAGCCTCCCCCTCTCTCTCCTACTCTCTCTCTCTCCTTCTAGCCCTCCCAGCCATAATAAGTGCTAGCCTCCCCCTCTCTCTCCTACTCTCTCTCTCTCCTTCTAGCCCTCCCAGCCATAATAAGTGCTAGCCTCCCCCTCTCTCTCCTACTCTCTCTCTCTCCTTCTAGCCCTCCCAGCCATAATAAGTGCTAGCCTCCCCCTCTCTCTCCTACTCTCTCTCTCTCCTTCTAGCCCTCCCAGCCATAATAAGTGCTAGCCTCCCCCTCTCTCTCCTACTCTCTCTCTCTCCTTCTAGCCCTCCCAGCCATAATAAGTGCTAGCCTCCCCCTCTCTCTCCTACTCTCTCTCTCTCCTTCTAGCCCTCCCAGCCATAATAAGTGCTAGCCTCCCCCTCTCTCTCCTACTCTCTCTCTCTCTCCTTCTAGCCCTCCCAGCCATAATAAGTGCTAGCCTCCCCCTCTCTCTCCTCCTCTCTCTCTCTCCTTCTAGCCCTCCCAGCCATAATAAGTGCTAGCCTCCCCCTCTCTCTCCTACTCTCTCTCTCCTTCTAGCCCTTCCAGCCATAATAAGTGCTAGCCTCCCCCTCTCTCTCCTACTCTCTCTCTCTCCTTCTAGCCCTCCCAGCCATAATAAGTGCTAGCCTCCCCCTCTCTCTCCTACTCTCTCTCTCTCCTTCTAGCCCTCCCAGCCATAATAAATGCTAGCCTCCCCCTCTCTCTCCTCTCCCCTACAGGTGTGCCTGTGTTTGCGTGGAAGGGCGAGTCAGAGGATGACTTTTGGTGGTGCATCGACCGCTGTGTCAACACGGAAGGCTGGCAGGCCAACATGGTACCTAATGACTAAACCATCCCTTAATAATGTACTTGACATCTGTCGTGTAGTCATGAGACTCTCACACATTGTGGAGGCTTATTTTGATTGATTTGAAATGATTGAAATTGCTTGTCTGTATTTGTGGAGGCTTCTGTTTCCATCCGTCACTTATCTTCCGCACCTTATTTAGTATGCAGACTTAATGCAGCAGATGTCTCTATTTAGTATGCAGACTTAATGCAGCAGATGTCTCTATTTAGTATGCAGACGTAATGCAGCAGATATCTCTATTTAGTATGCAGACTTAATGCAGCAGATATCTCTATTTAGTATGCAGACGTAATGCAGCAGATATCTCTATTTAGTATGCAGACTTAATGCAGCAGATATCTCTATTTAGTATGCAGACGTAATGCAGCAGATATCTCTATTTAGTATGCAGACTTAATGCAGCAGATGTCTCTATTTAGTATGCAGACGTAATGCAGCAGATATCTCTATTTAGTATGCAGACTTAATGCAGCAGATGTCTCTATTTAGTATGCAGACTTAATGCAGCAGATGTCTCTATTTAGTATGCAGACTTAATGCTGCAGATGTCTCTATTTAGTATGCAGACGTAATGCAGCAGATGTCTCTATTTAGTATGCAGACTTAATGCTGCAGATGTCTCTATTTAGTATGCAGACGTAATGCAGCAGATATCTCTATTTAGTATGCAGACTTAATGCAGCAGATGTCTCTATTTAGTATGCAGACTTAATGCAGCAGATGTCTCTATTTAGTATGCAGACTTAATGCAGCAGATGTCTCTATTTAGTATGCAGACTTAATGCAGCAGATGTCTCTATTTAGTATGCAGACTTAATGCTGCAGATGTCTCTATTTAGTATGCAGACTTAATGCAGCAGATGTCTCTATTTAGTATGCAGACTTAATGCAGCAGATGTCTCTATTTAGTATGCAGACGTAATGCAGCAGATGTCTCTATTTAGTATGCAGACTTAATGCAGCAGATATCTCTATTTAGTATGCAGACTTAATGCAGCAGATGTCTCTAGTATGCAGACTTAATGCATCAGATGTCTCTATTTAGTATGCAGACTTAATGCAGCAGATGTCTCTATTTAGTATGCAGACTTAATGCAGCAGATGTCTCTATTTAGTATGCAGACTTAATGCAGCAGATGTCTCTATTTAGTATGCAGACTTAATGCTGCAGATGTCTCTATTTAGTATGCAGACTTAATGCAGCAGATGTCTCTATTTAGTATGCAGACTTAATGCAGCAGATGTCTCTATTTAGTATGCAGACGTAATGCAGCAGATGTCTCTATTTAGTATGCAGACTTAATGCAGCAGATATCTCTATTTAGTATGCAGACTTAATGCAGCAGATGTCTCTAGTATGCAGACTTAATGCATCAGATGTCTCTATTTAGTATGCAGACTTAATGCATCAGATATCTCTATTTAGTATGCAGACGTAATGCAGCAGATATCTCTATTTAGTATGCAGACTTAATGCAGCAGATATCTCTATTTAGTATGCAGACGTAATGCAGCAGATATCTCTATTTAGTATGCAGACTTAATGCAGCAGATGTCTCTATTTAGTATGCAGACGTAATGCAGCAGATATCTCTATTTAGTATGCAGACTTAATGCAGCAGATGTCTCTATTTAGTATGCAGACTTAATGCAGCAGATGTCTCTATTTAGTATGCAGACTTAATGCAGCAGATGTCTCTATTTAGTATGCAGACTTAATGCAGCAGATGTCTCTATTTAGTATGCAGACTTAATGCAGCAGATGTCTCTATTTAGTATGCAGACTTAATGCAGCAGATGTCTCTATTTAGTATGCAGACTTAATGCTACAGATGTCTCTATTTAGTATGCAGACTTAATGCAGCAGATATCTCTATTTAGTATGCAGACTTAATGCAGCAGATATCTCTATTTAGTATGCAGACTTAATGCAGCAGATGTCTCTAGTATGCAGACTTAATGCATCAGATGTCTCTATTTAGTATGCAGACTTAATGAAGCAGATGTCTCTAGTATGCAGACTTAATGCATCAGATGTCTCTATTTAGTATGCAGACTTAATGAAGCAGATGTCTCTAGTATGCAGACTTAATGCATCAGATGTCTCTATTTAGTATGCAGACTTAATGCATCAGATGTCTCTATTTAGTATGCAGACTTAATGCAGCAGATGTCTCTATTGTTTGAGTCCACCATCAGCTCTGCTACCGTTGCTCTTCCTGTGTTTGTGTTACTGTAGATCTTGGATGACGGAGGGGATCTGACCCACTGGGTTTATAAGAAGTACCCCAGCGTGTTTAAGAAGGCTCAGGGCATCGTGGAGGAGAGTGTCACTGGAGTCCACAGGTGAGAAAGATCCTTCCCAAAACATTGGTCACATACATCCACAGCAAGGAGAGACGTCCGTGTGATTGGTCCAGTTGATCCCCTGTTAGTCTGTGGTTCAACTGAAGGACAGTCTTCTTCATTTATTTACATCCTTTACTTCTCAGGTTGTACCAGCTGTCCAAGGCAGGCAAGCTGTGTGTCCCGGCCATGAATGTCAACGACTCGGTTACCAAGCAGAAGTTTGACAACCTCTACTGCTGCAGAGAGTCCATCCTGGACGGGTGGGACCTTTTTTAAAACACTAATATCACATGTTTTTCTCACAAAAAAGTGTGTGATGGTTTTGTTTGTAATTTATAAATGGATCATGTCTGATTTGTAATTGTTACTTTCTCTGCTTGCTGTAGTTTGAAGAGGACCACTGATGTGATGTTTGGGGGTAAACAGGTGGTGGTGTGTGGTTACGGAGAGGTAGAGTCCTTCTGATTCTAGATTCTAGATTCTGATGACCGTTGGCTGACACCTTAGTTTTCAAAAGTCGATGTAATGGCATTTGAACATAGATTTGCGAGTGCTGTACTGGGCTGTCCTCTGTCCTGTAGGTGGGGAAGGGTTGCTGTTATGCTCTGAAGGCCCTGGGAGCCATCGTCTGCATCACAGAGATAGACCCCATCTGTGCCCTGCAGGGCTGGTGAGTGGCTGGAACTTGCCCTCAGTAATGTGTCTTTTAAAAGAGAGATGTGTTTAGTTATTTTTGTTTTGCTTTTTTCTACAGCATGGATGGGTTCAGGGTGGTGAAGCTGAATGAAGTCATTCGTCAGATGGACCTGGTGATAACCTGCACAGGTAAACTAGATCAATCAGAGCACGCCTCATCCAGACTCGGTTCCTTTATTCCACTCTGATAATTATACAAGCAGACCTCCCAGCCGCTGTCCTTGTTTATGACTCAGGATTATCCAACAGATGTCAAGTTAGAGGTCACCTGTTTGAATGTGTATCTTTTTTTTTTTTTTACTTGGTGACTCACTTACAGACACATCAAATATACTCTCTCTCCCTCTCTCTGTCTCTCCCTCCCTCTCTCTCCCCCTGGCCCTCCCTCCCTTTCTGTCTCTCTCCCTCTGTCTCTCTCTCTCTCTCTCCCCCCCTGGCCCTCCCTCCCTCTCTGTCTCTCTCCCTCTGTCTCTCTCTCTCTCCCCCTGGCCCTCCCTCCCTCTCTGTCTCTCTCCCCCTGGCCCTCCCTCCCTCTGTCTCTCTCTCTCTCTCTCTCTCCCTGGCCCTCCCTCCCTTTCTGTCTCTCTCCCTCTGTCTCTCTCTCTCTCTCTCTCCCCCTGGCCCTCCCTCCCTCTCTGTCTCTCTCCCTCTGTCTCTCTCTCTCCCCCCCTGGCCCTCCCTCCCTCTCTCTCTCTCTCCCCCTGGCCCTCCCTCCCTATGTCTCTCTCTCTCTCTTTGTCTCTCTCATTATAGACAGCCAACATGATTGATTGTAATCAGATCTGAGCTTAGCTGACTGTATTGTTGTTGTTGTCACTCAGGCAATAAGAACGTGGTGACCAGAGAGCAGCTGGACCGGATGAAGAACGGCTGTATAGTCTGCAACATGGGACATTCCAATACTGAGATCGATGTGGTGAGTTACTTTTACCTGTGTGTGTGTGTGTGTGTGTGTGTGTGTGTGTGTGTGTGTGTGTGTGTGTGTGTGTGTGTGTGTGTGTGTGTGTGTGTGTGTGTGTGTGTGTGTGTGTGTGTGTGTGTGTGTGTGTGTGTGTGTGTGTGTGTGTGTGTGTGTGTGCGCGCTTTGTGTTTCTGCTGTGTCACTAATCCTGCCCCGGTCTCTCTCGCCTCTAGGCCAGCCTGCGGAGCCCGGAGCTTACCTGGGAGAGGGTGCGTTCTCAGGTGGACCATGTGATCTGGCCCGACGGCAAGAGGGTTGTCCTGCTGGCTGAGGTATGGTTACTGTTTCTGTCCTCTACAACCCCTGTGTCCCTGGCCTGGAACTGAGCATCACTCCCATTCGCCGTTGTTTCACCCTCGTGCACCAAGGGGAGCACGTTTACGTTTTTGCCTTGGCACTACACAGCTGATTCAAATAATCAAAGCTTGATGATGTGTTGGTTATTTGAATAAGCTGTGTAGTGCCAGAGCACAAAAAAACGAAACATGCACCCCTTGTGCAATGCAGGACCGCGTTTGGGGAACACTGCTTTAGTGACATGGAGCACTGAGTGAAACAATAGTGAGACAGAATGACCTTTAGCTTGGATCTCAGGGTACTCTATTCCCTCCCAAACCTTTGTCTGTGATTCAAAGAGCTATAAAAACATTCTAGAGTTACAAAATAGGCAGAGGGATAGGTTTCGCACCATGAGATGTATCCTGAATGACCTTTCTGTCACCTTTCTCTGCTTCCAAACCTGACTCTTATTGAAAACACAACAAAATAGTGACTTGGTTTCCCACTAACATGTAACTAAAGGCTTTGTCTTCCCACCGTTGACCAATGTTGTGTAGTGTGTACTGTGAGGGGATAGTGTGTACTCTACTGTGAGGGGATAGTGTGTACTCTACTGTGAGGGGATAGTGTGCACCCTACTGTGAGGGGATAGTGTGTACTGTGAGGGGATAGTGTGTACTGTGAGGGGATAGTGTGTACTGTGAGGGGATAGTGTGTACTGTGAGGGGATAGTGTGTACTGTGAGGGGATAGTGTGTACTGTGAGGGGATAGTGTGTACTCTACTGTGAGGGGATAGTGTGCACTCTACTGTGAGGGGATAGTGTGCACTCTACTGTGAGGGGATAGTGTGTACTGTGAGGGGATAGTGTGTACTGTGAGGGGATAGTGTGTACTGTGAGGGCATAGTGTGTACTGTGAGGGCATAGTGTGTACTGTGAGGGCATAGTGTGTACTGTGAGGGCATAGTGTGTACTGTGAGGGGATAGTGTGTACTGTGAGGGCATAGTGTGTACTGTGAGGGCATAGTGTGTACTGTGAGGGCATAGTGTGTACTGTGAGGGCATAGTGTGTACTGTGAGGGCATAGTGTGTACTGTGAGGGTAGAGTGTGTACTGTGAGGGGATAGTGTGTACTGTGAGGGGATAGTGTGTACTGTGAAGGGGATAGTATGTACTGTGAGGGGATAGTGTGTACTGTGAGGGGATAGTGTGTACTCTACTGTGAGGGGATAGTGTGTACTCTACTGTGAGGGGATAGTGTGCACTCTACTGTGAGGGGATAGTGTGTACTGTGAGGGGATAGTGTGTACTGTGAGGGGATAGTGTGTACTGTGAGGGGATAGTGTGTACTGTGAGGGCATAGTGTGTACTGCGAGGGGATAGTGTGTACTGTGAGGGCATAGTGTGTACTGTGAGGGCATAGTGTGTACTGTGAGGGTAGAGTGTGTACTGTGAGGGGATATTTATCTATTATAATCTCTGTTTTGATTTGAAAAGTGTTTCCCTGAGAATGGCTATACAACTGACCTGTGTATTGATGTAGCTCCTGTGTGTGTGTGTGTGTGTGTGTGTGTGTGTGTGTGTGTGTGTGTGTGTGTGTGTGTGTGTGTGTGTGTGTGTGTGTGTGTGTGTGTGTGTGTGTGTGTGTGTGTGTGTGTGTGTGTGTGTGTGTGTGTGTGTGTGTGTGTGTTGTTTCCTATAGGGTCGTCTTTTGAATTTGAGCTGTTCTACAGTGCCTACGTTTGTCCTGTCTATCACAGCCACTACTCAGGTGAGACATATTGTCCTGTCTATCACAGCCACTACTCAGGTGAGACATATTGTCCTGTCTATCACAGCCACTACTCAGGTGAGACATATTGTCCTGTCTATCACAGCCACTACTCAGGTGAGACATATTGTCCCGTCCATCACAGCCACTACTCAGGTGAGACATATTGTCCCGTCCATCACAGCCACTACTCAGGTGAGACATATTGTCCCGTCTATCACAGCCACTACTCAGGGTGAGACATATTGTCCTGTCTATCACAGCCACTACTCAGGTGAGACATATTGTCCTGTCTATCACAGCCACTACTCAGGTGAGACATATTGTCCTGTCTATCACAGCCACTACTCAGGGTGAGACATATTGTCCTGTCTATCACAGCCACTACTCAGGTGAGACATATTGTCCTGTCTATCACAGCCACTACTCAGGTGAGACATATTGTCCTGTCTATCACAGCCACTACTCAGGTGAGACATATTGTCCTGTCTATCACAGCCACTACTCAGGTGAGACATATTGTCCTGTCTATCACAACCACTACTCAGGTGAGACATATTGTCCTGTCTATCACAGCCACTACTCAGGGTGAGACATATTGTCCTGTCTATCACAGCCACTACCCAGGGTGAGACATATTGTCCCGTCTATCACAGCCACTACTCAGGTGAGACATATTGTCCTGTCTATCACAGCCACTACTCAGGTGAGACATATTGTCCCGTCTATCACAGCCACTACTCAGGTGAGACATATTGTCCTGTCTATCACAGCCACTACTCAGGTGAGACATATTGACATTGTTTATTTACGTAGAGACCGATCCAATCAGAACATTGACACGTGGAAATACAACAGTTAGATGCGTTGTATCATCACAATTTAACCTTCACCGGTTTTCAGTGCTTTTCCCCAGCCAGATGTACACATACTAGTTTATTTAGAGTCATTCATTGACATTGTGACAGTGTTCTGTACACGGAGATGAACTAAGCACCCTAAATGAAATACTGGGCTGGCGTTACAAACGTTGTACTAGTTTTAGTTGTGACGGTTTGCTGAAGACGAGACTAGAGGAACTCTGTTCTCCTGTGGTTCTGTTGCTACCTGAGCTTTGTGAGAACGGGATGTTGGCAGTGTTGAGACTCTGTTGTGGTCTGTGTCTCTCTGTAGGCCCTGGCTCTGATTGAGCTGTTCAATGCTCCTGAGGGACGCTACAAACAGGATGTCTATCTGCTGCCTAAGAAGATGGGTAAGACCATGGCATCCTATTCCTTATATAGTGCACTACTTTTGACCATGGCCCATAACATTTGATCTACCGCTTCACAAGCCACCCATGTATTTCAGATGAGTATGTGGCCAGTTTGCATCTGTCCAATTTTGACGCCCACCTGACAGAGTTGTCTGATGAGCAGGCGAAGTACATGGGTCTGAACAAGAACGGCCCCTTCAAACCCAACTACTACAGGTACCGAGACATGTTGGCACACACACACCTTACTTACTCCCTCCCTGTTACATTTCTCTTTTTTTCCCACCTAGTCAGCTCGGGGATTCGAACCAGCGACCTTTCAGTTACTTGTCCAACGCTCTTAACTACTAGGGTACCTGCCGCCTGTTGTAACGTTGGCCGTTGGAAAAATAGCTCTGGGATAGGGTTGGAGTGACTGTCAAAGGCAAAGTAAACCATTAGGCTATGACTACAAACAAAGGAATAGGAACCAATATAAAGGAGCAAGTATTTGGTGAAAAGGAAAGGACAACTCCTATAATCATTGACACATTCAGGGAAATAAGGAATTCGATATATAGAAAGGGTAAAGAACCACAGACTGGCTGACATACAGAACCCTGTGATACACAACCCGGGTTAAACCACGCAAGAAGAACCAGGTCAGCTTTTTCAAAAACAAAACAAAACATTCTCTCAAACATTTCAGATAATGGTTTCCTCTGTATTGACGCTGACAGGTGAGGCTATTTAAGTGGGTGTGGGTAGAATTCCCGCCTTCCTTTCTAGTGTGGTGATTGGCTGTTGGGGAAAGCAGTCAAGTAGAAGTGATCTGGGTTTTTCTTTGTTTCTTTCTTTTGTTGATTGAGTAGTTTTAGGGGGTAGTAGTTTAGGGGGTAGTAGTTTTAGAGGGTAGTAGTTTAGGGGGTAGTAGTTTAGGGGGTAGTAGTTTTAGGGGTAGTAGTTTTAAGTGTAGTAGTTTTGAGGTAGTAGTTTAAGGGGGTAGTATAGTAGTTTATGGGGTAGTAATTTTAAGGGTAGTAGTAGTTTAGGGGTTCTGTGAAAGGGACATGAAACATCTTGTGGGATAGCACAAATCATATTATATGTATGGTTCTGTATGGCACGGATATTGGCTTCCTTTTGTGTGTGATTTTTTTTGTAATAAATCCCACTGTAGTTATATGATTGTTTTTAATGAAATCATATCTATTGTCTATGCTCCAAGGTATTGACAGGAATGGACAATGCAGTGACCTGCAACCCAACATCTGGGGGGAGAAAAAACAAGATGATTTCTGTATTTTATTTTCTAAATTGTTACAAAAGGGAAGAAAGAAGAATTATTTAGCTTTTATGCTGAATCTAAACTGTATTATTAACACTGTCAATAATAATAATAATAACATAATATCTAACTTGTCTGTTAGGTATATGAATCAATTCATGCATTTCAATCATATGAAACGAGCAGAAACCAATAGAGTTTGTTCCAAATGGCACCCTATTCCCTATATAGTGCACTACTTTTGACCAGATCCCTATGGACCCCTATTCCTTATATAGTGCACTACTTTAGACCAGAGCCCTATAGGCCGTGGTCAAAAGTAGTGCACCAACTAGAGTAAAGGGTTCCATTTTGGACGCAGCCCAAGAGAAGTAACCATAAACAAAACAAAATGTCAGTCATATATTTTAAAATAGTCTGTTTGCATGCTTTTATCTTAAAAATGATTCATTAATTGTTGCTAATGCTAATTGTTACTAAATCACAATGTTTATCAGTGGCGGCTGGTGGGAGGAGCTATAGGAGGAGGGGCTCACTGTAATGGCTGGAACGGAATACATGTAACGGTATAAAACACATCAAACAATATGGTAACCACATTAGACTCCGTTCCATTAATTCCATTCCAGTCATTACAATGATCCCGTCCTCCTATAGCTCCTCCCACCAGCCACCACTGATGTTTATTCATGGTTAATTGTCAATGTACTGTAGTTTTATCTGCTCCTGAAAGTCATATGATGGTGCCAAATTATTGGCCGTACTGTTAGAGAGGAGAATGAGAGGGATATGTTTCCACACACACACACACAAGAACACACACATTGTCAGCGCACTGACATCTTAAATAAAGTACATTCCATGAGCCAGAATTAGTGTTGTGAGCTCTTTTTATGTCTAATACGGTATTTGACAAGTGTTTCATAACTGAAACAAAGCCATGATGAAACTTGCTGACTGGTATCTGCATTACATACCTGCCATTAATGTCAGAGTGTGAATATGCCTATCAGGTTACCTTCAACATTCAGTTCAACTCATTTGTTAGGAGTTCATATATTTGAAAAATTTTGAGATATGAGATTATTTTCGAGTTCTAGAAGAGGTATTAGTCTGTTGGCCTACAGTGACCTACTATATATATATAATCAGGTTTTTTCTGCTTCTGTTCATTGTTAAATAAGTTATATGTCAACATATGATAAGGTACACTTCATATGTTCGCCTTGGACTATTTCTGCTTCCATGTCCTTCTTTTTTGATCACGTAGAGGATCTATATTTCTCTTGTGACTGTTGTATCTATTAGATATCAGCAATAAACTCTAAACACTAAATAAAAACACAATTTGTTTGAAGACTGATTTGCTGTGTGTGTGTGTGTGTGTGTGTGTGTGTGTGTGTGTGTGTGTGTGTGTGTGTGTGTGTGTGTGTGTGTGTGTGTGTGTGTGTGTGTGTGTGTGTGTGTGTGTGTGTGTGTGAGATCAAGAGAGGCCTGAAGTCCACCTGACAATAGTTGACATTGTTGTTTTTTACATACAGTGAGCTCCAAAAGTATTGGAACAGTGACCATTTTTTTGTTGTTGTTTTGACTCTGTACATTGTGATTTAGGTTTGAAATGATACAATGACTATGAGGTTAAAGTGCAGACTGTCAGCTTTAATTTCAGGGTATTTCCATCCATATCGGGTGGATACAAAAGTATTGGGACAAATTCACTTACATATGTATTAAAGTAGTCAAAAGTGTAGTATTTTGTCCCTCTACAAACTTGTTGGATGCATTTGCTGTTTATTTTGGTTGTGTTTATAATTTTGTGCCCAATATAAATTAATTGTAAATAATGTATTGTGTCGTATTGGAGTCACTTTTATTGTAAATAAGAATAGAATACTAAACTACTTTAATATACTTATAAGTGAATTTGTCCCAATTCTTTTGTTCCTCTAAAATGGAGGGGACAATGTACAGAAAGTGATGTAATTTCTAAATGGTTCAGCCAATATGGACGAACATACCCTCAAATTAAAGCTGACAGTCTGTACTTGAACCTCATCCCCATTGTATCATTTCAAACCCAAAGTGCTGTTCACTGTCCCAAAACTTTTGAAGGGCACTGTACCTTTTTCATGATGCCAGTCAGGCCCTGAGGCCCATGTCTAAAACTCATTTCCAAGTCTTGTTTATAATGCTCTTTTGCACACTTTCCTGAACCTGTCTAGTTGTACCGCTTTTTTCTATTCAAACAGTCCAGCATGTTGACTATCCGCCCAGTGTTCAGGGCTACTGGTTCGGTGTCGGGTTGATGGGGCCTAGAATATTCACCGGCTTTCCCAGAGCGCCCCCCTGGGGCCTAGAATATTCACCGGCTTTCCAAGAGCGCCCCCCTGGTGCCTAGAATATTCACCTGCTTTCCCAGAGCGCCCCCTGGGGCCTAGAATATTCACCGGCTTTCCCAGAGCGCCCCCTGGGGCCTAGAATATTCACCGGCTTTCCCAGAGCGCCCCCTGGGGCCTAGAATATTCACCGGCTTTCCCAGAGCGCCCCCTGGGGCCTAGAATATTCACTGGCTTTCCCAGAGCGCCCCCTGGGGCCTAGAATATTCACCGGCTTTCCCAGAGCGCCCCCTGGGGCCTAGAATATTCACCTGCTTTCCAAGAGCGCCCCCCTGGTGCCTAGAATATTCACTGGCTTTCCCAGAGCGCCCCCTGGGGCCTAGAATATTCACCGGCTTTCCCAGAGCGCCCCCCTGGTGCCTAGAATATTCACTGGCTTTCCCAGAGCGCCCCCTGGGGCCTAGAATATTCACCGGCTTTCCCAGAGCGCCCCCTGGGGCCTAGAATATTCACTGGCTTTCCCAGAGCGCCCACTGAGGCCTAGAATATTCACCGGCTTTCCCAGAGCGCCCACTGGCTGCAGTTACTAATATTACTGGCTGTGTCACAAACTGTCACAGAAGATCATTCTAGAAAGGTGCTTTTAGTATATAAAGCCATGGATCTCTCTCAGTTGAGGCATCCCTTATGGAGTAACCACACGACTCAGAAGCAAGGCCCAAACAGGGGAAAATACTCAGGACTCATCCGAGTTCCTTCAATATCTCAAGAGAAGAACAAGCTGTCAATCACTGTAAGTAGGGTTATTCTATAACGCTACAGTGTTGATACTGAGGCAGTTTTTAAGATAATACCTAAACAGTTAACTTACATAATACATATTGTTCCTAATCTTACACATGCGGGAACTCAAACAAAACTAAAAAATAAACCAAGATGTCTTCAGAAAAGGGAGTATCCATTGGCATTGACCTGGGCACCACATACTCCTGTGTGGGGGTGTTCCAGCATTTTTTTATTTTTTATTTTATTTATTTATTTCACCTTTATTTAACCAGGTAGGCTAGTTGAGAACAAGTTCTCATTTGCAACTGCGACCTGGCCAAGATAAAGCATAGCAGTGTGAACAGACAACACAGAGTTACACATGGAGTAAACAATAAACAAGTCAATAACATGGTAGAAAAAAAAGAGAATCTATATACAATGTGTGCAAAAGGCATGAGGTAGGCAATAAATCGAATAATTACAATTTAGCAGATTAACACTGGAGTGATAAATCATCAGATGATCATGTGCAAGAAGAGATACTGGTGTGCAAAAGAGCAGAAAAGTAAATAAATAAAAGCAGTATGGGGGGTGAGGTAGGTAAATTGGGTGGGTAGTTTACAGATGGACTATGTACAGCTGCAGCGATCCGTTAGCTGCTCGGATAGCAGATTTTTAAAGTTGTTGAGGGAGATAAAAGTCTCCAACTTCAGAGATTTTTGCAATTCGTTCCAGTCGCAGGCAGCAGAGAACTGGAAGGAAAGGCGTCCAAATGAGGTTTTGGCTTTAGGGATGATCAGTGAGATACACCTGCTGGAGCGCGTGCTGCGGGTGGGTGTAGCCATCGTGACCAGTGAACTGAGATAAGGCGGCACTTTACCTAGCATAGCCTTGTAGATGACCTGGAGCCAGTGGGTCTGACGACGAACATGTAGCGAGGGCCAGCCGACTAGGGCATACAGGTCGCAGTGGTGGGTCGTATAAGGTGCTTTAGTAACAAAACGAATGGCACTGTGATAAACTGCATCCAGTTTGCTGAGTAGAGTGTTGGAAGCTATTTTGTAGATGACATCGCCGAAGTCGAGGATCGGTAGGATAGTCAGTTTTACTAGGGTAAGTTTGGCGGCGTGAGTGAAGGAGGCTTTGTTGCGGAATAGAAAGCCGATTCTTGATTTGATTTTGGATTGGAGATGTTTGATATGAGTCTGGAAGGAGAGTTTGCAGTCTAGCCAGACACCTAGGTACTTATAGATGTCCACATATTCTAGGTCGGAACCGTCCAGGGTGGTGATGCTAGTCGGGCGTGCGGGTGCAGGCAGCGAACGGTTGAAAAGCATGCATTTGGTTTTACTAGCGTTTAAGAGCAGTTGGAGGCCACGGAAGGAGTGTTGTATGGCATTGAAGCTCGTTTGGAGGTTAGATAGCACAGTGTCCAAGGAAGGGCCGGAAGTATATAGAATGGTGTCGTCTGCGTAGAGGTGGATCAGGGAATCGCCCGCAGCAAGAGCAACATCATTGATGTATGGCAAGGTGGAGATCATCGCCAACGACCAGGGAAACATGACCCCCCCCCAGCGATGTGGCCGTCACCGACACACAGAGACTCATCGGTGACGCAGCAAAGAACCAGGTAGGTCCCACTTCTGTCTGTCTGTTTATGTTTTAATAAATGCTCCCAAGTAATAGTCTCTGGGATCAAATGTTGATCCAATCGTGTGGATGCATGTATTGTTTTGTTTACCCAAACTAACATTTAATTGTGATTCATTTCAATGCAGGTGGCCATGAACCCCACCATCACTGTGTTTGATGCAAAAACGTCTGATCGGCAGGAAGTTCAACGACCAGATCGTTCAGTCAGACATGAAACTGTGGCCTTTTACATGTTTATTTATTTATTTACCATTTTTAAGAATACAAGCTCTAATTTATAACAATAAAGCACTAATCCTTCAACAAATGGAAACATCACAAACAAATAACTAAAACACATACAGGGTTAGATACATACAGGGTTAGATACATACAGGGTTAGATACATACAGGGTTAGATACATACAGGTTTAGATACATACAGGTTTAGATAGATACAGGGTTAGATAGATACAGGGTTAGATACATACAGGGTTAGATACATACAGGGTTAGATACATACAGGGTTAGATAGATACAGGGTTAGATAGATACAGGGTTAGATAGATACAGGGTTAGATAGATACAGGGTTAGATACATACAGGGTTAGATACCTACATACATACATACATATATACATACAGGGTTAGATACCTACATACATACATACATATATACATACAGGGTTAGATACATACATACATACATACATACAGGGTTAGATACATACAGGGTTAGATACATACATACATACATACATACATACATACATACATACATACATACAGGGTTAGATACATACATACATACATACATACAGGGTTAGATACATACAGGGTTAGATACATACATACATACAGGGTTAGATACATACATACATACATACATACATACATACATACATACATACATACATACATACATACATACATACACACATACATACAGGGTTAGATACATACATACATACATACATACATACATACATACATACATACATACATACAGGGTTAGATACATACATGGTTAGATACATACATACATACATACACACATACACACATACATACAGGGTTACATACATACATACACACATACACACAGGGTTCGATACATACATGGTTAGATACATACAGTGGGGAGAACAAGTATTTGATACACTGCCGATTTTGCAGGTTTTCCTACTTACAAAGCATGTAGAGGTCTGTCATTTTTATCATAGGTACACTTCAACTGTGAGAGACGGAATCTAAAACAAAAATCCAGAAAATCACATTGTATGATTTTTAAATAATTAATTTGCATTTTATTGCATGACATAAGTATTTGATCACCTACCAACCAGTAAGAATTCCGGCTCTCACAGACCTGTTAGTTTTTCTTTAAGAAGCCCTCCTGTTCTCCACTCATTACCTGTATTAACTGCACCTGTTTGAACTCGTTACCTGTATAAAAGACACCTGTCCACACACTCAATCAAACAGATTCCAACCTCTCCACAATGGCCAAGACCAGAGACCTGTGTAAGGACATCAGGGATAAAATTGTAGACCTGCACAAGGCTGGGATGGGCTACAGGACAATAGGCAAGCAGCTTGGTGAGAAGGAAACAACTGTTGGCGCAATTATTAGAAAATGGAAGAAGTTCAAGATGACGGTCAATCACCCTCGGTCTGGGGCTCCATGCAAGATTTCACCTCGCGGGGCATCAATGATCATGAGGAAGGTGAGGGATCAGCCCAGAACTACACGGCAGGACCTGGTCAATGACCTGAAGAGAGCTGGGACCACAGTCTCAAAGAAAACCATTAGTAACACACTACGCCGTCATGGATTAAAATCCTGCAGCGCACGCAAGGTCCCCCTGCTTAAGCCAGTGCATGTCCAGGCCCGTCTGAAGTTTGCCAATGACCATCTGGATGATCCAGAGGAGGAATGGGAGAAGGTCATGTGGTCTGATGAGACAAAAATAGAGCTTTTTGGTCTAACTCCACTCGCCGTGTTTGGAGGAAGAAGAAGTATGAGTACAACCCCAAGAACACCATCCCAACCGTGAAGCATGGAGGTGGAAACATCATTCTTTGGGGATGCTTTTCTGCAAAGGGGACAGGACGACTGCACCGTATTGAGGGGAGGATGGATGGGGCCATGTATCGCGAGATCTTGGCCAACAACCTCCTTCCCTCAGTAAGAGCATTGAAGATGGGTCGTGGCTGGGTCTTCCAGCATGACAACGACACGAAGCACACAGCCATGGCAACTAAGGAGTGGCTCCGTAAGAAGCATCTGAAGGTCCTGGAGTGGCCTAGCCAGTCTCCAGACCTGAACCCAATAGAAAATCTTTGGAGGGAGCTGAAAGTCCGTATTGCCCAGCGACAGCCCCGAAACCTGAAGGATCTGGAGAAGATCTGTAGGGAGGAGTGGGCCAAAATCCCTGCTGCAGTGTGTGCAAACCTAGTCAAGAACTACAGGAAACGTATGATCTCTGTAATTGCAAACAAAGGTTTCTGTACCAAATATTAAGTTCTGCTTTTCTGATGTATCAAATACTTATGTCATGCAATAAAATGCAAATTAATTACTTAAAAATCATACAATGTGATTTTCTGGATTTTTGTTTTAGATTCCGTCTCTCACAGTTGAAGTGTACCTATGATAAAAATGACAGACCTCTACATGCTTTGTAAGTAGGAAAACCTGCAAAATCGGCAGTGTATCAAATACTTGTTCTCCCCACTGTACATACATACATACAGTGGGGAGAACAAGTATTTGATACACTGACGATTTTGCAGGTTTTCCTGGTAGGTGATCAAATACTTATGTCATGCAATAAAATGCAAATTAATTACTTAAAAATCATACAATGTGATTTTCTGGATTTTTGTTTTAGATTCCGTCTCTCACAGTTGAAGTGTACCTATGATAAAAATGACAGACCTCTACATGCTTTGTAAGTAGGAAAACCTGCAAAATCGGCAGTGTATCAAATACTTGTTCTCCCCACTGTACATACATACATACATACATACATATATACATACATACATACATACATACATACATACATACATACATACATACATACATACATACATACAGGGTTAGATACATACATACATACATACATACATACATACATACATACATACATACATACATACAGGGTTAGATACATACATACATACATACATACATACATACATACATACATACATACATACATACATACATACAGGGTTAGATACATACATGGTTAGATACATACATACATACATACATACATACATACATACATACATACATACATACATACATACATACATACATACATACACACACACATACACACATACATACAGGGTTACATACATACATACATACATGCATACACACATACATACAGGGTTAGATACATACATACATACAGGGTTCGATACATACATACATACATACATACATACATACATACATACATACATACATACACACACACATACATACATACATACATACAGGGTTAGATACATACATACATACATACAGGGTTAGATACATACATACATACATACATACATACATACATACATACATACATACATACATACATACATACACACACACACACACATACATACATACATACATACATACATACATACATACATACATACATACAGGGTTAGATACATACATACAGTGGGGAGAACAAGTATTTGATACACTGCCGATTTTGCAGGTTTTCCTACTTACAAAGCATATAGAGGTCTGTAATTTTTATCATAGGTACACTTCAACTGTGAGAGACGGAATCTAAAACAAAAATGCAGAAAATCACATTGTATGATTTTTAAGTAATTCATTTGCATTTTATTGCATGACATAAGTATTTGATACATTAGAAAAGCAGAACTTAATATTTGGTACAGAAACCTTTGTTTGCAATTACAGAGATCATACGTTTCCTGTAGTTCTTGACCAGGTTTGCACACACTGCAGCAGGGATTTTGGCCCACTCCTCTATACAGACCTTCTCCAGATCCTTCAGGTTTTGGGGCTGTCGCTGGGCAATACGGACTTTCAGCTCCCTCCAAAGATTTTCTATTGGGTTCAGGTCTGGAGACTGGCTAGGCCACTCCAGGACCTTGAAATGCTTCTTACGGAGCCACTCCTTAGTTGCCCTGGCTGTGTGTTTCGGGTCGTTGTCATGCTGGAAGACCCAGCCACAACCCATCTTCAATGCTCTTACTGAGGGAAGGAGGTTGTTGGCCAAGATCTCGCGATACATGGCCCCATCCATCCTCCCCTCAATACGGTGCAGTCGTCCTGTCCCCTTTGCAGGAAAGCATCCCCAAAGAATGATGTTTCCACCTCCATGCTTCACGGTTGGGATGGTGTTCTTGGGGTTGTACTCATCCTTCTTCTTCCTCCAAACACGGCGAGTGGAGTTTAGACCAAAAAGCTCTATTTTTGTCTCATCAGACCACATGACCTTCTCCCATTCCTCCTCTGGATCATCCAGATGGTCATTGGCAAACTTCAGATGGGCCTGGACATGCGCTGGCTTGAGCAGGGGGACCTTGCGTGCGCTGCAGGATTTTAATCCATGACGGCGTAGTGTGTTACTAATGGTTTTCTTTGAGACTGTGGTCCCAGCTCTCTTCAGGTCATTGACCAGGTCCTGCCGTGTAGTTCTGGGCTGATCCCTCACCTTCCTCATGATCATTGATGTCCCACGAGGTGAGATCTTGCATGGAGCCTCAAACCGAGGGTGATTGACCGTCAACTTAAACTTCTTCCATTTTCTAATAATTGCGCCAACAGTTGTTGCCTTCTCACCAAGCTGCTTGCCTATTGTCCTGTAGCCCATCCCAGCCTTGTGCAGGTCTACAATTTTATCCTGATGTCTTTACACAGCTCTCTGGTCTTGGCCATTGTGCAGAGGTTGGAGTCTGTTTGATTGAGTGTGTGGACAGGTGTCTTTTATACAGGTAACGAGTTCAAACAGGTGCAGTTAATACAGGTAATGAGTGGAGAACAGGAGGGCTTCTTAAAGAAAAACTAACAGGTCTGTGAGAGCCGGAATTCTTACTGGTTGGTAGGTGATCAAATACTTATGTCATGCAATAAAATGCAAATTAATTACTTAAAAATCATCCAATGTGATTTTCTGGATTTTTGTTTTAGATTCCGTCTCTCACAGTTAAAGTGTACCTATGATAAAAATTACAGACCTCTACATGCTTTGTAAGTAGGAAAACCTGCAAAATCGGCAGTGTATCAAATACTTGTTCTCCCCACTGTACATACATACATACATACATACATACATACATACACACATACACACATACATACATACAGGGTTAGATAGATACAGGGTTAGATACATACAGGCTTACATACATTTAAAATACATTTGAAAAGTTTGAGTATATCAATAGATGACCTTGTTGTTCTCACCCTTCTAGGTGATCAACGATGGTGGGAAGCCCAGAGTCCAGGTGGAGTACAAAGGAGAGACCAAGGTCTTCTACCCCGAAGAGATCTCCTCAATGATCCTGGTCAAGATGAAGGAGATTGCTGAGGCCTACCTGGGCCAGAAGGTGCCCAATGCAGTCATCACAGTCCCAGCCTACTTCAACGACTCCCAGAGGCAGGCTACTAAAGACGCCGGGGTGATCTCTGGTATAACAAGTACCATACTCACATTTATAATCAAAGTTTACAAACAATGTACTGTACAACATTACATAACAGTGGTTCTCTTATCATTTCAATTGCTCACAAGATCATTTCATTTCTGGTATTATATTGACATTGATATTCAAACCAAAGTGAATTGTACACGTTTGGATAGATGACTCACACTATGCCCACAGAACGACTATTGACTCAATTCAAGAAAAATGTATGCGTCCTAAAATGGTAGTGGACTATGTAGGGAGTAGGATGTCATTACTCTTCAAAATGATGGGAACCAATATGACCACTAGATGGCGATCTTAGGTCACCATAGAAACACATTTTCAAAATGACAACAAACGCCGTTCCTCTTGAACCTGTTCACCTGTTGGACCCAGACTATCTTATGAAATATGAATATGCTAATCTTTTCCTAAAATAGCTCTGAACCGACGTTAACCACTAAGCAGGCTGTGTGAGCTGAATTGAACTGAACTGAATTTGTATTTGCGGTTACGTCAATAAAAACATCTTCCTTTTAAGATGCACATTTGAAGAGGATGACACATGAACGCATTGACATTATAAGACATGTCTTTCCAGCGCCTCCATGCTCTGGACACTACGCTGACAGACACAGCAAACCTTCTTGCCACAGCTCGCATTGATGTGCCATCCTGGATGAGCTGCACTACCTGAGCCACTTGTGTGGGTTGTAGACTCCGTCTCATGCTACCATTAGAGTGAAAGCACCGCCAGCATTCAAAAGTGACCAAAACATCAGCCAGGAAGCATAGGAACTGAGAAGTGGTCTGTGGTCACCACCTGCAGAACCACTCCTTTATTGGGGGTGTCTTGCTAATTGCCTATAATTTCCACCTTTTGTCTATTCCATTTGCACAACAGCATGTGAAATTTATTGTCAATCAGTGTTGCTTCCTAAGTGGACAGTTTGAATTCACAGAAGTGTGATTGACTTGGAGTTACATTGTGTTGTTTAAGTGTTCCCTTTATTTTTTTGAGCAGCGTATTTAACGAAAAAACCCTACCTGTCCTCAGCCTACATTGTGGCATACAGATACAGTACCATAATAGATACGCGTGAATCTACAGTCATTTTAAAGCCCTTAATAGTTCTATTCACGTTTTCAAATTATATCAACGGAAATCATGAATATATTTAAAGGAGTGGTATATTATAGAACAGAATAATCTCTCATAAAGGCTAAATTAACCAGACTAGAAAGGGTTAATTTATCGAGGCTGTTGCGAGCCTCAGTCGGCGCTACAGGGTGGGCTGGCTGTGTGTCGTCTGTCTGACTGACTATGGTGTGGCTGAACTAAGGGAGGAGGGAGGATACTTCTGGTTGGAGAAGCAACAGATCCTTAATGTTCCCTGAAAAACAACCTCACATCACATCTCATTCGCCTCGAGGAAGACATCATCGCAAATTGATGGAATATTCCAATGCACGCGTCGCGCGCATGTAGTCATTTGGATCATTATTGCGGTCAACTTCCATGTTTAGGAAATGTGTTAGATTTTTTTGTGGGGGTTTGGCGGATTTTGTGAATTTTCGGATAAGGCATAAATCGCAACAATAGGTGAGGACCTTGGGTTATTGCTCCAAAAAATGTAATCTAGAAATAGACTTTCTTTAAATTGGCACATTTTGTAGATTTGATGTAGAATATAACACTCACAATATTTCATAGCCTAATCTGAAACTATCGCTGAAGGTCGCCAAGTAACTGTTGAATCTTTCAAGCCTATTTTCGGCTACAACTTCTGCTTATTTATAGACTAATCAACAAATATTTTGACCACAAAAGCCTGCCTAGTCTAGATTTATAGAGATGTTTTGAGATTGCAACCTATAGATACGAGTGGTTCGGGGAGTTGTATTGTAGCTTTTATAACAGGTGGTTTTAGTCAAGGCCACTCTCTCTGCCTGCCTGCCGCTCGCATTGGACTTGTTGAAAGCAACAACTGTCCCCGGTACAGTTAGATACATGAGTAGTATTATAACAAGGACTGACATGAGGAAAAACTCAACTGTCACTGTGTGATTCACCGAGATATAATAACGGAATAACAAACTAACGGAATAACCAACCGTCTCTCCATCTAAATCTATGATCAACTCGGTGTGTGTTTCGTCTTACCGAGGACGCAAGTCAGGCAACAAACCTCCGTCCAAGACATGCCTGAAGGAAGAGATGACCAGGGGGGAAGACTCAGAAAAAATAATCATCAATGTTGGTGGTACAAGACACGAAACCTACAAGAGCACAATTAGGACCCTACCGGGGACGCGCCTGGCATTGTTAGCCGACCCGCCAGAGCCGGTGAACAACCCAGACACGGACTCCCTCCCACCGACTCCCTCCCAACCCAGACCCATTTCTCCATATCCAACTACAAACGAGTTATTTTTCGACAGGCACCCTGGCATATTCGCTTATGTGTTGAACTATTATAGGACTGGCAAGCTTCATTGCCCCGCCGATGTCTGCGGGCCTCTTTTTGAAGAGGAGTTGGCGTTTTGGATGATAGATGAGACCGACGTGGAGCCGTGTTGCTGGATGACATACCGGCAGCATCGGGACGCAGAGGAGGCGCTGGACATATTCGAACCACCGGAACCAGATGACACGGACGATGAACTACCCAGACGGTTCGGCATTGAGGACTGCCCGGACAGGTCGAGGGGATGCTGCGAAGTTTGGCAACCAAAAATATGGGCACTCTTTGAGGACCCCTACTCATCCAGGGCTGCTAGAGTAAGTTTACACTACTTCTTTGCATATTAATACTATTGCTATATATATAGCAATATGCTTCCTGTTCATAAACTCCCACAGTAAGTCATTAGAATCATGCAACGCAATCAACAGGTGTTCTAGAGCGTGTCATTTTCGCGCGCGAAGAGGCGCCGCTGACAACCAACAGGTGTCTGTTCTCTCACTACTGCTGCGCGACAACAAGACAGTAACAGGAACATGTGCTACTGTGGAAATAACATCATGGGATGATGAAATTGTCTCATTAAGTTCAAAGCTATATTATTTTACTGGGGGTTCGTTGTTATGCATAATAAGTTATATATCTTACCCACAAAGTTACCATTAATGGAGCTACTTATGACATGAGAAGTCTGTGACCAGAATGAAATCTATTGAATTATGTTCTATATTATTAAGGGGACACTGAGTAAATCATTAAAATACAATTCTGACCTTGAAGTCTTAGGCCTGGCTATGTTCAAGTTCAAATGTGACTGTCTGGCACCCACATGGTATACAGCCAGTGTGACAGCATGACTGGTTGTTATCTCTGTCGTGACCGGTTGTTATCTCTGTCGTGACTGGTTGCGATCTCTGTCGTGACTGGTTGCGATCTCTGTCGTGACCGGTTGTTAGCTCTGTCGTGACTGGTTGTTATCTCTGTCGTGACCGGTTGTTATCTCTGTCGTGACCGGTTGTTATCGCTGTCGTGACTGGTTGCGATCTCTGTCGTGACCGGTTGTTATCTCTGTTGTGACCGGTTGTTATCTCTGTTGTGACTGGTTGCGATCTCTGTCGTGACCGGTTGTTATCTCTGTCGTGACTGGTCGTTATCTCTGTCGTGACCGGTTGTTATCTCTGTCGTGACTGATTGTTATCTCTGTCATGACTGTGTCATAGGCCTATCTGTGATATGCGATAGTTGTAGTCTCATGCCCTCTTATATGTCTCCTATAAGTGATTGATGATAAGTCTTTAAAATGAGAACATCACTTCAGTAACAATATACCATTTGGTAACCTTAGTGGGAAAATTGACCTTTGAACTGTTAAATCTCTTTAATTTCACGACAACATACTATATCACTTATAGCCTATGATATATGATTTGGTAGCCTATATAATTAGGAGAATTGACCTTTGATTAATTATCATATAAATTATGCTATGACCATAAACAGAACCATAAAAGGTGGACCAGATGCTGTTTTGTTCACAATAGTTCATGTTAATCTTTTCCTACCAGTTGAGATGGATGATCTTTGATATCCAGCTACATATTTTCCCAGAGGGCATTGTCTTATGAGGCAGAGATGTGAGAGTTTAACAGCTAATGGCTAGCATCTAGCAGCTAATGGCTTCTCAACAAAGGCTTAGAGAGAGAGAGAGAGAGAGAGAGAGACAGAGAGAGAGAGATGGATAGATGGAGAGAGAGAGAGAGAGAGAGAGAGAGAGAGAGAGAGAGAGAGAGAGAGAGAGAGAGAGATGGACAGAAAGAGAGATAGAGAGAGAGAGAAAGAAAGATAAAAAGAGAGCGAGAGGGATGGAGAGAAAGAGATAGATTTTCGAGGCAAATGTGAAGGCAGGTACCAAGTACCATTATACACTATATCAGCAGCTGCCTCATAATTGGGAGATGGCACAGCAGTCTTCTCTTCTCAAAATAGAAACAGGATATTTTCCATTCATATATTAAGTCAACATGTTACACTGTTCTGTTCTATCAGACAGCTTAGTTCCTCCTGGCACGTACAGTCTGTCACAGTGCAGAGAGCAGACAGACATCACTAACAGTCTGTCACAGTGCAGAGAGCAGACAGACATCACTAACAGTCTGTCACAGTGCAGAGAGCAGACAGACATCACTAACAGTCTGTCACAGTGCAGAGAGCAGACAGACATCACTAACAGTCTGTCACAGTGCAGAGAGCAGACAGACATCACTAACAGTCTGTCACAGTGCAGAAAGCAGACAGACATCACGTACAGTCTGTCACAGTGCAGAGAGCAGACAGACATCACTAACAGTCTGTCACAGTGCAGAGAGCAGACAGACAGCACGTACCGTCTGTCACAGTGCAGAGAGCAGACAGACATCACTAACAGTCTGTCACAGTGCAGAGAGCAGACAGACATCACTAACAGTCTGTCACAGTGCAGAGAGCAGACAGACATCACTAACAGTCTGTCACAGTGCAGAAAGCAGACAGACATCACGTACAGTCTGTCACAGTGCAGAGAGCAGACAGACATCACTAACAGTCTGTCACAGTGCAGAGAGCAGACAGACAGCACGTACCGTCTGTCACAGTGCAGAGAGCAGACAGACATCACTAACAGTCTGTCACAGTGCAGAGAGCAGACAGACATCACTAACAGTCTGTCACAGTGCAGAGAGCAGACAGACATCACTAACAGTCTGTCACAGTGCAGAAAGCAGACAGACATCACGTACAGTCTGTCACAGTGCAGAGAGCAGACAGACATCACTAACAGTCTGTCACAGTGCAGAGAGCAGACAGACATCACTAACAGTCTGTCACAGTGCAGAGAGCAGACAGACATCACTAACAGTCTGTCACAGTGCAGAGAGCAGACAGACAGCACGTACCGTCTGTCACAGTGCAGAGAGCAGACAGACATCACTAACAGTCTGTCACAGTGCAGAGAGCAGACAGACATCACTAACAGTCTGTCACAGTGCAGAGAGCAGACAGACATCACTAACAGTCTGTCACAGTGCAGAAAGCAGACAGACATCACGTACAGTCTGTCACAGTGCAGAGAGCAGACAGACATCATTAACAGTCTGTCACAGTGCAGAGAGCAGACAGACATCACTGTGGTCTGCTCTGCTGTCACAGCCACTGGCATTGTCTGTGTGTGTGTGTACGTGTGTGTGCGTTTCTGTGTGTGTGTGTGTACATGTGTGTGCACTGTGTGTGTGTGTGTGTGTGTGTTTCTGTGTGTGTACATGTGTGTGTGTGTGTGTGTGTGTGTGTGTGTGTGTGTGTGTGTGTGTACATGTGTGTGCACTGTGTGTGTGTGTGTTTGTGTGTGTACATGTGTGTGCACTGTGTGTGTGTGTGTGTGTGTGTGTGTGTGTGTGTGTGTGTGTGTGTGTGTGCGTGCGTGCGTGCGTGCGTGCGTGCGTGCGTGCGTGCGTGCGTGCGTGCGGGAGGGAGGGAGGGAGGGTGTTTCTGTGTGTGTCTGTTTTTGTGGGTGAGAGAGAGAGAGACACAGAGAGAGAGAGACATAGAGAGAGAGAGACGGAGAGAGAGAGACGGAGAGAGACAGAGAGAGAGAGAGAGAGAGAGAGAGAGAGAGAGACGGAGAGAGACACAGAGAGAGAGAGAGAGAGAGCAGTCATGAGGGGAAGTCACCTCAGAGTAAGTGATGAGTATTAGAATGGGGGGATCACTCTGATCAGCCTGTTGGGAGGTTTATGAATCACGTGTTGTTCAGTATAATGGAGAACATGGTCAAATGGTTATTTTCCTCAACAATGTTTACTCACGGCCTCCGTCCCACTTCTGACACCAATGTAACGATCGGAGGCAGTACAACACCCATTGAGGGTTTCGAATCGTCCAGCCCATTGGCTAATTTAATAACCACTGCTTCAATAGGATTAACCTGCTTGGGGGAGACTTCCCAGGCAGGGGAGTCGTTACAGTGTTTACGCATGCTTACTGTGAACATGTGTACATTGCTAAAATATGTCCACAATATACAGGAGGCCTCCATATTCCCAGAGAGCTCAGTGTGATTCTAGCCTGGTCCCAGATCTGTTTCCTATTGTCGTTAATGTGAATTTAAAAATCAGATAGAGGCAAAGCAAATCATATCCACCATCACAGGTCACACAGGATAAATACATTCCATCTATCTCAGTAACAGCTGAGCCTAGGCACAGTAGCATACTGCATAGCATACAATGTTATCTTTACCATCTCTGACTGAGCATAGAGACAGTAACACAGAATACAATGTTATCTTTACCATCTCTGACTGAGCATAGAGACAGTAACATAGAATACAATAGAATACAAGACCCAAACTGCTATAGACCTACAGTGGGGAGAACAAGTATTTGATACACTGCCGATTTTGCAGGTTTTCCTACTTACAAAGCATGTAGAGGTCTGTAATTTTTATCATAGGTACACTTCAACTGTGAGAGACGGAATCTAAAACAAAAATCCAGAAAATCACATTGTATGATTTTTAAGTAATTAATTTGCATTTTATTGCATGACATAAGTATTTGATACATCAGAAAAGCAGAACTTAATATTTGGTACAGAAACCTTTGTTTGCAATTACAGAGATCATACGTTTCCTGTAGTTCTTGACCAGGTTTGCACACACTGCAGCAGGGATTTTGGCCCACTCCTCCATACAGACCTTCTCCAGATCCTTCAGGTTTCGGGGCTGTCGCTGGGCAATACGGACTTTCAGCTCCCTCCAAAGATTTTCTATTGGGTTCAGGTCTGGAGACTGGCTAGGCCACTCCAGGACCTTGAGATGCTTCTTATGGAGCCACTCCTTAGTTGCCCTGGCTGTGTGTTTCGGGTCGTTGTCATGCTGGAAGACCCAGCCACGACCCATCTTCAATGCTCTTACTGAGGGAAGGAGGTTGTTGGCCAAGATCTCGCGATACATGGCCCCATCCATCCTCCCCTCAATACGGTGCAGTCGTCCTGTCCCCTTTACAGAAAAGCATCCCCAAAGAATGATGTTTCCACATCCATGCTTCACGGTTGGGATGGTGATCTTGGGGTTGTACTCATCCTTCTTCTTCCTCCAAACACGGCGAGTGGAGTTTAGACCAAAAAGCTCTATTTTTGTCTCAACAGACCACATGACCTTCTCCCATTCCTCCTCTGGATCATCCAGATGGTCATTGGCAAACTTCAGACGGGCCTGGACATGCGCTGGCTTGAGCAGGGGGACCTTGCATGCGCTGCAGGATTTTAATCCATGACGGCGTAGTGTGTTACTAATGGTTTTCTTTGAGACTGTGGTCCCAGCTCTCTTCAGGTCATTGACCAGGTCCTGCCGTGTAGTTCTGGCTGATCCCTCACCTTCCTCATGATCATTGATGCCCCACGAGGTGAGATCTTGCATGGAGCCCCAGACCGAGGGTGATTGACCATCATCTTGAACTTCTTCCATTTTCTAATAATTGCGCCAACAGTTGTTGCCTTCTCACCAAGCTGCTTGCCTATTGTCCTGTAGCCCATCCCAGCCTTGTGCAGGTCTACAATTTAACCCTGATATCCTTACACAGCTCTCTGGTCTTGGCCATTGTGGAGAGGTTGGAGTCTGTTTGATTGAGGTTGTGGACAGGTGTCTTTTATACAGGTAACGAGTTCAAACAGGTGCAGTTAATACAGGTAATGAGTGGAGAACAGGAGGGCTTCTTAAAGAAAAACTAACAGGTCTGTGAGAGCCGGAATTCTTACTGGTTGGTAGGTGATCAAATACTTATGTCATGCAATAAAATGCAAATTAATTACTTAAAAATCATACAATGTGATTTTCTGGATTTTTGTTTTAGATTCCGTCTCTCGCAGTTGAAGTGTACCTATGATAAAAATTACAGACCTCTACATGCTTTGTAAGTAGGAAAACCTGCAATATCGGCAGTGTATCAAATACTTGTTCTCCCCACTGTATATCTATCCTACCCTGCCTTTCTAAGGTCTTCGAAAGCCAGGTTAACAAACAGATCACCGACCATTTCGAATCCCACCGTACCTTCTCCGCTATGCAATCTGGTTTCAGAGCTGGTCATGGGTGCACCTCAGCCACGCTCAAGGTCCTAAACGATATCATAACCGCCATCGATAAGAGACATTACTGTGCAGCCGTATTCATCGACCTGGCCAAGGCTTTCGACTCTGTCAATCACCACATTCTTATCGGCAGACTCAATAGCCTTGGCTTCTCAATTGATTGCCTCGCCTGGTTCACCAACTACTTCTCTGATAGAGTTCAGTGTGTCAAATCGGAGGGCCTGTTGTCCGGACCTCTGGCAGTCTCTATGGGGGTGCCACAGGGTTCAATTCTCGGGCCGACTCTCTTTTCTGTATACATCAATGATGTCGCTCTTGCTGCTGGTGATTATCTGATCCACCTCTACGCAGACAACACCATTCTGTATACCTCTGTCCCTTCTTTGGACACTGTGTTAACTAACCTCCAGACGAGCTTCAACGCCATACTCTCCTTCCGTGGCCTCCAACTGCTCTTAGATGCAAGTAAAACTAAATGCATGCTATTCAACTGATCGCTGCCTGCACATATTGGCTTGCAGACCTGCAAACCTAGTGGTGAACAATGGTAATACAGGATATATTGGCTTGCAGACCTGCAAACCTAGTGGTGAACAATGGTAATGCAGGGTATATTGGCTTGCAGACCTGCAAACATAGTGGTGAACAACAATAATGCAGGATATATTGGCTAGCTGACCTGCAAACCTAGTGGTGAACAATGATAATGCAGGATATATTGGCTGGCAGACCTGTGAACCTAGTGGTGAATAGTGGTACTGCAGTCTGATAGCATATATTGGCAGACCTGTGAACCTAGTGGTGAATAGTGGTAATGCAGTCTGATAGCATATATTGGCAGACCTGTGAACCTAGTGGTGAATAGTGGTACTGCAGTCTGATAGCATATATTGGCAGACCTGTGCACCTAGTGGTGAATCGTGGTAATGCAGTCTGATAGCATATATTGGCAGACCTGTGCGCCTAGTGGTGAATAGTGGTACTGCAGTCTGATAGAATATATTGGCAGACCTGTGCACCTAGTGGTGAATAGTGGTACTGCAGTCTGATAGCATACGTAGGCAAAAAGCCATGTCCTGCTTTAAAGGCCATAATAAAGTACATACTCTTTTTGACAGCAACTTTAGGTTCAACACTTTCTACTCTGCCAACTCTTCTTCTGGGACCACCCAACTAGCAGAGTATTGGAAACTGGGTGAAATAGTTGAGATAAGGAAGCACTCCTATCTCTATAGTTTATCCTTATAGTATAAGAGAGAGGTCCGTAAAACAAACACACATAGAAGTGATTGTATAATCAATGTTTGTCTGATAGACCACCACCAGCGCTAACATTATTTACCTCAGAATAGATAGATATTAATATATGTTTGTATTGAGCCAGACCTTTTTATTTTATTTATATATATATATATAAAAAATCTTTATTTAACTAGGCAAGTCAGTTAAGAACAAATTCTTCTTTTCAATGACGGCCTTTCGGTTACCAGTCCAACGCTCTAACCACTAGGCTACCTGCCGCCCCTACACTCTAACCACTAGGCTACCTGCCGCCCCTACACTCTAACCACTAGGCTACCTGCCGCCCCTACACTCTAACCACTAGGCTACCTGCCGCCTCTACACTCTAACCACTAGGCTACCTGACGCCTCTACACTCTAACCACTAGGCTACCTGACGCCTCTACACTCTAACCACTAGGCTACCTGACGTCCCTACACTCTAACCACTAGGCTACCTGACGCCTCTACACTCTAACCACTAGGCTACCTGACGTCCCTACACTCTAACCACTAGGCTACCTGCCGCCCCTACACTCTAACCACTAGGCTACCTGCCGCCCCTACACTCTAACCACTAGGCTACCTGCCGCCCCTACACTCTAACCACTAGGCTACCTGCCGCCTCTACACTCTAACCACTAGGCTACCTGACGCCTCTACACTCTAACCACTAGGCTACCTGACGCCTCTACACTCTAACCACTAGGCTACCTGACGTCCCTACACTCTAACCACTAGGCTACCTGCCGCCCCTACACTCTAACCACTAGGCTACCTGCCGCCCCTACACTCTAACCACTAGGCTACCTGCCGCCCCTACACTCTAACCACTGGGCTACCTGACGCCTCTACACTCTAACCACTGGGCTACCTGCCGCCCCTACACTCTAACCACTGGGCTACCTGCCGCCCCTACACTCTAACCACTAGGCTACCTGCCGCCCCTACACTCTAACCACTAGGCTACCTGCCGCCCCTACACTCTAACCACTAGGCTACCTGCCGCCCCTACACTCTAACCACTGGGCTACCTGCCGCCGCTACACTCTAACCACTAGGCTACCTGCCACCAGGACTCAGAATAGATAGATAGTAATGTATGTTTGTATTGAGCCAGGTCTCAGAATAGATAGTTAGTGATGTATGTTTGTATTGAGCCAGGTCTCAGAATAGTTAGATAATGTATGTTTGTATTGAGCCAGGTATATAAACTGTAAACCTTCTGCTACACTCCAATACATCATTATTTAATTAAACCCCAGGCCTAGATGTAATTAATCAAACGATTGACTGAGGAGACGGTCTGACTGGTGAGCGATTGGACAGTCCATTCCAAGGCACTGAGATAGGAGGGAACAAAGTGGTTGCTTCGAGGCAGGCTGGAGGAAGGAATTCATTTATTGCTACAGTAACATTTACATTTACATTTACATTTAAGTCATTTAGCAGACGCTCTTATCCAGAGCGACTTACAAATTGGTGCATTCACCTTATGACATCCAGTGGAACAACCACTTTACAATAGTGCATCTAAATCTTTTAAGGGGGGGGGGGGGGGTCAGAAGGATTACTTTATCCTATCCTAGGTATTCCTTGAAGAGGTGGGGTTTCAGGTGTCTCCGGAAGGTGGTGATTGACTCCGCTGTCCTGGCGTCGTGAGGGAGTTTGTTCCACCATTGGGGTGCCAGAGCAGCGAACAGTTTTGACTGGGCTGAGCGGGAACTGTACTTCCTCAGTGGTAGGGAGGCGAGCAGGCCAGAGGTGGATGAACGCAGTGCCCTTGTTTGGGTGTAGGGCCTGATCAGAGCCTGAAGGTACTGAGGTGCCGTTCCCCTCACAGCTCCGTAGGCAAGCACCATGGTCTTGTAGCGGATGCGAGCTTCAACTGGAAGCCAGTGGAGAGAGCGGAGGAGCGGGGTGACGTGAGAGAACTTGGGAAGGTTGAACACCAGACGGGCTGCGGCGTTCTGGATGAGTTGTAGGGGTTTAATGGCACAGGCAGGGAGCCCAGCCAACAGCGAGTTGCAGTAATCCAGACGGGAGATGACAAGTGCCTGGATTAGGACCTGCGCCGCTTCCTGTGTGAGGCAGGGTCGTACTCTGCGGATGTTGTAGAGCATGAACCTACAGGAACGGGCCACCGCCTTGATGTTAGTTGAGAACGACAGGGTGTTGTCCAGGATCACGCCAAGGTTCTTAGCGCTCTGGGAGGAGGACACAATGGAGTTGTCAACCGTGATGGCGAGATCATGGAACGGGCAGTCCTTCCCCGGGAGGAAGAGCAGCTCCGTCTTGCCGAGGTTCAGCTTGAGGTGGTGGTCCGTCATCCACACTGATATGTCTGCCAGACATGCAGAGATGCGATTCGCCACCTGGTCATCAGAAGGGGGAAAGGAGAAGATGAATTGTGTGTCGTCTGCATAGCAATGATAGGAGAGACCATGTGAGGTTATGACAGAGCCAAGTGACTTGGTGTATAGCGAGAATAGGAGAGGGCCTAGAACAGAGCCCTGGGGGACACCAGTGGTGAGAGCACGTGGTGAGGAGACAGATTCTCGCCACGCCACCTGGTAGGAGCGACCTGTCAGGTAGGACGCAATCCAAGCGTGGGCCGCGCCGGAGATGCCCAACTCGGAGAGGGTGGAGAGGAGGATCTGATGGTTCACAGTATCGAAGGCAGCCGATAGGTCTAGGAGGATGAGAGCAGAGGAGAGAGAGTTAGCTTTAGCAGTGCGGAGCGCCTCCGTGATACAGAGAAGAGCAGTCTCAGTTGAATGACTAGTCTTGAAACCTGACTGATTTGGATCAAGAAGGTCATTCTGAGAGAGATAGCGGGAGAGCTGGCCAAGGACGGCACGTTCGAGAGTTTTGGAGAGAAAAGAAAGAAGGGATACTGGTCTGTAGTTGTTGACATCGGAGGGATCGAGTGTAGGTTTTTTCAGCAGGGGTGCAACTCTCGCTCTCTTGAAGACGGAAGGGACGTAGCCAGCGGTCAAGGATGAGTTGATGAGCGAGGTGAGGTAAGGGAGAAGGTCTCCGGAAATGGTCTGGAGAAGAGAGGAGGGGATAGGGTCAAGCGGGCAGGTTGTTGGGCGGCCGGCCGTCACAAGACGCGAGATTTCATCTGGAGAGAGAGGGGAGAAAGAGGTCAGAGCACAGGGTAGGGCAGTGTGAGCAGAACCAGCGGTGTCGTTTGACTTAGCAAACGAGGATCGGATGTCGTCGACCTTCTTTTCAAAATGGTTGACGAAGTCATCTGCAGAGAGGGAGGAGGGGGGAGGAGGGGGAGGAGGATTCAGGAGGGAGGAGAAGGTGGCAAAGAGCTTCCTAGGGTTAGAGGCAGATGCTTGGAATTTTGAGTGGTAGAAAGTGGCTTTAGCAGCAGAGACAGAAGAGGAAAATGTAGAGAGGAGGGAGTGAAAGGATGCCAGGTCTGCAGGGAGGCGAGTTTTCCTCCATTTCCGCTCGGCTGCCCGGAGCCCTGTTCTGTGAGCTCGCAATGAGTCGTCGAGCCACGGAGCAGGAGGGGAGGACCGAGCCGGCCTGGAGGATAGGGGACATAGAGAGTCAAAGGATGCAGAAAGGGAGGAGAGGAGGGTTGAGGAGGCAGAATCAGGAGATAGGTTGGAGAAGGTTTGAGCAGAGGGAAGAGATGATAGGATGGAAGAGGAGAGAGTAGCGGGGGAGAGAGAGCGAAGGTTGGGACGGCGCGATACCATCCGAGTAGGGGCAGTGTGGGAAGTGATGGATGAGAGCGAGAGGGAAAAGGATACAAGGTAGTGGTCGGAGACTTGGAGGGGAGTTGCAATGAGGTTAGTGGAAGAACAGCATCTAGTAAAGATGAGGTCAAGCGTATTGCCTGCCTTGTGAGTAGGGGGGGAAGGTGAGAGGGTGAGGTCAAAAGAGGAGAGGAGTGGAAAGAAGGAGGCAGAGAGGAATGAGTCAAAGGTAGACGTGGGGAGGTTAAAGTCACCCAGAACTGTGAGAGGTGAGCCGTCCTCAGGAAAGGAGCTTATCAGGGCATCAAGCTCATTGATGAACTCTCCAAGGGAACCTGGAGGGCGATAAATGATAAGGATGTTAAGCTTGAAAGGGCTGGTAACTGTGACAGCATGGAATTCAAAGGAGGCGATAGACAGATGGGTAAGGGGAGAAAGGGAGAAAGACCACTTGGGAGAGATGAGGATCCCGGTGCCGCCACCCCGCTGACCAGAAGCTCTCGGGGTGTGCGAGAACACGTGGGCAGACGAGGAGAGAGCAGTAGGAGTAGCAGTGTTATCTGTGGTGATCCATGTTTCCGTCAGTGCCAAGAAGTCGAGGGACTGGAGGGAAGCATAGGCTGAGATGAACTCTGCCTTGTTGGCCGCAGATCGGCAGTTCCAGAGGCTGCCGGAGACCTGGGACTCCACGTGGGTGGTGCGCGCTGGGACCACCAGGTTAGGGTGGCCGCGGCCACGCGGTGTGAAGCGTTTGTATGGTCTGTGCAGAGAGGAGAGAACAGGGATAGACAGACACATAGTTGACAGGCTACAGAAGAGGCTACGCTAATGCAAAGGAGATTGGAATGACAAGTGAACTACACGTCTCGAATGTTCAGAAAGTTAAGCTTGCGTTGCAGAAATCTTATTGACCAAAATTATTCAAATGATACAGTACTGCGGAAGTGGGCTAGCTAGCAGTGGCTGCGTTGTTGACTTTGTTTGAGAGTGTCGCTGGCTAGGTAACCTCGGTAGCTAGCTATGTAACCTCGGTAACTGGCTCGTTAATTAGTATAAACTACACAATTGTCTTAGATACAAGGACAGCAAAGACAACTATGTAGCTAGCTAACACTACACTAATCAATCGTTCCGTTGATCCGTTGAATGTAATAGTTTCTACAGTGTTGCTATTCGGTGGCTAGCTGGCTAGCGAGCAGTGTTGACTACGTTACGTTACGTTAAAAGGACGAAAAATAGCTGGCTAGCTAACCGAATTAGTCTAAACTACGCAGTTATCTTAGAAACAAAGACAGCAAAGACAACTATGTAGCTAGCTAACACTACACTAATCGAGTCGTTCCGTTGAATGTAATAGTTACTACAGTGTTGCTGTTCGGTGGCTAGCTGGCTAGGTAGCAGTGTTGACTACGTTACGTTAAAAGTTACGTTAAAAGAACGAAGAATAGCTGGCTAGCTACGCAATTATCTTTGATACAAAGACGGCTAAGTAGCTAGCTAAGATTAAACAAATCAAACCGTTGTACTGTAATGAAATGAAATGAGAATGTGAAAATGTGATACTACCTGAGGAGCGAAGCGGAATGCGACCGGTTTCCACTCTAGCTTCCGCCACACGGAAAATACAAAAATTGTAACAAAAATACAATTTGAAGGTTGGACCGTTTGGTCATATTAGAAATTAGAATGCACAATGAGTACAATTGTGGCATCAATGGTAGCCTTAAATCACATCCCAAATGTTGTTGAGCTTAACTATTGGGCTGAGAGGTATAAACAGAGCCATAGATCTGGCTGTGGGAAATAACCTGTTGCTATAGAGACTGGGAGTTTGTTAAGTTCTGCGTTGTTGTCTATCGCTGTTTGCACCTGGAATCTGAAAAAATAGGAGAATATTATGATTTGTTAGTAGCATCAATATTGTCAGAGTGCAATCTAACTGTCAATAACAAAATATCTGCCATTTAGCACTTATTCTTGAGTATTCACAAAGTGCAAAGAAGAAGTGGTTTTAAATGAATCGATGATTGAATGCTTGTTGACTGAAGCTCTTCTTATTGGCTTCCATTGTGTTCTAGAATGATCCTTCACACTGATGTGGTGGGTGATCCTTCACACTGATGTGGTGGATGATCCTTCACACTGATGTGGTGGGTGATCCTTCACACTGATGTGGTGGTTGATCCTTCACACTGATGTGGTGGTTGATCCTTCACACTGATGTGGTGGGTGATCCTTCACACTGATGTGGTGGGTGATCCTTCACACTGATGTGGTGGGTGATCCTTCACACTGATGTGGTGGTTGATCCTTCACACTGATGTGGTGGGTGATCCTTCACACTGATGTGGTGGGTGATCCTTCACACTGATGTGGTGGGTGATCCTTCACACTGATGTGGTAGGTGATCCTTCACACTGATGTGGTGGGTGATCCTTCACACTGATGTGGTGGTTGATCCTTCACACTGATGTGGTGGGTGATCCTTCACACTGATGTGGTGGGTGATCCTTCACACTGATGTGGTGGGTGATCCTTCACACTGATGTGGTGGGTGATCCTTCACACTGATGTGGTGGGTGATCCTTCACACTGATGTGGTGGGTGATCCTTCACACTGATGTGGTGGGTGATCCTTTACACTGATGTGGTGGGTGATCCTTTACACTGATGTGGTGGGTGATCCTTCACACTGATGTGGTGGGTGATCCTTCACACTGATGTGGTGGTTGATCCTTCACACTGATGTGGTGGGTGATCCTTCACACTGATGTGGTGGGTGATTTCTCCTCCATTGTGTTCTAGAATGATCCTTCACACTGATGTGGTGGGTGATCCTTCACACTGATGTGGTGGGTGATCCTTCACACTGATGTGGTGGGTGATCCTTCACACTGATGTGGTGGTTGATCCTTCACACTGATGTGGTGGGTGATCCTTCACACTGATGTGGTGGGTGATCCTTCACACTGATGTGGTGGGTGATCCTTCACACTGATGTGGTGGTTGATCCTTCACACTGATGTGGTGGGTGATCCTTCACACTGATGTGGTGGGTGATCCTTCACACTGATGTGGTGGGTGATCCTTCACACTGATGTGGTGGGTGATCCTTCACACTGATGTGGTGGTTGATCCTTCACACTGATGTGGTGGGTGATCCTTCACACTGATGTGGTGGGTGATCCTTCACACTGATGTGGTGGGTGATTTCTCCTCCATTGTGTTCTGGGGTGATCCTTCACACTGATGTGGTGGTTGAGTTCTCCTCCATTGTGTTCTGGGGTGATCCTTCACACTGATGTGGTGGGTGATTTCTCCTCCATTGTGTTCTAGGGTGATCCTTCACACTGATGTGGTGGGTGATTTCTCCTCCATTGTGTTCTGGGGTGATCCTTCACTCTGATGTGGTGGTTGAGTTCTCCTCCATTGTGTTCTGGGGTGATCCTTCACACTGATGTGGTGGGTGATCCTTCACACTGATGTGGTGGGTGATCCTTCACACTGATGTGGTGGGTGATCCTTCACACTGATGTGGTGGGTGATCCTTCACACTGATGTGGTGGGTGATCCTTCACACTGATGTGGTGGGTGATCCTTCACACTGATGTGGTGGGTGATCCTTTACACTGATGTGGTGGGTGATCCTTTACACTGATGTGGTGGGTGATCCTTCACACTGATGTGGTGGGTGATCCTTCACACTGATGTGGTGGGTGATCCTTCACACTGATGTGGTGGTTGATCCTTCACACTGATGTGGTGGGTGATCCTTCACACTGATGTGGTGGGTGATCCTTCACACTGATGTGGTGGGTGATCCTTCACACTGATGTGGTGGGTGATCCTTCACACTGATGTGGTGGTTGATCTTTCACACTGATGTGGTGGTTGATCCTTCACACTGATGTGGTGGGTGATCCTTCACACTGATGTGGTGGTTGAGTTCTCCTCCATTGTGTTGTGGGGTGATCCTTCACACTGATGTGGTGGTTGATCCTTCACACTGATGTGGTGGGTGAACCTTCACACTGATGTGGTGGGTGATCCTTCACACTGATGTGGTGGGTGATCCTTCACACTGATGTGGTGGGTGATCCTTCACACTGATGTGGTGGCTGATTTCTCCTCCATTGTGTTCTGGGGTGATCCTTCACACTGATGTGGTGGGTGATTTCTCCTCCATTGTGTTCTGGGGTGATCCTTCACACTGATGTGGTGGGTGATTTCTCCTCCATTGTGTTCTAGGGTGATCCTTCACACTGATGTGGTGGGTGATTTCTCCTCCATTGTGTTCTGGGGTGATCCTTCACTCTGATGTTGGTTGAGTTCTCCTCCATTGTGTTCTGGGGTGATCCTTCACACTGATGTGGTGGGTGATCCTTCACACTGATGTGGTGGGTGATCCTTCACACTGGTGTGGTGGGTGATCCTTCACACTGATGTGGTGGATGATCCTTCACACTGATGTGGTGGGTGATCCTTCACACTGATGTGGTGGGTGATCCTTCACACTGATGTGGTGGGTGATCCTTCACACTGATGTGGTGGATGATCCTTCACACTGATGTGGTGGGTGATCCTTCACACTGATGTGGTGGGTGATCCTTCACACTGATGTGGTGGGTGATCCTTCACACTGATGTGGTGGGTGATCCTGTACACTGATGTGGTGGGTGATCCTTTACACTGATGTGGTGGGTGATCCTTCACACTGATGTGGTGGGTGATCCTTCACACTGATGTGGTGGGTGATCCTTCACACTGATGTGGTGGTTGATCCTTCACACTGATGTGGTGGGTGATCCTTCACACTGATGTGGTGGGTGATCCTTCACACTGATGTGGTGGGTGATCCTTCACACTGATGTGGTAGGTGATCCTTCACACTGATGTGGTGGGTGATCCTTCACACTGATGTGGTGGGTGATCCTTCACACTGATGTGGTGGTTGATCCTTCACACTGATGTGGTGGGTGATCCTTCACACTGATGTGGTGGTTGATCCTTCACACTGATGTGGTGGTTGATCCTTCACACTGATGTGGTGGGTGATCCTTCACACTGATGTGGTGGTTGATCTTTCACACTGATGTGGTGGTTGATCCTTCACACTGATGTGGTGGGTGATCCTTCACACTGATGTGGTGGTTGAGTTCTCCTCCATTGTGTTGTGGGGTGATCCTTCACACTGATGTGGTGGTTGATCCTTCACACTGATGTGGTGGGTGAACCTTCACACTGATGTGGTGGGTGATCCTTCACACTGATGTGGTGGGTGATCCTTCACACTGATGTGGTGGGTGATCCTTCACACTGATGTGGTGGCTGATTTCTCCTCCATTGTGTTCTAGGGTGATCCTTCACACTGATGTGGTGGGTGATCCTTCACACTGATGTGGTGGGTGATTTCTCCTCCATTGTGTTCTGGGGTGATCCTTCACACTGATGTGGTGGTTGAGTTCTCCTCCATTGTGTTCTGGGGTGATCCTTCACACTGATGTGGTGGGTGATTTCTCCTCCATTGTGTTCTAGGGTGATCCTTCACACTGATGTGGTGGGTGATTTCTCCTCCATTGTGTTCTGGGGTGATCCTTCACACTGATGTGGTGGGTGATCCTTCACACTGATGTGGTGGTTGATCTTTCACACTGATGTGGTGGTTGATCCTTCACACTGATGTGGTGGGTGATCCTTCACACTGATGTGGTGGTTGAGTTCTCCTCCATTGTGTTGTGGGGTGATCCTTCACACTGATGTGGTGGTTGATCCTTCACACTGATGTGGTGGGTGAACCTTCACACTGATGTGGTGGGTGATCCTTCACACTGATGTGGTGGGTGATCCTTCACACTGATGTGGTGGGTGATCCTTCACACTGATGTGGTGGCTGATTTCTCCTCCATTGTGTTCTAGGGTAATCCTTCACACTGATGTGGTGGGTGATCCTTCACACTGATGTGGTGGGTGATTTCTCCTCCATTGTGTTCTGGGGTGATCCTTCACGCTGATGTGGTGGGTGATTTCTCCTCCATTGTGTTCTAGGGTGATCCTTCACACTGATGTGGTGGGTGATTTCTCCTCCATTGTGTTCTAGGGTGATCCTTCACACTGATGTGGTGGGTGACAGACAGACAGACCCCTCTCTGAGCATGGCTCTCACCATACCAGACAGACAGACAGACAGACCCCTCTCTGAGCCTGGCTCTCACCATACCAGACAGACAGACCCCTCTCTGAGCCTGGCTCTCACCAGACAGACAGACAGACAGACAAACAGACAGACAGACAAACAGACCCCTCTCTGAGCCTGGCTCTCACCAGACAGACAGACAGACCCCTCTCTGAGCCTGGCTCTCACCAGACAGACAGACAGACCCCTCTCTGAGCCTGGCTCTCACCAGACAGACAGACAGACCCCTCTCTGAGCCTGGCTCTCACCAGACAGACAGACAGACAGACCCCTCTCTGAGCCTGGCTCTCACCAGACAGACAGACAGACAGACCCCTCTCTGAGCCTGGCTCTCACCACACTGTTTGACACTCCTATATACTAATTCTCTGTTCATTTATTTTCATTAATCCATTATCGATCCGTTATTAATCTATTTTCCAAGAATCAATTATCACAATCAAATAAAAAATCATGTTACACAAATATGTGAATGAACAGAATGAGGGACCTGATCTCCATCAATGAACCAAATGAGAGACCTGATCTCCATCAATGAACAAAATGAGAGACCTGATCTCCATCAATGAACCAAATGAGAGACCTGATCTCCATCAATGAACCGAATAAGAGACTGAATCTCTATCAATGAACCAAATGAGGGACCTGATCTCCATCAATGAACCAAATGAGAGACCTGATCTCCATCAATGAACCGAATAAGAGACTGAATCTCTATCAATGAACCAAATGAGGGACCTGATCTCCATCAATGAACCAAATGAGGGACCTGATCTCCATCAATGAACCGAATAAGAGACTGAATCTCTATCAACGAACCAAATGAGGGACCTGATCTCCATCAATGAACCAAATGAGGGACCTGATCTCTATCAATGAACCAAATGAGGGACCTGATCTCCATCAATGAACCAAATGAGGGACCTGATCTCCATCAATGAACCAAATGAGAGACCTGATCTCCATCAATGAACCGAATAAGAGACTGAATCTCTATCAATGAACCAAATGAGGGACCTGATCTCCATCAATGAACCAAATGAGGGACCTGATCTCCATCAATGAACCGAATAAGAGACTGAATCTCTATCAACGAACCAAATGAGGGACCTGATCTCCATCAATGAACCAAATGAGGGACCTGATCTCTATCAATGAACCAAATGAGGGACCTGATCTCCATCAATGAACCAAATGAGGGACCTGATCTCCATCAATGAACCAAATGAGAGACCTGATCTCTATCAATGAACCGAATGAGGGACCTGATCTGTCTTTCTCTCATTTCATCTCCCTGTTATAGTCCCGCAGGTTCCAGATCAGTGCCTCCCCTAAAAAGGGGATTAACATCAGATGTGAGTGATTCTATTTGCTGTTTATTCTACTGTGGTCTAAGCTGTTTGTACACTGTCTGGAAGACAGCAAGGGCCCCTTGCTGTGAAATCATTAGACGCATCAGAGAAGCAGGAAATAATTAAGTCTAATACTGTGTGTGTGTGTGTGTGTGTGTGTGTGTGTGTGTGTGTGTGTGTGTGTGTGTGTGTGTGTGTGTGTGTGTGTGTGTGTGTGTGTGTGTGTGTGTGTGTGTGTGTTTTGAAAAACTGGAAGTCTGGAATTACTCACAGTAAAAGCAAAACAGCTCTCAGGTAAAACAGCCTTCCGACAGGTAACACCGAGACGTCGGCCTATTTTTGATGTCTCAGAGTTATTTGACTTTAAAAGTCACAATTCTGAGTCTGTGTTTTAGCCCAACTGTGTCCCTGCCACTTGATTTGGTATAACGCTGAGAGATGGGGCTGGGAAACTGTAACCAATCTCAAATTCATAGACAAATCTATGGAAGCAAAGACTGACAGTCCACGATATCCACATGTCATTATCAGGATCAATGTGTGTAAACTATACTATACTACTAGCTGTAGTATTTGTTTACAGTCCATGATATTCAAATCAAATCAAACTTTATTAGTCACACATGTTTAGCAGATGTTATTGCGGGTGTAGCGAAATGCTTGTGTTTCTAGCTCTAATAATATCTAACAATTTACAACAATACAAACACATCTGAAAGTAAAAGAATGGAATAAAGAAATATATAAATATTAGATTGAGCGATGTTGGAGTGGCATTGACTAAAATACAGTAGAATAGAATACAGAATATACATATGAGATGAGTAAAGCAGTATGTAAACATTATTAAAGGGACTAGTGTTCCATTGTTAAAGTGACCAGTGATTCCATGTCTATGTATATGGGGCAGCAGCCTCTAAGGTGCAGGGTTGAGTAACATTATTAAAGTGACCAGTGATTCCATGTCTATGTATAGAGGGCAGCAGCCTCTAAGGTGCAGGGTTGAGTAACATTATTAAAGTGACCAGTGATTCCATGTCTATGTATAGAGGGCAGCAGCCTCTAAGGTGCAGGGTTGAGTAACATTATTAAAGTGACCAGTGATTCCATGTCTATGTATATGGGGCAGCAGCCTCTAAGGTGCAGGGTTGAGTAACATTATTAAAGTGACCAGTGATTCCATGTCTATGTATATAGGGCAGCAGCCTCTAAGGTGCAGGGTTGAGTAACATTATTAAAGTGACCAGTGATTCCATGTCTATGTATAGAGGGCAGCAGCCTCTAAGGTGCAGGGTTGAGTAACATTATTAAAGTGACCAGTGATTCCATGTCTATGTATAGAGGGCAGCAGCCTCTAAGGTGCAGGGTTGAGTAACATTATTAAAGTGACCAGTGATTCCATGTCTATGTATATAGGGCAGCAGCCTCTAAGGTGCAGGGTTGAGTAACATTATTAAAGTGACCAGTGATTCCATGTCTATGTATAGAGGGCAGCAGCCTCTAAGGTGCAGGGTTGAGTAACATTATTAAAGTGACCAGTGATTCCATGTCTATGTATATGGGGCAGCAGCCTCTAAGGTGCAGGGTTGAGTAACCGGGTGGAAGCCGCCTAGTGATGGTTATTTAACAGTCTGATGGCCTTAGAAGTTGTTTTTCAGTCTCTCGATCCCCGCTTTGATGCACCTGTACTGACCTCGCCTTCTGGATGATAGCGGGGTGAACAGGCAGTGGCTCGGGTGGTTGTTGTCATTGATGAGCTTTTTGGCCTTCCTGTGACATCGGGTGGTGTAGGTGTCCTGGAGGGCAGGTAGTTTGCCCCACGGTCTCCTGAGGTTGAAGAGGCGTTGTTGCGCCGTCTTCACCACACTGTCTGTGTGGGTGGATCATTTCAGATCGTCGGTGACGTGTACGCCGAGTAACTTGAAACTTTCCATCTGCTCCACTGCGGTCCCGTCGATGTGGATAGGGGCGTGCTCCCTCTGCTGTTTCCTGAAGTCCACGATCAGCTCCTTTGTTTTGTCAACATTGAGGGAGAGGTTATTTTTCTGGCACCACACTCCCAGGGCCCTCACCTCCTCCCTGTAGGCCACATGACATTATCAATATGTGTAAACTATACTGTAGTATTTGTTTACAGTCCACACTGTATATATATTTTTCTATTGTATTATTGACGGTACATTTGTTTATCCCATGTGTAACTCTGTGTTGTTGTTTTTGTCCCCTCCCCATCTAGCTCTGCATGGTGTACAGTGGTTATTGTAGTTTCCAAAGGCCTCCCTTCCCCAGCTAGCTCTGCATGGTGTACAGTGGTTATTGTAGTTTCCAAAGGCTTCTCTTCCCCAGCTAGCTCTGCATGGTGTACAGTGGTTATTGTAGTTTCCAAAGGCTTCTTTTCCCCAGCTAGCTCTGCATGGTGTACAGTGGTTATTGTAGTTTCCAAAGGCTTCCCTTCCCCAGCTAGCTCTGCATGGTGTACAGTGGTTATTGTAGTTTCCAAAGGCCTCCCTTCCCCAGCTAGCTCTGCATGGTGTACAGTGGTTATTGTAGTTTCCAAAGGCTTCCCTTCCCCAGCTAGCTCTGCATGGTGTACAGTGGTTATTGTAGTTTCCATAGGCCTCCCCTCCCCAGCTAGCTCTGCATGGTGTACAGTGGTTATTGTAGTTTCCAAAGGCTTCCCTTCCCCAGCTAGCTCTGCATGGTGTACAGTGGTTATTGTAGTTTCCAAAGGCTTCCCTTCCCCAGCTAGCTCTGCATGGTGTACAGTGGTTATTGTAGTTTCCATAGGCCTCCCCTCCCCAGCTAGCTCTGCATGGTGTACAGTGGTTATTGTAGTTTCCAAAGGCTTCCCTTCCCCAGCTAGCTCTGCATGGTGTACAGTGGTTATTGTAGTTTCCAAAGGCCTCCCCTCCCCAGCTTGTGACCACTTGTTCGTTCTGCTCGTATAATGGTGAGGAATTCTTCGGTCCAACATGGCAACACACCCTGGAAAGATTCTGGGGACACGGGCAACTCTTCAAACATTGTGACAGTGTTTAAATTCTCTGATACTAAATAGACTACGTTAATATCTTGTAGTACATCCCAAGTTGCAACCTATTCCCTATACAGTCCACTACTTTTGACCAGGGTCCTTAGGGCTCTAGAATCAGCATCTACCCTCCCTGTGTACTAGAATCAGAATCTACCCTCCCTGTGTACTAGAATCAGAATCTACCCTCCCTGTGTACTAGAATCAGCATCTACCCTCCCTGTGTACTAGAATCAGCATCTACCCTCCCTGTGTACTAGAATCAGAATCTACCCTCCCTGTGTACTAGAATCAGCATCTACCCTCCCTGTGTACTAGAATCAGCATCTACCCTCCCTGTGTACTAGAATCAGAATCTACCCTCCCTGTGTACTAGAATCAGAATCTACCCTCCCTGTGTACTAGAATCAGCATCTACCCTCCCTGTGTACTAGAATCAGAATCTACCCTCCCTGTGTACTAGAATCAGCATCTACCCTCCCTATGTAATGGTAGGTTGTTTAATGTTGAATGGTTCATGTTGATGTTCATTTTGAATGTTGAATGTTTCATATTTCATGTTTCATGTTCATAGGTTCCAGTTGTAAGAATCTGCGAGGACTATTCTATCAGTAGATGCTAATGCGTTTGTTCTGTGAGATCTGATACACTAGTTGAGTTTTATCAAGTCTGTTGGATTCCAATCAACTTATCTCATAAATGTGGAACATTTGTACGTTATCAATGGTTCTCTGTGAGATGTTACTGTGAAAGTGATTCTGACGGCATACCATTTCCTTTCTAAATACTTGTTTTCTATGTGCAGGCACAGATTGTATTTCTCGATTATTGTCTGAATTGAATCAGAGCGGCGATTAAAGCTGTCACTGAGAGACCAATTTGATTTGCCAAGGTGTCAATAGGCTTCCGTAAAGGCAGAACAATGCAGACGATCCTGACTCATATTCAAGTGGAATTCACCCTTAGTCTGTGTCCCAAATGTCACTCTATTTTCTATGTAGTGCCCTACTTTTGTAGGCAGTAGGATGCCATTTTGGACACTGTACTCAGACATCATTACCATGTAAAAAAATATTGCATTCACACATTTGCAGAGCTATGCTTTCCTATACAATTTCACGTTTGGATGCATAGCGTGATTGAGGTGATGACTGAGGCGATGAGATTACACAACCAGTAAGTCAGAGATCCTAACCAGACTGGTCTTGATATGCACTCACTTTACTGTTCGTCCCTTTTTGCATAAGTGGCAAATGATTGTTATATTGATCTCATAAATACACTGTGATGGATTGTGCAATAGCAAGTACTCTGGCTTGAAGGACCAATCTGATAGATGAGGGATGGCTTTTTTTTATGAATGGCTGTGATAGGAGAATACTGAGGATGGATCAACAACATTGTAGTTACTCCACAATTACTAACCTAAATGACAGAGTGATAAGAAGGAAGTCTGTAAAGAATTCAAAATATTCCACAACATGCATCCTGTTGGTTATAGGGCACTAAAGGAAAACTGCAAAAAAAAATTGGCAAAGAAATTAACTTTATGTCATAGCGCTTGATGTTTTTTGCGATTGCATTTGAAGAAATTATCAAAGTTCTTGAAATGTTCCGTATTGATTGACCGTCGTGTCTTAAAATAATGATGGACTGTCGTTTCTCTTTGCTTATTTGAGCTGTTCTTGCCATAATTTGGACTTGATCTTTTACCAAATAGGGCTATCTTCTGTATACCACCCCTACCTTGTCACAACACAACTGATTAGCTCAAACGCATTAATAGGAAAGAAATTCCACTATTTAACTTTTAACAAGGCACACCTGCTAATTGAAATGCATTCCAGGGGACTACCTCATGAAGCTGGTTGAGAGAATGCAAAGCGTGTGCAAAGCTGTCATCAAGCCAAAGGATGGCTACTTCGAAATAATCTCAAATTTAAAATATATTTGAATATCTGGTCTGGTCTGTTCTGGATGTGTCTGGTCTGGTCTGGATGTGTCTGGTCTGGTCTGGATGTGTCTGGTCTGGATGTGTCTGGTCTGGTCTGGATGTGTCTGGTCTGGATGTGTCTGGATGTGTCTGTTCTGGTCTGGATGTGTCTGGTCTGGATGTGTCTGGTCTGGTCTGGATGTGTCTGGTCTGTTCTGGATGTGTCTGGTCTGTTCTGGATGTGTCTGGTCTGATCTGGATGTGTCTGGTCTGATCTGGATGTGTCTGGTCTGGATGTGTCTGGTCTGGATGTGTCTGGATGTGTCTGTTCTGGTCTGGATGTGTCTGTTCTGGATGTGTCTGGTCTGTTCTGGATGTGTCTGGTCTGTTCTGGATGTGTCTGGTCTGTTCTGGATGTGTCTGGTCTGGTCTGGATGTGTCTGGTCTGTTCTGGATGTGTCTGGTCTGTTCTGGATGTGTCTGGTCCGGTCTGGATGTGTCTGGTCTGTTCTGGATGTGTCTGGTCTGTTCTGGATGTGTCTGGTCTGGTCTGGATGTGTCTGGTCTGTTCTGGATGTGTCTGGTCTGTTCTGGATGTGTCTGGTCTGGTCTGGATGTGTCTGGTCTGGTCTGGATGTGTCTGGTCTGGTCTGGATGTGTCTGGTCTGGATGTGTCTGGTCTGTTCTGGATGTGTCTGGTCTGTTCTGGATGTGTCTGGTCTGATCTGTATGTGTCTGGTCTGGATGTGTCTGGTCTGGATGTGTCTGGTCTGGATGTGTCTGGATGTGTCTGTTCTGGTCTGGATGTGTCTGTTCTGGATGTGTCTGGTCTGTTCTGGATGTGTCTGGTCTGTTCTGGATGTGTCTGGTCTGGTCTGGATGTGTCTGGTCTGTTCTGGATGTGTCTGGTCTGTTCTGGATGTGTCTGGTCCGGTCTGGATGTGTCTGGTCTGTTCTGGATGTGTCTGGTCTGTTCTGGATGTGTCTGGTCTGGTCTGGATGTGTCTGGTCTGTTCTGGATGTGTCTGGTCTGTTCTGGATGTGTCTGGTCTGGTCTGGATGTGTCTGGTCTGGTCTGGATGTGTCTGGTCTGGTCTGGATGTGTCTGGTCTGGATGTGTCTGGTCTGTTCTGGATGTGTCTGGTCTGTTCTGGATGTGTCTGGTCTGATCTGTATGTGTCTGGTCTGGATGTGTCTGGTCTGGATGTGTCTGGATGTGTCTGTTCTGGTCTGGATGTGTCTGTTCTGGATGTGTCTGGTCTGGTCTGGATGTGTCTGGTCTGTTCTGGATGTGTCTGGTCTGTTCTGGATGTGTCTGGTCTGGTCTGGATGTGTCTGGTCTGTTCTGGATGTGTCTGGTCTGTTCTGGATGTGTCTGGTCTGGTCTGGATGTGTCTGGTCTGTTCTGGATGTGTCTGGTCTGTTCTAGATGTGTCTGGTCTGGTCTGGATGTGTCTGGTCTGTTCTGGATGTGTCTGGTCTGTTCTGGATGTGTCTGGTCTGGTCTGGATGTGTCTGGTCTGGTCTGGATGTGTCTGGTCTGTTCTGGATGTGTCTGGTCTGGTCTGGATGTGTCTGGTCTGTTCTGGATGTGTCTGGTCTGGTCTGGATGTGTCTGGTCTGTTCTGGATGTGTCTGGTCTGTTCTGGATGTGTCTGGTCTGTTCTGGATGTGTCTGGTCTGTTCTGGATGTGTCTGGTCTGTTCTGGATGTGTCTGGTCTGTTCTGGATGTGTCTGGTCTGTTCTGGATGTGTCTGGTCTGTTCTGGATGTGTCTGGTCTGGTCTGGATGTGTCTGGTCTGTTCTGGATGTGTCTGGTCTGTTCTGGATGTGTCTGGTCTGGTCTGGATGTGTCTGGTCTGTTCTGGATGTGTCTGGTCTGTTCTAGATGTGTCTGGTCTGGTCTGGATGTGTCTGGTCTGTTCTGGATGTGTCTGGTCTGTTCTGGATGTGTCTGGTCTGGTCTGGATGTGTCTGGTCTGGTCTGGATGTGTCTGGTCTGTTCTGGATGTGTCTGGTCTGGTCTGGATGTGTCTGGTCTGTTCTGGATGTGTCTGGTCTGGTCTGGATGTGTCTGGTCTGTTCTGGATGTGTCTGGTCTGTTCTGGATGTGTCTGGTCTGTTCTGGATGTGTCTGGTCTGTTCTGGATGTGTCTGGTCTGTTCTGGATGTGTCTGGTCTGTTCTGGATGTGTCTGGTCTGGATGTGTCTGGTCTGTTCTGGATGTGTCTGGTCTGGAAAGTTGTTGATGAGGGGACACAATAGAAACATCTTCATCAGTTCAGTTTGTGAGTTGTTTGGTGTGAACAGACTGGAGAGTATCTCTCAGTACAGTGCAGAAAGTTCTGTGCAAACAATCTGTACAGACCAAGTCACAGTGTTCGGGAAATGATTAGAGCTAGACAATATACTGAAGTAGGCCCTCTGCTTCCCCATTTTAAATCCCAATGTCTCTCTGCAATATTGGATGATTGATTTGACAATGTTGTACTGTTCTGTTTACCACACTGAATTGGCAGAAACAAACTTGATGTCACACATGAAAAAGTCAGAGGATGAAGTCCCTGCTAACTGGGTTTGTTTCTGCATGCAGGGGTGTCGCGTTCTTCCAGGGCCAGACACAAGGCAGGCTGAGTAGCTTCAGTAGCTGGCCTTGTACACTGGCTGGCCTTCATGACTCCATAACTCCACAGCTCCCTGCTAACTGGGCTTCTAATTGTCAACCAGGGGGATTGTCTTGTTTCTCCTGAGGCAGGCAGGGAGACAGGGAGGGAGGGAGGGAGGGAGGCAGGGAGGGAGACGGAAGGAGGGAGGCAGGGAGGGAGGGAGGCAGGGAGGTAGACAGAGGAGGAGGGAGGGAGGCAGGGAGGGAGGGAGAGTGGGAGCCAGGGCTTTTTGTCTTTGTCCTCTGGCTCGCTCAACATCTCCACAGTTCAACAGTTCCCTGGAGAAGTGTCTCCATGCCCTTCTGTTGTGCAGGAGAAACCCAAGGGACCTGCACTCTCTGTGGGACAGGAGAGGGCCTTGTGAGACCCCTGGAACCTACTGTACAGACCAGAGACCTGGGACCTACTGTACAGACCAGAGACCTGGGACCTACTGTACAGACCAGACCAGAGACCTGGGACTTACTGTACAGACCAGACCAGAGACCAGAGACCAGAGACCAGAGACCAGAGACCAGAGACCAGACCAGAGACCAGAGACCAGACCAGAGACCAGAGACCAGACGAGAGACCAGAGACCAGAGAACAGACTAGAGACCAGAGAACTGACCAGAGAAGAAGGAGATACACATTTTCTTTGTAGTGAAGTACTCTAGATTTGTCTTTCCATCAAAATGTTTCCTTCCGTCATTAAAAGATTGATGGTGCTCATTCTGTCCAAAGAATGTGTGATGTAACTGTCTTCAGTGTGATGTAACTGTCTTCAGTGTGATGTAACTGTCTTCAGTGTGATGTAACTGTCTTCAGTGTGATGTAACTGTCTTCAGTGTGATGGAACTGTCTTCAGTGTGATGGAACTGTCTTCAGTGTGATGTAACTGTCTTCAGTGTGATGTAACTGTTTTCAGTGTGATGGAACTGTCTTCAGTGTGATGTAACTGTTTTCAGTGTGATGTAACTGTCTTCAGTGTGATGTAACTGTCTTCAGTGTGATGTAACTGTCTTCAGTGTGATGTAGCTGTCTTTAGTGTGATGTAACTGTCTTCAGTGTGATGTAACTGTCATCATCAAGCTGGTTTTGATTAGGATGTGACCAACTGAGTACGGAGGTCGACAAACGTCGCTATCAACAATCAACCCCTCCAAAAAACCGTCTCTTTTCATATTCCCTCGTATATTTTGTAATGTATTCCATATGGCGCCCTTTTTCTTCTGTAGTGCACTACTTTGGACAAGGGACCTGGTCAAAAGGAGTGCACTATGTAGGAAATAGGGCACAATTTGAGTCGGCCCTTTCACTGTGAGAGGACTCTAGGGTTATCAAATCAAATGTATTTATATAGCCCTTCTTACATCAGCTGATGTCTCAAAGTGCTGTACAGAAACCCAGCCTAAAACCCCAAACAGCAAGCAATGCAGGTGTAGAAGCACGGTGGCTAGGAAAAACTCCCTACAAAGTCCAGAACCTAGGGAGAAACCTAGAGAGGAACCAGGCTATGAGGGGTGGCCAGTCCTCTTCTGGCTGTGCCGGTTGGAGATTATAACAGAACATGGCCAAGATGTTCAAATGTTCATAAATGACCAGCATGGTCAAATAATAATAATCACAGTAGTTGTCGAGGGTGCAACAAGTCAGCAACTCAGGAGTAAATGTCAGTTGGCTTTTCATAGCCGATCATTAAGAGTATCTCTACCGCTCCTGCTGTCTCTAGAGAGTTGAAAACAGCAGGTCCGGGACAAGGTAGAACGTCCGGTGAACAGGTCAGGGTTCCATAGCCGCAGGCAGAACATTATTTATTAGCTCTGACTATAGGATCATGGACAGAATGGAAGACATCTGTCGTCCTCTCTCGTCCTCCTGCTCAACTGGATAGCAGCTGGTTAAATATGTACCTTGTCATCAATGCCATTCAGGCACCAGGTACCTTTCATATCTACATTCAGCCCTCCCCACACAAATCAATCAGCTGTACAGTACTTTGGATTTATTTACAATGCTAACACAGAACACAATGCTAACCCTGACCCGTACTGAGTTATTGTGGGAGATGAGCAGGAAATGAGGAGAATGCTGAACCAGGAACTCTCAGCGGTGAAACGGAGTTTAAGGTCAGAGGCAGGAACCGACACCTGCCACGATTCTCTTCTGTAAACAGTTTAACTAGACCAGTGGAGGCTGCTGAGGGGAGGACGGCTCATAATAGTGGCCAGAATGGAGTCAATGGAAATGGTTATCAACTACATGGAAACCACGTGTTTGATGTGTTTTATACCATTTCCATTGAAAATCCATTCCAGACTTTATTATGAGCCGTCCTCCCCTCAGCAGCCTCCACTGAACTACACGTAGGTGTATTCTCAATCATTTAATAATTCTTTATCAAACTAGATTTGATCGACAAGCGATGACAACACATGAAGATAATAGAACACACAGAATTTACATAGACTCAGGTGAGATCTAATGGAGAGCTGATGTAAACATGTCTCTGTTTCCAAGCCTCTCTGGGCCTCCCTGCTCCATCCCTGATGAGCCTTGTGGCTGATGGCTGGGTAGATGATGGGCCTTGTGGCTGATGGCTGGGTAGATGATGGGCCTTGTGGCTGATGGCTGGGTAGATGATGGCTGGGTAGATGATGGGACTTGTGGCTGATGGCTGGGTAGATGATGGGCCTTGTGGCTGCATAGTGGCTGATGGCTGGGTAGATGATGGGCCTTGTGGCTGCATGGTGGCTGATGGCTGGGTAGATGATGGGACTTGTGGCTGGTGGCTGGGTAGACGATGGGCCTTGTGGCTGATGACTGGGTAGACGATGGGCCTTGTGGCTGATGGCTGGGTAGATGATGGGCCTTGTGGCTGATGGCTGGGTAGATGATGGGCCTTGTGGCTGCATAGTGGCTGATGGCTGGGTAGATGATGGGCCTTGTGGCTGATGGCTGGGTAGATGATGGGCCTTGTGGCTGATGGCTGGTTAGGTGATGGGCCTTGTGGCTGCATGGTGGCTGATGGCTGGTTAGGAGATGGGCCTTGTGGCTGCGTTGTGGCTGGTGGCTGGTTAGGTGATTGGCCTTGTGGCTGATGGCTGGGTAGATGATGGGCCTTGTGGCTGCATGGTGGCTGATGGCTGGTTAGGTGATTGGCCTTGTGGCTGCATGGTGGCTGATGGCTGGGTAGACAATGGGCCTTATGGCTGCTGATGGCTGGAGGCTGGGTAGATGATGGGCCTTGTGGCTGATGGCTGGGTAGATGATGGTCCTTGTGGCTGCATAGTGGCTGGTGGCTGGGTAGACAATGGGCCTTATGGCTGCTGATGGCTGGTGGCTGGGTAGATGATGGGCCTTGTGGCTGATGGCCTTGTGGCTGATGGCTGGGTAGATGATGGGACTTGTGGCTGATGGCTGGGTAGATGATGGGTCTTGTGGCTGCATGGTGGCTGATGGCTGGGGTAGATGATGGGACTTGTGGCTGATGGCTGGGTAGATGATGGGCCTTGTGGCTGCATGGTGGCTGATGGCTGGTTAGATGATGGGCCTTGTGGCTGATGGCTGGGTAGATGATGGGCCTTGTGGCTGCATGGTGGCTGATGGCTGGGTAGACAATGAGCCTTATGGCTGCTGATGGCTGGAGGCTGGGTAGATGATGGGCCTTGTGGCTGATGGCCTTGTGGCTGATGGCTGGGTAGATGATGGGACTTGTGGCTGATGGCCTTGTGGCTGATGGCTGGGTAGATGATGGGACTTGTGGCTGATGGCCTTGTGGCTGGAGGCTGGGTAGATGATGGGACTTGTGGCTGATGGCCTTGTGGCTGGAGGCTGGGTAGATGATGGGCCTTGTGGCTGATGGCCTTGTGGCTGATGGCTGGGTAGATGATGGGACTTGTGGCTGATGGCTGGGTAGATTATGGGCCTTGTGGCTGCATGGTGGCTGATGGCTGGGTAGATGATGGGCCTTGTGGCTGATGGCTGGGTAGATGATGGGCCTTGTGGCTGATGGCTGGGTAGATGATGGGCCTTGTGGCTGCATGGTGGCTGATGGCTGGGTAGATGATGAGCCTTGTGGCTGATGGCTGGGTAGATGATGGGCCTTGTGGCTGCATGGTGGCTGATGGCTGGGTAGATGATGGGCCTTGTGGCTGCATGGTGGCTGATGGCCTTGTGGCTGATGGCTGGGTAGATGATGTGACTTGTGGCTGCATGTGGCTGATGGCCTTGTGGCTGATGGCTGGGTAGATGATGGGACTTGTGGCTGATGGCTGGGTAGATGATGGGCCTTGTGGCTGCATGGTGGCTGATGGCTGGGTAGATGATGGGCCTTGTGGCTGCATGGTGGCTGATGGCTGGTTAGGTGATGGGCCTTATGGCTGCTGATGGCTGGAGGCCCTCACAATGCTGCCTGCCCTGTTTTACAGCACTGCCAGATTATAGAGGCTGTTGCTCTGGAATCTGATTTGTTCTCTGGTCTGAGTGTGATCTGTTTGTGAATGCTGACCAGAGTCATCCTCTTGCCCTTGTAAACCATCAATTGTGTACTAGATTAGTGATAGTTTCTCGAGTTTTGACACAGTTTCCACTCTCTCGCTCTGTTGCTGCATCCTCCTTTATGAGTAAACGCAGATAGCTGTTGGTGTGACTGTTCCCTGCTGTTGGTTCTGTGGTGTGACTGTTCCCTGCTGTTGGTTCTGTGGTGTGACTGTTCCCTGCTGTTGGTTCTGTGGTGTGACTGTTCCCTGCTGTTGGTTCTGTTGGTGTGACTGTTCCCTGCTGTTGGTTCTGTGGTGTGACTGTTCCCTGCTGTTGGTTCTGTGGTGTGACTGTTCCCTGCTGTTGGTTCTGTGGTGTGACTGTTCCCTGCTGTCTGCTGTTGGTTCTGTGGTGTGACTGTTCCCTGTTGTTGGTTCTGTGGTGTGACTGTTCCCTGCTGTCTGCTGTTGGTTCTGTGGTGTGACTGTTCCCTGCTGTTGGTTCTGTGGTGTGACTGTTCCCTGCTGTTGGTTCTGTGGTGTGACTGTTCCCTGCTGTCTGCTGTTGGTTCTGTGGTGTGACTGTTCCCTGCTGTTGGTTCTGTGGTGTGACTGTTCCCTGCTGTCTGCTGTTGGTTCTGTGGTGTGACTGTTCCCTGCTGTTGGTTCTGTGGTGTGACTGTTCCCTGTTCCCTGCTGTTGGTTCTGTGGTGTGACTGTTCCCTGCTGTTGGTTCTGTGGTGTGACTGTTGTCTGCTGTCTGCTGTTGGTTCTGTGGTGTGACTGTTACCTGCTGTTGGTTCTGTGGTGTGACTGTTCCCTGCTGTCTGCTGTTGGTTCTGTGGTGTGACTGTTCCCTGCTGTCTTCTGTTGGTTCTGTGGTGTGACTGTTGCCTGCTGTTGGTTCTGTGGTGTGACTGTTCCCTGTTGTCTGCTGTTGGTTCTGTGGTGTGACTGTTCCCTGCTGTTGGTTCTGTGGTGTGACTGTTCCCTGCTGTTGGTTCTGTGGTGTGACTGTTCCCTGCTGTCTGCTGTTGGTTCTGTGGTGTGACTGTTCCCTGTTGTTGGTTCTGTGGTGTGACTGTTCCCTGTTGTTGGTTCTGTGGTGTGACTGTTCCCTGCTGTCTGCTGTTGGTTCTGTGGTGTGACTGTTCCCTGCTGTTGGTTCTGTGGTGTGACTGTTCCCTGCTGTCTGCTGTTGGTTCTGTGGTGTGACTGTTGCCTGCTATCTGCTGTTGGTTCTGTGGTGTGACTGTTCCCTGCTGTCTGCTGTTGGTTCTGTGGTGTGACTGTTCCCTGCTGCCTGCTGTTGGTTCTGTGGTGTGACTGTTCCCTGCTGTCTGCTGTTGGTTCTGTTGGTGTGACTGTTCCCTGCTGTTGGTTCTGTGGTGTGACTGTTCCCTGCTGTTGGTTCTGTGGTGTGACTGTTCCCTGCTGTTAGTTCTGTGGTGTGACTGTTCCCTGCTGTCTGCTGTTGGTTCTGTGGTGTGACTGTTCCCTGCTGCCTGCTGTTGGTTCTGTGGTGTGACTGTTGGTTCTGTGGTGTGACTGTCCTGGACTGGTATTTTTACAGAATAATTGTTATCTTGCTACTGTGAACAGAAATCAGCCAGTAAAGCTGAAATAAAAGCTGTAGGCGGGTAACTCTGTGTTCTCTCTCACAGTTTTAATGGATCCTCTGTAAGTACAATGGATCATGTCATCTGTATATTTATCAGTAACACTTTACATTAGTAACAGCATGGAATAAGCAACAGTCCCTACTGCATTTGTGTAATAGCAGAAAATGCTCAGCTCCGTTACTATGCTGGTACAATGCCGTTACTATAGTAACTAGTATGTATCTGTGTCCTGTAGCTATGTCCTGTCCAACATGTTTCCTCTCACTGACTTTGAGTGTTTTGTACTATGAAAGCACTTTCCGACAACTGCTTATGTAAAATGGGCTTTTATAAATACATGTAATTGATTTGATTTGTCGAGTGTTTGATTTAATGTGTCAATGTATTGATTAATTGATTGATTGATTGTCTCGTTGCAGGGCATAGCGTTTGCCTCACTGTTCTTTATCCTGGTTTCCATCACTACGTTCTGTCTGGAGACCCACGAGTACTTCAACGACCTGCAGAACCGCACGGAACGCGTGGTGGTGGGGAACCACACCGAGGTGGTGATCTTGGTGGAGGTGAGAGAGATACTTAGATGTAAATAGGCGTAGTACGTAGTACTACTATATGTACTATATGTACTGTATTGTACTGTATTGGCTATACGTAGTACTACTATATGTACAACAGAACGCGTGGTGGTGGTGGTGGTGGTGGGGAACCACACTGAGGAGGTCTCAGTAGAGGTAAGACAGAGGGATCCTCGTTGTCAATAGACTATTGATCCTGTCCAGAAAGTACCCAGAGCTGCTACCGCCCTTCGACTCTAGTGGAGATCTGAGAAGATTGGACAGATGAAAGCAATATGGTGACCATTTCATTGTTTCTGGATAGCACCTAAACGTAATGGGGCTTTTTTCAATGCATTTTACTGTACTGTATTGTACTGCATTGTACTGTACTGTATTGTATTGTATTGTTTTGTATTGTACTGTACTGTATTGTACTGTATTGCACTGTATTGTACTGTACTGTATTGTAATGTATTGTACTGTATTGTACTGTACTGTATTGTACTGCATTGTACTGTATTGTATTGTACTGTATTGTACTGTATTGTATTGTAATGTATTGTAATGTATTGTAATGTATTGTACTGTAATGCACGGTATTGTATTGTACTGTAATGTACTGTATTGTATTGTACTGCATTGTATTGTAATGTATTGTACTGTATTGTACTGTACTGTATTGTACTGCATTGTACTGTATTGTATTGTACTGTATTGTACTGTATTGTATTGTAATGTATTGTAATGTATTGTAATGTATTGTGCTGTATTGTACTGTAATGCACGGTATTGTATTGTACTGTACTGTACTGTATTGTACTATATTGTACTGTACTGTATTGTATTGTAATGTATTGTACTGTATTGTACTGTACTGTATTGTACTGCATTGTACTGTATTGTATTGTACTGTATTGTACTGTATTGTATTGTAATGTATTGTAATGTATTGTAATGTATTGTGCTGTATTGTACTGTAATGCACGGTATTGTATTGTACTGTAATGTACTGTATTGTATTGTACTGCATTGTACTGCATTGTACTGTAATGTACTGTATTATACTGTAATGGACTGTATTGTACTGTAGTGTACTGCATTGTATTGTTCTGTATTGTACTGTATTGTATTGTACTGCATTGTATTTAACTGTAATGTACTGTATAGTATTGTACTGTAGTGTACTGCATTGTATTGTTCTGCATTGTACTGTATTGTATTGTATTGCATTGTCTTGTATTTTTGTATAATGGGAAATGTTTATAAGCACATTTTAGTGACTGAATGAATTTCTCCTGATGGGAGAAAATAGTTCATCTAATAGATAGATATATTATATACTTTAATGATCCCTGAATTTAAATTCAATAATATAATCTATAATCTGATCTAATGTATAATCGAAGCTAATGCATAATCTAATCTAATGTATAATCTAATGTATAATCGAAGCTAATGTATAATCTAATGTATAATCTGATCTAATGTATAATCGAAGCTAATGTATAATCTAATCTATAATCTAATCTAATATATAATCTAATTTAATGTATAATCTAATGTATAATCTAATGTATAATCGAAGCTAATGTATAATATAATCTAATGTATAATCTAATCTAATGTATAATCTAATGTATAATCTAATCTAATGTATAATCTAATGTATAATCAAATCTATAATCTAATCTAATGTATAATGTATAATCTAATTATAACCTAATGTATAATCTAATCTAATGTATAATCTAATCTAATGTATAATCTAATGTATAATGTATAATCTAATGTATAATGTATAATCTAATGTATAATCTAATGTATAATCTAATCTAATGTATAATCTAATGTATAATCTAATGTATAATGTGATCTATTCTAGGTGGTGACCAAGCCCATTCTGACCGTGGTGGAGGGTGTTTGTGTGGTCTGGTTCACCTTTGAGTTCTTCGTCCGCATCGTTTGCTGCCCCGACAAGCTGCTCTTCATCAAGAACATGTTAAACGTCATTGACTTCGTGGCCATCCTGCCCTTCTACCTGGAGATGGGCCTCAGCGGCCTGTCCTCCTCTAAAGCGGCCTCCGACATCCTGGGGTTTCTGCGGGTGGTCCGCTTCGTCCGGATCCTCCGGATCTTCAAGCTGACCAGGCATTTCGTCGGTCTGAGGGTTCTCGGCCACACGTTGAGAGCCAGCGTCAACGAGTTCTGCCTGCTTATTGTCTTCCTGGCGTTGGGCGTCCTCATCTTCGCCACGATGATCTACTACGCAGAGCGGATAGGGGCCCAACCGGACGACCCTCGCGGCTCCAACCACACCCACTTCAAAAACATCCCCATCTCCTTCTGGTGGGCCGTGGTCACCATGACCACCCTGGGCTACGGGGACATGTACCCCCAGACGTGGCTGGGCATGATAGTGGGCGCGCTGTGCGCCCTGGCGGGGGTGCTGACCATCGCCATGCCCGTGCCTGTTATAGTCAATAACTTTGGGATGTACTACTCCTTGGCCATGGCTAAGCAGAAGCTGCCTAAGAAGAAGAAGGCGCACAATCCGAACCCGGACGCTCCCACGGACACGGCCTCGCTCGGGAAGTCTGTCGCTACCTCTCCCAGGGACAGTACTCAGAGTGATACGTGTCCGCTGGCTGCAGAGGATCATATCAACAGGAACCGCTCAGGTCAGACCAATTCAAATTAGATTCTTGAAATACAAAAAATTCTACCGTACTAATTCATCCCTTTAACGCTTTATTTAGACAAAAGTATTTTTTGAAAGCATCTTTATGATACGCCATAGGCCACAATGATAAGTGGATGTTTAATCTTTTCAAACCGTCAACCATTCCAGCCCATTAAAAGTCAGACCTCATTCAACCTTTTCAAACCACAACTCCCCTTACACATCACACTACCACCCCTTTATTCACACTGAAACATTCATAGACCATTTTCATTGTGCACTTTATCCCTTCACTAAATCCTCTTGGTGCCATAATGGTACAGTAGTAAGTGGATGTATAATTGATTCACCCCATTGACACTCGTAACTCATTCAAGTCATTCAAACCTATTCAACTCACCCTTTTAAAACTCACACATTCAACTTAAACACATTACTAATGAACACATCACCACAGTATTGCAGTTCTTCACTGACATAAGGTATGATATGCTGGTAGTATTTGTGGTGCTCTTTTACAACAGAGTGGCGTGGAGGGGAAAAAAAACATAATATACCTTTTACTGTAATCATATAGTATCATAGCTTTCCAGGTTTACTGTCCCTAGCCGCAAACACAGTAACACAACTTGATACAATCATGAATATACCCCTCCCAGATAAAAAATACGTTTGTTAAATTCAGAGTCAGCTTTTTGCTTGCTCCACTATCAAAATACAATATAATTCATCGGTCTACATCCCAAAGCCCAGTGCAGTCAAAAAAATTTGATTTTCCTATATATGTCCACACTATGAGGTTGGAGTAATACTGTGAAGACGTGAACATGATGATAATGGCCTTTTAGTGTAACAGCTGTTTGTAAAGACGGCCTGAATTTTCAGCCTGTTTTGGTGGGGTGGAGTTTTGGCCTTCCATGGTGACATCATCGTGTGGTAAATTAGTTCAAAGCGAATTCCAAACCTCTCAGCCAATAACAGTACATGTTCTGTTTCCCCCACCCCCCTCAGGACACTCCCACACAGTCCTAGCAAAATTCTTGCTTGAAAAATTGCCCTTTTCATTTTAAAACAATCCCAGTAACGTACTTAATTGTTACTCAGAAATAATTTGATATTGAGGAAAAAACATGTCCAATAGTATGATCGTTTGCTCCAGTCTGTCTGGAGCGCAAGATGGGCGGAGTTAGCAGTTTTTTTGAATATTTTATTGGATCCAATCTGCCTGGCATGCTCAATCAAGCCCAGTAATGCTGATCTAGCATCCATTTTGCCATGTACAGTGCATTCGGAAAGTATTCAGACCCCTTGACCTGTCCCACATTTTGTTACGTTACAGCCTTATTCTAAAATCGATTTAATAAAACATTTTCCTCATCAATCTACACACAATACCCCATAATGACATCACAATACCCCATAATGACATCACAATACCCCATAATGACATCACAATACCCCATAATGACATCACAATACCCCATAATGACATCACAATACCCCATAATGACATCACAATACCCCATAATGACAAAGCGAAAACATGTTTTTAGATGTTTTTTGCTAATTTATTAAAAATAAAATACAGAAATACCTTATTTACTTAAGTATTCAGATCCTTAACTCAGTACTTTGTTGAAGCACTTTTGGCAGTGATTAAAGCCTCAAGTCTTCTTGGGTATGACGCTACAAGCTTGGCACACCTGTATTTGGGGAGTTTCTCCCATTCTTCTCTGCAGATCCTCTCAAGCTCTGTCAGGTTGGATGGGGAGCGTCGCTGCACAGCTATTTTCAGGTCTCTCCAGAGATGTTCGATCGGGTTCGAGTCTGGGCTCTGGCTGGGCCACTCAAGGACATTTAGAGACTTGACCCGAAGCCACTCCTGCGTTGTCTTGGCTGTGTACTTAGGGTCGTTGTCCCGTTGGAAGGTGAACCCTCGCCCCAGGCTGAGGTCCTGAGCGATCTGGAGCAGGTTTTCATCAAGGATCTCTCTGTACTTTGCTCCGTTCATCTTTCCCTCGATCCTGACTAGTCTCCCAGTCCCTGCCACTGAAAAATATCCCCACAGCATGATGCTGCCACCACCATGCTTCACCTTAGGGATGGTGCCTGGTTTCCTCCAGACGTGATGCTTGGCATTCAGCCCAAAGTGTTCAATCTTGGTTTCATCAGACCAGAGAATCTTGTTTCTCTGGTCTGAGAGTCCTTTAGGTGCCTTTTGGCAAACTCCAAGCGGGCTGTCATGTGCCTTTTACTGAGGAGTGGCTTCCGTCTGGCCGTTCTACCATAAAGGCCTGATTGGTGGAATGCTGCAGAGATGGTTGTCCTTCTGGAAGTTTCTCCCATCTCCACAGAGGAAGTCTGGAGCTCTGTCAGAGTGACCATTGGGTTCTTGGTCACCTCCCTGATCAAGGCACTTCTCCCCCGATTGCTCAGTTTGGCTGTGCGGCCAGCTCTAGGAAGAGTCTTGGTGATTCCAAACTTCTTCCGTTTAAGAATGATGGTGGCCACTGTGTTCTTGGGGACCTTCAATGCTGCAGACATTTTTTGGTACCCTTCCCCAGATCTGTGCCTCAACACAATCCTGTCTCGGAGCTCTACGGACAATTCCTTCGACCTCATGGCTTGGTTTTTGCTCTGACATACACTGTCAACTGTGGGACCTTATATAGACAGGTGTGTGCCTTTCCAAATCATGTTGAATCAATTGAATTTACCACAGGTGGACTCCAATCAAGTTGTAGAAACATCTCAAGGATGATCAATGGAAACAGGATGCACCTGAACTCAATTTCGAGTCTCAAAGCATATGGTCAAAATACTTGTATTTTTTATCATTATGGGGTATTGTGTGTAGATTCATGAGGACTTTTTTTTATATTCCATTTTAAAATAAGTCTGTAACGTAACAAAATGTGGAAAAAGTGAAGGGGTCTGAATACTTTCTGAATGCACTGTACACGTTGTTCCCCCTGCTGCTATTGGACCAGGTCTCTCTTGGAAAAGAGATGTTATCTCAATGAAAAAAAACCTCTTTAAGTGAAGGTTAAATAAAAAATTAAATAAAAAACATGTAGATATTACCTCAACTAACCTGTATATCCTAATGAAAAAGATGACATGAACAGGAACCTGATTCTAGATCTTACTCTTTATGAACCAAGTCTGTCCTCCTTTCAGACTCCAAGCAGAATGGAGACGCAAACTTGGCTCTGTCGTCGGATGAGGGGTGCAGCCTGACCCAGCCGCTGTCACCCAGCGAGAAGTGGAACCTACGGCACGCCCACGGCGACGCTCGAGAACGCTCCCGGTCGGTCAGGGGGAACAAGACAAGCAAGAAAGAGGCAACCTGCTTCCTGCTCACTTCCGGAGACTTCTCCTGCTCTGGAGGAGAACACACCATAGTCACTGGTAGGTTGACCTGCATACAGGTACACAGGCACACACATACATACTCGTTCTCTTTCTCTCTCTGAAACATGGAGCCCACCCTCCGCAACCATAGGTCACATAACACACACAACACATAACTGTGAATACTGGACCGAATACCGGACCATGACAAAGGAGGCTGCAGGCGAGAGATCAATAGGTTGAAACCTAGAAAAGCATTATTCAGAACCCTCTTATCCTCCCCATGACAACCATTACACCCATTACACCTGTGGCAACCATGACAACCATTACACCCATGACAACCATGTGAGTGGACGTGGTGTCCACAAAGTAGAGTGTTTGGATATTTTGGTTACTGGTTGCTTTCTGGTATTCTTCTGTGCTGTTTTGGGCCCTTCTGTATGAATGTCTGATGTTGTACAGCTTCCTGGGCTGTGAATGTCTGATTTTGTACAGCTTCCTGGGCTGTGAATGTCTGATGTTGTACAGCTCACTGGGCTGTGAATGTCTGATGTTGTACAGCTTACTGGGCTGTGAATGTCTGATGTTGTACAGCTTACTGGGCTGTGAATGTCTGATGTTGTACAGCTTCCTGGGCTGTGAATGTCTGATGTTGTACAGCTCACTGGGCTGTGAATGTCTGATGTTGTACAGCTTACTGGGCTGTGAATGTCTGATGTTGTACAGCTTACTGGGCTGTGAATGTCTGATGTTGTACAGCTTCCTGGGCTGTGAATGTCTGATGTTGTACAGCTTACTGGGCTGTGAATGTCTGATGTTGTACAGCTTACTGGGCTGTGAATGTCTGATGTTGTACAGCTCACTGGGCTGTGAATGTCTGATGTTGTACAGCTCACTGGGCTGTGAATGTCTGATGTTGTACAGCTCACTGGGCTGTGAATGTCTGATGTTGTACAGCTTACTGGGCTGTGAATGTCTGATGTTGTACAGCTTACTGGGCTGTGAATGTCTGATGTTGTACAGCTCACTGGGCTGTGAATGTCTGATGTTATACAGCTTACTGGGCCTGTGAATGTCTGATGTTATACAGCTTACTGGGCTGTGAATGTCTGATGTTGTACAGCTCACTGGGCTGTGAATGTCTGATGTTGTACAGCTTACTGGGCTGTGAATGTCTGATGTTGTACAGCTCACTGGGCTGTGAATGTCTGATGTTGTACAGCTTACTGGGCTGTGAATGTCTGATGTTGTACAGCTTACTGGGCTGTGAATGTCTGATGTTGTACAGCTCACTGGGCTGTGAATGTCTGATGTTGTACAGCTTACTGGGCTGTGAATGTCTGATGTTATACAGCTCACTGGGCTGTGAATGTCTGATGTTGTACAGCTTACTGGGCTGTGAATGTCTGATGTTATACAGCTTACTGGGCTGTGAATGTCTGATGTTGTACAGCTCACTGGGCTGTGAATGTCTGATGTTGTACAGCTTACTGGGCTGTGAATGTCTGGTGTTGTACAGCTCACTGGGCTGTGAATGTCTGATGTTATACAGCTTACTGGGCTGTGAATGTCTGATGTTATACAGCTTACTGGGCTGTGAATGTCTGATGTTATACAGCTTACTGGGCTGTGAATGTCTGATGTTATACAGCTTACCGGGCTGTGAATGTCTGATGTTATACAGCTTACTGGGCTGTGAATGTCTGATGTTGTACAGCTCACTGGGCTGTGAATGTCTGATGTTGTACAGCTTACTGGGCTGTGAATGTCTGATGTTGTACAGCTCACTGGGCTGTGAATGTCTGATGTTGTACAGCTTACTGGGCTGTGAATGTCTGATGTTGTACAGCTTACCGGGCTGTGAATGTCTGATGTTGTACAGCTCACTGGGCTGTGAATGGGTGGTTGTTTCCATGTCTGTTCTTTTGAGGAACAAGGTAATTTGGCTGTGATCAGACAGAGGTGTTAGTGGCTTGACAGTGAATGAGCTGAGAGAGAAAGGGTCAATGTCTGTAATCATATAGTCTACTGTGCTGTGGCCAAGAGGTGAGCAGTAGGTGAATCTCCCCAAAGAGTCCCCCCGTAACCTACCATTGACAAAGTACAGACCCAGGCTTCTACAGAGCTGCAACAGATCCCTTCCGTTTTTGATGATGGTGCTGTCACTGTTGTTTCTATGGGGGAGATGAAGACAGTTAGAAACAGTATGGCCTGTAATAAAGCTGTCCCCTCTTGTGGTCGTTAGATCAGGTAGTGTTCCTGTGAGCGCATTTGTGTCCCCACAGATGAGCACATTTCCCTGGGCCTGGAAATGGCACGTCTCTTCCTCAAGGGTGGGGAAGATCTCCTCTGAGCAATATGGGGATTCTGAGGGGGATATACTGTATATTGCGCATATTAACCAAATGTGATATTTACCCATTTTGAGGGGATCAAATACATTTTGTAGTTTGGATTTGTACCAAATGATCAATCCTCCAGAGTCTCTGTCTCTCTCTCTTCCTCCACTCTCTCTCTTCCTCCACGTCTACAGAGTTTCTCTCTCTCTTCCTCCACGTCTACAGAGTTTCTCTCTCTCTTCCTCCACGTCTACAGAGTTTCTCTCTCTCTTCCTCCACGTCTACAGAGTTTCTCTCTCTCTTCCTCCACGTCTACAGAGTTTCTCTCTCTCTTCCTCCACGTCTACAGAGTTTCTCTCTCTCTTCCTTCACGTCTACAGAGTTTCTCTCTCTCTCTTCCTCCACGTCTACAGAGTTTCTCTCTCTCTTCCTCCACGTCTGCAGAGTTTCTCTCTCTCTTCCCTCACGTCTACAGAGTTTCTCTCTCTTCCTCCACGTCTACAGAGTTTCTCTCTCTCTTCCTCCACGTCTACAGAGTTTCTCTCTCTTCCTTCACGTCTACAGAGTTTCTCTCTCTTCCTTCACGCCCACAGAGTTTCTCTCTCTCTTCCTCCACGTCTACAGAGTTTCTCTCTCTCTTCCTTCACGTCTACAGAGTTTCTCTCTCTCTTCCTCCACGTCTACAGAGTTTCTCTCTCTCT
>NC_092113.1:39914007-39926507 GCF_045679555.1 Salvelinus alpinus | reverse complement strand
GAGGGAAAGAGAGAGAAAGAGAGAGGAGAGAGCGAGAGGAAAGAGAGAGAGAGATGGAGAAGGAGAGAGAGAGAGAGACGGAGAAAGAGAGAGAGAGAGAGAAAGAGAGAGGAGAGAGAGAGAGAGAGACGGAGAAGGAGAGAGAGAGAGAGACTGAGAAAGAGAGAGAGAGAGAGAGACGGAGAAGGAGCGAGAGAAAGACGGAGAAGGAGAGAGAGAGAAAAAGAAAGCAAGAGGGGGAGAGGCTAGAAGGAGAGCGGTAATTCAATACCTCAACTCTGTATCTGGTGAGTATGAGAGTAATGACATCCCAGCCTATTAAAGGGGAATATCAGACATGTGCTTTCACATTTTAGTGTACATTAGCTGCAGGGAGACAGGGGCTCCAGGCAATGGGGGCCTTTTGGGATCCAGCTCGGAGGTCTGGGATATGCCCTGCAGCATTACAATACTATTATAAATCAATTCATTAGATCAGAATTCACTGTCTGCTACCAAAATAGTCATATGTATTATACAGAAGTGGCTGTCTATGTGAATGTATCAGTTTTACAACTGAACGCTCCCTAACCGCTTCTTGCTCACAAAACCTGGGTTCAAACACTATTCAAAATAATTCAAAAATAATTAAGCTTTCGGCTTGATTGAGTTTGCCTGGCGAAGTCTAATCTCCGCACATCTGGGATTCCTGGCAGGCTTAAAGCAAACGCTCAACGAATTTGAAAGATTTCAAAGTATTCAGTATTTGAACCCAGGTCTTGTCTGCTCTGCTCTCAGGGTTGCGTTATGGCCGTAGTGTAAAGAGCCAGGCTAATGCCTCTTATGTCTGTATCAAGCAGACAGGGAACAGGGTCTGGGTAATATGTCAGGGGAGGGGGCATTATGGCAGGAAGCTGTTAAATGTCAGAGAGAAACACAAGGGCAGAAGAACAACGTCTAGATGGATATTAAGACTGGCTTGCTCTTTAGGCAACACTGAAACACTGAAATCAAATGTCCCCAATATAATATCAAACACTTCAAAACATTTGGCAAATGCTCTAAGCATCCGGAAAAGCGCTATATATAAATCCTATCAATTATTCTTAATATCATTAAAGCTAGAATCCTTAATTGAAACAATAACAAAGCAGATACCTCTCCTCTGTTTTGGTTAAAAGCTGAAGGATGGACCTGGAGAAATACAACCACTCAGATTAATAGACAGAGCTATGGATGCAGGGACTGACCATCCATGATATCAACATTATAGTTTTAACCATGTTATGAGGTTATACAGGACTGACCATTCATGATATCAACATTATAGTTTTAACCACGTTATGAGGTTATACAGGACTGACCATCCCATGATATCAACATTATATTTTTAACCATGTTATGAGGCTATACAGGACTGACCATCCATGATATCAACATTATAGTTATAACCACGTTATGAGGCTATACAGGACTGACCATCCATGATATCAACATTATAGTTATAACCACGTTATGAGGTTATACAGGACTGACCATCCATGATATCAACATTATAGTTATAACCACGTTATGAGGCTATACAGGACTGACCATCCATGATATCAACATTATAGTTTTAACCATGTTATGAGGTTATACAGGACTGACCATCCATGATATCAACATTATAGTTATAACCACGTTATGAGGCTATACAGGACTGACCATCCATGATATCAACATTATAGTTTTAACCACGTTATGAGGTTATACAGGACTGACCATCCATGATATCAACATTATAGTTTTAACCACGTTATGAGGTTATACAGGACTGACCATCCCATGATATCAACATTATAGTTTTAACCATGTTATGAGGCTATACAGGACTGACCATCCATGATATCAACATTATAGTTTTAACCACGTTATGAGGCTATACAGGACTGACCCTCCCATGATATCAACATTATAGTTTTAACCATGTTATGAGGCTATACAGGACTGACCATCCATGATATCAACATTATAGTTATAACCATGTTATGAGGCTATACAGGACTGACCCTCCCATGATATCAACATTATAGTTTTAACCACGTTATGAGGCTATACAGGACTGACCATCCATGATATCAACATTATAGTTTTAACCACGTTATGAGGCTATACAGGACTGACCATCCCATAATATCAACATTATAGTTTTAACCATGTTATGAGGCTATACAGGACTGACCATCCATGATATCAACATTATAGTTTTAACCATGTTATGAGGCTATACAGGACTGACCATCCATGATATCAACATTATAGTTTTAACCACGTTATGAGGTTATACAGGACTGACCATCCCATGATATCAACATTATAGTTTTAACCACGTTATGAGGCTATACAGGACTGACCATCCCATGATATCAACATTATAGTTATAACCATGTTATGAGGTTATACAGGACTGACCATCCATGATATCAACATTATAGTTTTAACCACGTTATGAGGTTATACAGGACTGACCATCCCATGATATCAACATTATAGTTTTAACCACGTTATGAGGCTATACAGGACTGACCATCCATGATATCAACATTATAGTTTTAACCACGTTATGAGGCTATACAGGACTGACCATCCATGATATCAACATTATAGTTTTAACCACGTTATGAGGCTATACAGGACTGACCATCCATGATATCAACATTATAGTTATAACCATGTTATGAGGCTATACAGGACTGACCATCCATGATATCAACATTATAGTTTTAACCATGTTATGAGGCTATACAGGACTGACCATCCATGATATCAACATTATAGTTATAACCATGTTATGAGGCTATACAGGACTGACCATCCATGATATCAACATTATAGTTATAACCATGTTATGAGGCTATACAGGACTGACCATCCATGATATCAACATTATAGTTATAACCATGTTATGAGGCTATACAGGACTGACCATCCATGATATCAACATTATAGTTATAACCATGTTATGAGGCTATACAGGACTGACCATCCATGATATCAACATTATAGTTATAACCACGTTATGAGGTTATACAGGACTGACCATCCATGATATCAACATTATAGTTTTAACCATGTTATGAGGCTATACAGGACTGACCATCCATGATATCAACATTATAGTTTTAACCATGTTATGAGGCTATACAGGACTGACCATCCATGATATCAACATTATAGTTATAACCACGTTATGAGGTTATACAGGACTGACCATCCATGATATCAACATTATAGTTTTAACCATGTTATGAGGCTATACAGGACTGACCATCCATGATATCAACATTATAGTTTTAACCATGTTATGAGGCTATACAGGACTGACCATCCATGATATCAACATTATAGTTTTAACCATGTTATGAGGTTATACAGGACTGACCATCCATGATATCAACATTATAGTTATAACCACGTTATGAGGTTATACAGGACTGACCATCCATGATATCAACATTATAGTTTTAACCATGTTATGAGGCTATACAGGACTGACCATCCATGATATCAACATTATAGTTTTAACCACGTTATGAGGCTATACAGGACTGACCATCCATGATATCAACATTATAGTTTTAACCACGTTATGAGGCTATACAGGACTGACCATCCATGATATCAACATTATAGTTATAACCATGTTATGAGGCTATACAGGACTGACCATCCATGATATCAACATTATAGTTTTAACCACGTTATGAGGCTATACAGGACTGACCATCCATGATATCAACATTATAGTTATAACCATGTTATGAGGCTATACAGGACTGACCATCCATGATATCAACATTATAGTTATAACCATGTTATGAGGCTATACAGGACTGACCATCCATGATATCAACATTATAGTTATAACCATGTTATGAGGCTATACAGGACTGACCATCCATGATATCAACATTATAGTTTTAACCATGTTATGAGGCTATACAGGACGGACCATCCCATGATATCAACATTATAGTTTTAACCACGTTATGAGGCTATACAGGACTGACCATCCCATGATATCAACATTATAGTTATAACCATGTTATGAGGTTATACATGACTGACCATCCATGATATCAACATTATAGTTTTAACCACGTTATGAGGTTATACAGGACTGACCATCCCATGATATCAACATTATAGTTTTAACCACGTTATGAGGCTATACAGGACTGACCATCCATGATATCAACATTATAGTTTTAACCACGTTATGAGGCTATACAGGACTGACCATCCCATGATATCAACATTATAGTTATAACCATGTTATGAGGTTATACAGGACTGACCATCCATGATATCAACATTATAGTTTTAACCACGTTATGAGGTTATACAGGACTGACCATCCCATGATATCAACATTATAGTTTTAACCACGTTATGAGGCTATACAGGACTGACCATCCATGATATCAACATTATAGTTTTAACCACGTTATGAGGCTATACAGGACTGACCATCCATGATATCAACATTATAGTTTTAACCATGTTATGAGGCTATACAGGACTGACCATCCCATGATATCAACATTATAGTTTTAACCATGTTATGAGGCTATACAGGACTGACCATCCATGATATCAACATTATAGTTATAACCATGTTATGAGGCTATACAGGACTGACCATCCATGATATCAACATTATAGTTTTAACCACGTTATGAGGCTATACAGGACTGACCATCCATGATATCAACACAATAGTTTTAACCACGTTATGAGGCTATACAGGACTGACCATCCCATGATATCAACATTATAGTTATAACCATGTTATGAGGTTATACAGGACTGACCATCCATGATATCAACATTATAGTTTTAACCACGTTATGAGGTTATACAGGACTGACCATCCATGATATCAACATTGTAGTTTTAACCATGTTATGAGGCTATACAGGACTGACCATCCATGATATCAACATTATAGTTTTAACCATGTTATGAGGCTATACAGGACTGACCATCCCATGATATCAACATTATAGTTATAACCATGTTATGAGGCTATACAGGACTGACCATCCATGATATCAACATTATAGTTTTAACCATGTTATGAGGCTATACAGGACTGACCATCCATGATATCAACATTATAGTTTTAACCACGTTATGAGGCTATACAGGACTGACCATCCCATGATATCAACATTATAGTTATAACCATGTTATGAGGTTATACAGGACTGACCATCCATGATATCAACATTATAGTTTTAACCACGTTATGAGGCTATACAGGACTGACCATCCATGATATCAACATTATAACCATGTTATGAGGCTATACAGGACTGACCATCCCATTTTATTTTTATTTATTTTACCGTTATTTTACCAGGTAAGTTGACTGAGAACACGTTCTCATTTGCAGCAACGACCTGGGGAATAGTTACAGGGGAGAGGAGGGGGATGAATGAGCCAATTGTAAACTGGGGATTATTAGGTGACCGTGATGGTTGAGGGCCAGATTGGGAATTTAGCCAGGACACCGGGGTTAACACCCCTACTCTTACGATAAGTGCCATGGGATCTTTAATGACCTCAGAGAGTCAGGACACCCGTTTAACGTCCCATCCGAAAGACGGCACCCTACACAGAGCAGTGTCCCCAATCACTGCCCTGGGGCATTGGGATCTTTGTTTAGACCAGAGGAAAGAGTGCCTCCTACTGGCCCTCCAACACCACTTCCAGCAGCACCTGGTCTCCCATCCAGGGACTGACCAGGACCAACCCTGCTTAGCTTCAGAAGCAAGCCAGCAGTGGTATGCAGGGTGGTATGCTGCTGGCAATGATATCAACATTATAGTTTTAACCATGTTATGAGGCTATACAGGACTGACCATCCCATGATATCAACATTATAGTTTTAACCACGTTATGAGGTTATACAGGACTGACCATCCATGATATCAACATTATAGTTATAACCACGTTATGAGGTTATACAGGACTGACCATCCATGATATCAACATTATAGTTTTAACCACGTTATGAGGCTATACAGGACTGACCATCCCATGATATCAACATTATAGTTTTAACCATGTTATGAGGCTATACAGGACTGACCATCCATGATATCAACATTATAGTTATAACCATGTTATGAGGCTATACAGGACTGACCATCCCATGATATCAACATTATAGTTTTAACCATGTTATGAGGCTATACAGGACTGACCATCCATGATATCAACATTATAGTTTTAACCACGTTATGAGGTTATACAGGACTGACCATCCATGATATCAACATTATAGTTTTAACCATGTTATGAGGCTATACAGGACTGACCATCCATGATATCAACATTATAGTTTTAACCACGTTATGAGGCTATACAGGACTGACCATCCATGATATCAACATTATAGTTTTAACCATGTTATGAGGCTATACAGGACGGACCATCCATGATATCAACATTATAGTTTTAACCACGTTATGAGGCTATACAGGACGGACCATCCCATGATATCAACATTATAGTTTTAACCATGTTATGAGGCTATACAGGACTGACCATCCATGATATCAACATTATAGTTTTAACCACGTTATGAGGCTATACAGGACTGACCATCCCATGATATCAACATTATAGTTATAACCATGTTATGAGGTTATACAGGACTGACCATCCATGATATCAACATTATAGTTTTAACCACGTTATGAGGTTATACAGGACTGACCATCCCATGATATCAACATTATAGTTATAACCATGTTATGAGGTTATACAGGACTGACCATCCATGATATCAACATTATAGTTTTAACCACGTTATGAGGTTATACAGGACTGACCATCCCATGATATCAACATTATAGTTTTAACCACGTTATGAGGCTATACAGGACTGACCATCCATGATATCAACATTATAGTTTTAACCATGTTATGAGGCTATACAGGACTGACCATCCATGATATCAACATTATAGTTTTAACCATGTTATGAGGCTATACAGGACTGACCATCCATGATATCAACATTATAGTTTTAACCACGTTATGAGGCTATACAGGACTGACCATCCATGATATCAACATTATAGTTTTAACCACGTTATGAGGCTATACAGGACTGACCATCCCATGATATCAACATTATAGTTATAACCATGTTATGAGGTTATACAGGACTGACCATCCATGATATCAACATTATAGTTTTAACCACGTTATGAGGTTATACAGGACTGACCATCCATGATATCAACATTATAGTTTTAACCATGTTATGAGGCTATACAGGACTGACCATCCATGATATCAACATTATAACCATGTTATGAGGCTATACAGGACTGACCATCCATGATATCAACATTATAGTTTTAACCATGTTATGAGGCTATACAGGACTGACCATCCCATTTTATTTTTATTTATTTTACCGTTATTTTACCAGGTAAGTTGACTGAGAACACGTTCTCATTTGCAGCAACGACCTGGGGAATAGTTACAGGGGAGAGGAGGGGGATGAATGAGCCAATTGTAAACTGGGGATTATTAGGTGACCGTGATGGTTGAGGGCCAGATTGGGAATTTAGCCAGGACACCGGGGTTAACACCCCTACTCTTACGATAAGTGCCATGGGATCTTTAATGACCTCAGAGAGTCAGGACACCCGTTTAACGTCCCATCCGAAAGACGGCACCCTACACAGAGCAGTGTCCCCAATCACTGCCCTGGGGCATTGGGATCTTTGTTTAGACCAGAGGAAAGAGTGCCTCCTACTGGCCCTCCAACACCACTTCCAGCAGCACCTGGTCTCCCATCCAGGGACTGACCAGGACCAACCCTGCTTAGCTTCAGAAGCAAGCCAGCAGTGGTATGCAGGGTGGTATGCTGCTGGCAATGATATCAACATTATAGTTTTAACCATGTTATGAGGCTATACAGGACTGACCATCCATGATATCAACATTATAGTTTTAACCACGTTATGAGGCTATACAGGACTGACCATCCATGATATCAACATTATAGTTTTAACCACGTTATGAGGCTATACAGGACTGACCATCCATGATATCAACATTATAGTTATAACCATGTTATGAGGTTATACAGGACTGACCATCCATGATATCAACATTATAGTTTTAACCACGTTATGAGGCTATACAGGACTGACCATCCCATGATATCAACATTATAGTTTTAACCACGTTATGAGGTTATACAGGACTGACCATCCATGATATCAACATTATAGTTTTAACCACGTTATGAGGTTATACAGGACTGACCATCCATGATATCAACATTATAGTTTTAACCATGTTATGAGGCTATACAGGACTGACCATCCATGATATCAACATTATAGTTTTAACCACGTTATGAGGCTATACAGGACTGACCGTCCATGATATCAACATTATAGTTATAACCACGTTATGAGGTTATACAGGACTGACCATCCATGATATCAACATTATAGTTTTAACCATGTTATGAGGCTATACAGGACTGACCATCCATGATATCAACATTATAGTTATAACCATGTTATGAGGCTATACAGGACTGACCATCCATGATATCAACATTATAGTTTTAACCATGTTATGAGGCTATACAGGACTGACCATCCATGATATCAACATTATAGTTTTAACCATGTTATGAGGCTATACAGGACTGACCATCCATGATATCAACATTATAGTTTTAACCACGTTATGAGGTTATACAGGACTGACCATCCATGATATCAACATTATAGTTTTAACCACGTTATGAGGCTATACAGGACTGACCATCCCATGATATCAACATTATAGTTTTAACCATGTTATGAGGCTATACAGGACTGACCATCCATGATATCAACATTATAGTTTTAACCATGTTATGAGGCTATACAGGACTGACCATCCATGATATCAACATTATAGTTTTAACCATGTTATGAGGCTATACAGGACTGACCATCCATGATATCAACATTATAGTTTTAACCACGTTATGAGGTTATACAGGACTGACCATCCATGATATCAACATTATAGTTTTAACCATGTTATGAGGCTATACAGGACTGACCATCCATGATATCAACATTATAGTTATAACCATGTTATGAGGCTATACAGGACTGACCATCCATGATATCAACATTATAGTTTTAACCACGTTATGAGGCTATACAGTGTTTGTTTACATTTATATTGTTTTACAAACGTTGGAGTAAAACAAGCTTATATTTTGGGTTCTGATGGGGTAAAACAGCTGAACTGAGCTCATGAGGCATTTATAAATAATATTCTTCAAGAATAAATTTTTACGTATCATTAATGAATGAATTCCTCCAACCCCATTAAAACCTCATTGGCTCAAAGATCTGACAACCACCTGCTAATTTCCTCATGTCCATGACATGACTCTCGAATGATGTGACAGACCATTCAACTGCCACTAAGCTGTTGACAGGAAGCAATAGCGTCAGCCACAAAGATTTTTTTTTTTTTACATATTACAATGTGTTGTTACCTCAGAGAATGGCTTTATGGCGGACGATGATATACCTTTTTAGCCATAGAGATCCATGTGCTTTTCCCCTTAAACCAATCCATAGGAACTTAGGATGTGCTTTATCGTTCACAGAGTCTGACTGTTCATCTTGATAGTCACCAAATAGGATGGTCAAGACCATCATAGCCTGAGGTTTCTGCTTCCACTGGACTCGCTCTCTCTCTCTCTCTCTCTGGTCCAGGTTATGATCTGCAGACAGTAACGCTTGAATTGGCCTGAGGGCTTCCTTTCAATATATGGCTAAATTCAGTGGAGGCTGCTGAGGGGAGGATGGCTCATAATAATGGCCGGGAATGGAGTCAATGGAAATGGTTATCAACTACATGGAAACCACGTGTTTGATGTGTTTTATACCATTTCCATTGAAAATCCATTCCAGACCTTATTATGAGCCGTCCTCCCCTCAGCAGCCTCCACTGGCTAAATTACAGTCAGTGTGTAGTCTAGTCCTCATGAATCCAAGTGACTTGTATGTATTCATGCCTTTTCGCCCTATAGAATATAGGATATTTGTCTCAAAAGACCCAATATTGAATGAACGTTATATCATCCCACAGCCCACAACTCTTCCATCATTGTCATACCACGTATACATACAGAGAACATTGGTTTGACTGTCCTGTCTCTAATGTTTGTTTCTCTGTTACAGAGAGCTGTACAGACATCCTGGCAGCTACAGGGATCTACGCCCATCCAGAAATCACCACTCTGACCTGAAGAAGCCCATTTGGATTGATAAAGAACAAGTGGTCGTGAACCAGGGTGCATGGGGCGGAGCTTCAGATTTAGGCCCCTCCCTCCTTCTCTAACTAACGTGAAGGTTCCGGATGGTTCCGGAAGGTTCCAGAAGAAGAACCCTTGTCTTTCTGTCGAGTACAAAGTAACCAAACTCCGCGGGTAGAATACTTCTATCTGATGCTTTAGAACATATAGTTATGTATGTACACACATCTGTCTGTTTCCAAGCATTTAGCATGTATTGTATTGCATGATCTAGCTCTATATAATGTACCTTGAGGAAATTAACATCAAGTGAGCTTAATGTTAAGGGACACATCTAAAGTTGAGGAGGGTTTTGAATATCTCCTCTGATGTTAATAGTCTTGAGTTTCAATCAAACATCAATATTTCCAAATGGTGTTTTCAAGAAATTGCTACTATGGCATTTGTTGATTCTGTTTTAAAAGTGTACAATAGACTACATGATCAGTTCATAGTCCTCGTGAAGAATCCTGAGACCAGAAACCATATGATGTTTCAGAAGAAAAAAAATGTGCAGTCTTTCATCAATGAAGCATAATTGGTAAATATTGACTAACTAAAATACAACAACAATGTGTGTGCAGTTGCATTGTTTAAAAAAAGTGACTGTGAACAAATTACAGTCGGATTAGAACTACGAGTCGTTATTCCAAGCCGACTGACTCCCAACAAAAATATAGTACAGCTTTGTTTTGATTTAAACATGACGGTAAATGGCTTCCCGAGTGGCGCAGCGGTCTAAGGCACTGCATCGCAGTGTTGCAACATCACTACAGCCTGGGGTTCGCTTTAGTTGACTCATCGCGCTCTAGCGACTCCTTGTGGCGGGCCGGGCGCCTGCAGGCTGACTTCAGTCTTCAGTAGAACTGTTTTTCCTCCGACACATTGGTGCGAGCGGGTGTTAAGGAGCGTGGCGGATGTTAAGAAGCACGGCTTGGCGGGTCATGTTTCAGAGGATGCATGGACTCGACCTTCGCCTCTCCCGAGCCCGTCGGGGAGTTGCAGCAAGGAGACAAGATTATAATCACCAAATTGGGGAGAAAAAGGGGGTAAAAAATACAACAACAAAAATGACAATAATAAAAACCATAACGGTAAAACAGGTTGGTCTCTGCCTGGTGTCATGCCAGTCAACAGACAGGCCATAGTCAGTGGCATGTGACTATAAAAGCTCACATAACTTTCCTTTCACAAAGTATCATGCAATTCCTATAGAAAGAATAAAAAACAAAATGGCTGAAAAATATAAATCATGTATATCTATTACAGTACAGTACATGAACAGTTCTGTTTCAGGAAGAAGAGAGTCAACATGCAGACAGTAGTAGCAATAGCAGCATGTGACTATTAAAGTTGTTCACAAACAAAGTGTCTTTAAATCCTTATACAACAAAAAAAGGAGAAAAACTCATGTCAAAATGCCTTGCGAGACCAGATGCAGCCAGAAAGTGGTCAAGAGGGTAGCATGTGACTGAAGAAGCTCATACTACTTCTCTTTTTACGAACAAAGTGTCTTGGAAATCCTTGTATAAATGATATATAAATGCTATTGTATTTCCATTAGCTGTGTTCCATCAGTACATTCGCTGGTTGAAAGGGGACCAAACTTTGGGCGGCCATATTAGTTAAAAATAGATTATATCAACGTCATCATTAGTAAATGTATCATCAACATCGTTAGTAAATGCAATGTTAAGAAGCATATCAACACATACTGTGGCATCATCCGTACATTCTAGTCGTGCCTAATGACAAAGTGATGGAGCTTAATGTGTTATGGAGTAACTTGATGAGGTTTAGATTTGTTCCTAAAACGGATTATCTTGGTTCTTTTAAGATCTTGGTTATTTTAAGAGCTTCATTTTTGAAGATCTTGGTTGTTGAAGATCTTGCTTGTTTATACATGTTGCCAAGGGGGGGGGGGGGGGGGGGGGGTGGCTGCATCTCAAATGAAATGTCAGCATCTCAAGTGGTGCCCTATTCCCTATGTAGGTTCTGGTCAAAGATAGTGCACTATATAAGGGATAGGGAGCCTATTTTTGGACTGAGACAAATAGAGTATGGTTTCTTTCACATGATGTCTTAATATATTTCTCTTGGTCGACCGTAGTTGCCTTATGTTTATTATAAAACA
>NC_092113.1:39906507-39911507 GCF_045679555.1 Salvelinus alpinus | reverse complement strand
ACTCTGTCTATATGTTCTATAGTCTATAACCCTGTCTATATATGCTATAGTCTATAGACTCTGTCTATATATTCTATAGTCTATAGACTCTGTCTATATGTTCTATAGTCTATAGACTCTGTCTATATATTCTATAGTCTATAACCCTGTCTATATATTCTATAGTCTATAGACTCTGTCTATATATTCTATAGTCTATAGACTCTGTCTATATATTCTATAGTCTATAGACTCTGTCTATATATTCTATAGTCTATAACCCTGTCTATATATTCTATAGTCTATAGACTCTGTCTATATGTTCTATAGTCTATAACCCTGTCTATATATTCTATAGTCTATAGACTCTGTCTATATGTTCTATAGTCTATAGACTCTGTCTATATATTCTATAGTCTATAGACCCTGTCTATATGTTCTATAGTCTATAGACTCTGTCTATATGTTCTATAGTCTATAGACTCTGTCTATATATTCTATAGTCTATAGACTCTGTCTATATGTTCTTCTACATGCTGTTAGATGCTGTTTCTGTCTCTGTGTGTACATTCGTAATGATGTATTTAGCCTTTATACTTCAACTATGTACTGCACAGCATGGGACCAACGTGTTGCGGCGATTTTACTATTGTGTTCTAAGTGGGTGTAGGATCAAACTACACGGTTCATCCCAACAGAATGGGATTTCGTGCTCAAACAAGTAGAGGTTCTTAGTGTGTGTGTGTGTGTGTATGTGTGCTGTGTGTGTGTGTTTGTGCGTGTTTGTGTGTGTATGTGTGCTGTGTGTGTGTATGTGTGTGTGTTTGTGTGTGTATGTGTGCTGTGTGTGTGTTTGTGCGTGCATGTGTGCTGTGTGTGTGTTTGTGTGTGTATGTGTGCTGTGTGTGTGTTTGTGCGTGCATGCGTTTGGTGTAATGAAAGTCATAGCCATGCCTCACTGACTGAAGGTGTAGCTGGAACACAACACACAGCCGTCTCCATAGAGATGTGGAATGACAGGCTACTAATTACTTGTTCAGTTGCTTCTCTGCTGCTGCTCATCGCTCTCTCGGCTTCTCACACTTGTAAGCATGCACACAGACACACACACACTCATTATAGTCATTGCCCATGAGGAACGGTGTTTGATGTGCCAGAAAAGAAGGTGTGTGTGCATGCACTTTATACTGTCTATAGAAACACAGAGGACTTACATCAATGAGTCACAAATCAGTGTTGTTGTTTTCCTGATGAAAGCAGACACTCCTTTAGTCAAATAGTAAACTCTGCTCAACATGTTATATACTAACAGAAGTCTGGCACTGTAATATTTTCTGGCAGTCAATGGAACACTGCACTGGAATGGAACACATATTGAATGGAACACCTCACTGGAATGGAACACATATTGAATGGAACACCTCACTGGAATGGAACACATGTTGAATGGAACACCTCACTGGAATGTAACACGTATTGAATGGAACACCTCACTGGAATGGAACACATATTGAATGGAACACCGCACTGGAATGGAACACGTATTGAATGGAACACCTCACTGGAATGGAACACATATTGAATGGAACACCGCACTGGAATGGAACACATATTGAATGGAACACCTCACTGGAATGGAACACATATTGAATGGAACACCTCACTGGAATGTAACACGTATTGAATGGAACACCTCACTGGAATGAAACACGTATTGAATGGAACACCTCATTGGAAAGAAACAAATATTGAATGGAACACCCACCCATTGAATGACAATGTTCTTTCCCAGACCCTCACACGTCAATTACAGTGGCTGTGTCAACAAATTGCACCCTATTCCCTATTTAGTGCACAACTTTTGACCAGGGCCCAAAGGCACTATAGGGAATAGGGTGCCATTTGAACGCAGCAGTGACTCAAGATCTAGAGCTGAGCTCTCACGATAACACAATGTCCTTCTTGTTTCGAAAATCAATCTCCTATCCTTTCTTCTGCCATCTCTCTCTCTCTCTGTCTTTCTCCATCTCTCTCTCTCTCTCTGTCTTTCTCCATCTCTCTCTCTCTCTGTGTCTTTCTCCATCTCTCTCTCTCTCTGTGTCTTTCTCCATCTCTCTCTCTCTCTGTGTCTTTCTCCATCTCTCTCTCTCTCTCTGTCTTTCTCCATCTCTCTCTCTCTCTGTCTTTCTCCAAGTCTCTCTCTCTCTCTCTCTCTGTCTTTCTCCAAGTCTCTCTCTCTCTCTCTCTCTGTCTTTCTCCAAGTCTCTCTCTCTCTCTCTCTCTGTCTTTCTCCAAGTCTCTCTCTCTCTCTCTCTGTCTTTCTCCAAGTCTCTCTCTCTCTCTCTCTCTCTGTCTTTCTCCAAGTCTCTCTCTCTCTCTCTCTCTCTGTCTTTCTCCAAGTCTCTCTCTCTCTCTCTCTCTCTCTGTCTTTCTCCAAGTCTCTCTCTCTCTCTCTCTCTCTCTCTCTCTCTCTCTCTCTCTCTCTCTCTCTCTCTCTCTCTCTCTCTCTCTCTCTCTCTCTCTCTCTCTCTCTCTCTCTCGCTTCCCATCAGCAGACTGTATGTATTAAAACTGTCTCCGTGTCTTTTCCTATTGGACAGGGCTGATCCTATCAACAGCCAGCTATCCGCCTATTATTCAGACACAAGATATTATTAGGTAAATATGACACTGTGGAGATTTGGGCGTCAGAGATCATTTCCATGTATTACCCGTCCATACTGTAGTGCACTACTTTTGACCGAGGCCAATAGGGCTCTGGTCAAAAGTAGTGCAGTACAAAGGGAATATAGTGGTATTTTGGATGCACCCAGCTGTATCTGTTACCCTTCCAACACATCCTCCATCTAGATATCAGCTGTATCTGTTACCCTTCCAACACATCCTCCATCTAGATATCAGCTGTATCTGCTACCCTTCCAACACATCCTCCATCTAGATATCAGCTGTATCTGTTACCCTTCCAACACATCCTCATCTAGATATCAGCTGTATCTATTATATATCAACACGTCCTCCATCTAGATATCAGCTGTATCTATTACCCTTCCAACACATCCTCCATCTAGATATCAGCTGTATCTGTTACCCTTCCAACACATCCTCCATCTAGATATCAGCTGTATCTGTTACCCTTCCAACACATCCTCCATCTAGATATCAGCTGTATCTGTTACCCTTCCAACACATCCTCCATCTAGATATCAGCTGTATCTGTTACCCTTCCAACACATCCTCCATCTAGATATCAGCTGTATCTATTACCCTTCCAACACATCCTCCATCTAGATATCAGCTGTATCTGTTACCCTTCCAACACATCCTCCATCTAGATATCAGCTGTATCTGTTACCCTTCCAACACGTCCTCCATCTAGATATCAGCTGTATCTGTTACCCTTCCAACACATCCTCCATCTAGATATCAGCTGTATCTGTTACCCTTCCAACACATCCTCCATCTAGATATCAGCTGTATCTATTACCCTTCCAACACATCCTCCATCTAGATATCAGCTGTATCTGTTACCCTTCCAACACATCCTCCATCTAGATATCAGCTGTATCTGCTACCCTTCCAACACGTCCTCCATCTAGATATCAGCTGTATCTGTGACCCTTCCAACACATCCTCCATCTAGATATCAGCTGTATCTATTACCCTTCCAACACATCCTCATCTAGATATCAGCTGTATCTATTATATATCAACACGTCCTCCATCTAGATATCAGCTGTATCTATTACCCTTCCAACACATCCTCCATCTAGATATCAGCTGTATCTGTTACCCTTCCAACACATCCTCCATCTAGATATCAGCTGTATCTGTTACCCTTCCAACACATCCTCCATCTAGATATCAGCTGTATCTGTTACCCTTCCAACACATCCTCCATCTAGATATCAGCTGTATCTGTTACCCTTCCAACACATCCTCCATCTAGATATCAGCTGTATCTATTACCCTTCCAACACATCCTCCATCTAGATATCAGCTGTATCTGTTACCCTTCCAACACATCCTCCATCTAGATATCAGCTGTATCTGTTACCCTTCCAACACGTCCTCCATCTAGATATCAGCTGTATCTGTTACCCTTCCAACACATCCTCCATCTAGATATCAGCTGTATCTATTACCCTTCCAACACATCCTCCATCTAGATATCAGCTGTATCTGTTACCCTTCCAACACATCCTCCATCTAGATATCAGCTGTATCTATTACTCTTCCAACACGTCCTCCATCTAGATATCAGCTGTATCTATTATATATCAACACGTCCTCCATCTAGATATCAGCTGTATCTGTTACCCTTCCAACACGTCCTCCATCTAGATATCAGCTGTATCTGTTACCCTTCCAACACGTCCTCCATCTAGATATCAGCTGTATCTATTATATATCAACACGTCCTCCATCTAGATATCAGCTGTATCTATTACCCTTCCAACACATCCTCCATCTAGATATCAGCTGTATCTATTATATATCAACACATCCTCCATCTAGATATCAGCTGTATCTATTATATATCAACACGTCCTCCATCTAGATATCAGCTGTATCTGTTACCCTTCCAACACATCCTCCATCTAGATATCAGCTGTATCTATTATATATCAACACGTCCTCCATCTAGATATCAGCTGTATCTATTACCCTTCCAACACATCCTCCATCTAGATATCAGCTGTATCTGTTACCCTTCCAACACATCCTCCATCTAGATATCAGCTGTATCTGTTACCCTTCCAACACATCCTCCATCTAGATATCAGCTGTATCTATTACCCTTCCAACACTTCCTCCATCTAGATATCAGCTGTATCTGTTACCCTTCCAACACATCCTCCATCTAGATATCAGCTGTATCTATTACCCTTCCAACACATCCTCCATCTAGATATCAGCTGTATCTGTTACCCTTCCAACACATCCTCCATCTAGATATCAGCTGTATCTGTTACCCTTCCAACACATCCTCCATCTAGATATCAGCTGTATCTGTTACCCTT